>NC_053022.1:232067605-232384430 GCF_003073215.2 Triticum urartu
CTCCCGGTCCGCCGGGAGAGGATCTGGATATCGGAAGGGGGGTGAAGTGATGCCAAGACCAAGATTCAAGAAGAAGAAAAAGGACAGAGGGCGAATGGCTTACCCGTGCCGGGCTTGGAAAAAGAGGCCCCCTCCCCGCCAATATCAGGCGCCAGGTGTGTCCATCAGTGCCCAAGCTTACCTCCTCTTCCTCCGTGTGCATTGGCTCGGTGCTTGGCACCCTTGCGGGGGACGCCCCTCGGGGCGGCGTGGTCGATGGGGGCGGCGCGTCGGGGGTGGCCCTCAGTGGCTCCTCCTGCTGTTGTCCTCCTCCTGTGATCTCGGCAAGGTCGGCGCCAATGGACCATATCCTCAACACACGTCGAAGAGGGGTGAGTGGCGAACTTACGCTAGGGGCTGCTCCGGGGGCTACTGTCTAGGTTGCTCACCACCACTAGTGGTGCCCTTGAGGTGCCCTCCGAGGACCTGGCCCTCTTTGCCCTCTGGGCTAGCGTCTCTGCATCCCTACCGAGACGAAAACAAGTGAAGATAAGAGTCAGACTTAGAGGAGCTGGAGATGACGAAAGGAAACGGCACTTACTCGTCCTCCACCTCCTCTTCTACTGCCTTCCTCTTCCTCTTCAGGCTGAGAGACCCGAGGTCAAAGAAGACCTCCGTGTCATCGCCTGCGGGAGGAGGGGAAGCAGGCGGAGTTTGGGAACGCTTGGAGGAAGAAGAGGCAGATGATTTCTTCTTCGCCACCGCGGCCTTCACCAACTTCTTCGCCGCCGCGACCTTCATTTGGCGCGCGGACGTCTCCTGGGCATGCCGGGGTTGCGCGGCCCTGCCGGGCCGAACCAACTCGCCGGAGCTGGCCCTCCACAGGACTCACCCTTCCCCGCAGCTGGGGGCTCGACGGCTTCAGCTTCCTCCTCGGACGACTCGTCGTCGTCGTCCTCGACAAGAGGGGCCCCGGTGCGGGCGCTACTGGCCTTCCCAGCGGACTTCGCCCACTGGGCGAGTTCCTTCTCCTCTGCGGTCCCCACGGCCTTGTCCTCCATGCTGCCGGCACTGCCGGCCTCCTTGGCGAGCTCCGCCTCCGCCGCCCTGGTGGAGATGTAGTCCAGCTCCGCCTGGGTGGTGTCCTGGACGAGCCGCGGCTCATCGCGGACGTACTTCTCCTCCAGACCGTCGAAGAACTCTTGCACCTGCTCCTCTGGCAGCTCGGCCCAATTTGTGACGGGGCCGTGCGCATTGCAGTCCGGCATCATGGCGATGATGTCGTTCCGGTGCGAGTTATTGCTCAGTGGGACCACCCCCGCCGGCAACCCAAACAAGGGCCCCTTGGCGACCTTGCCGGCCTTTGCTGCCTTGCTAGACCTCTCGGCCTTGCCGTCGCGGCCCACGTCAAGCTGGAAGAGCCACTGGCAGAAGTGAGCGTGCGCCAGGACCGTGAAGTTGTGGTCGAGGCCGGGGCAAAGCCTCATGATATCGGCTGCATTCGTGAAGAGCCAGGCCGGCCTCCCCTTGTTATGCAGCGGAGCGATTTGGCGGCAGATGAAATCCGCCCCGATCATCTCAAGGGTGAGACCGGCCTCGGTGAGTCAAAGAATCCGAGTGATGGCGATCTTGAGCTTGTCGTTTTTGGGCGTCGACGTCGCCCAGTCGGGCCTGCGAACCGGCGGCACCTGGCGAACCTGGCAGAACTCCTGTGGGTCATCCTCCTCGATCCAGCACCACCGGCTCCGCCATTCTTCCCACCTCTCCTTCTGGGCGACCTCTGGGTACGTCCCTTTGGACCTCGGGATCCAGGTGACGCAACCAGAGATGGCGCCTCCCCTAGATGCGAGGGTAAAAGTACTGGCAGAAGAGCGCCATGTTGGGGATGACTCCGGCGAAGCACTCACATGGGTGGGCAAAAAGAGCCATGCACGACACAACATTTGGGGTAAAATCCAGAAGGTGGAAGCCAAATGTGTGGATGACATCATTGAAGAAATCGGAGAAAGGGGGGCAGAGGCCGCAAGAGAAGTAGTCGACGAAAAACGGGTACCGATTTGGGGCGGCTTCGGCGTAGTTGGCGGGGACGACGTGCGTGGCTGGATGCCCCGTTGTCTCCCCCCCGTCTTGCAACCCCACAGGGGCTTGAAGCTATCCCGGAACTCAAACACGTCGACCATCAAGGGGAAGTAGGCGAGCTGCGTCCACCGCGCCGCCAACTCACTCTCCGATGGCTCCGTCGCTCCGGCGTCCTTGGCCATCCCTTTGTCCTTGTTGGTTTTGGGGGCCATGGCGGCTGCGAGAGGCGAGGGGCAGAGGACAGCGAAGACGCAGTGGCGGCAAGAAGGGGCAGAAGCTTGAGAAGGAAGGAGAAAGGGACGGTGGTTCCTAGATTGGAAAAGGCGCAGGGGGGTAAAGTGAGCAGCGCGCCCACGGTTATCCCTCATTTTATGGGGAGGGCGTGAGCCGCCTCCTGTCCCATTAACCACGATGTGACACATGCATGCGGGAACTGCCCCATGCATGACCCCCACGTCACGCATGACCCTCCATGTCGCGCGTTCAATGTGGGTCATGGGGAAGCGCAGCAGATGAGAAGTTACTGCGGTAAAATCTGCCCCACCTGCCCACGCACCATTCTGGGCCTAGACCAACAACGCGTCGCACTTATGTGTGGCCCAGGCCCGGGGGCTCATGTCGGTGTACAAAAGTAGGGGATCTCCTTTTGACCCCTTTACTTGTGCACGGGCAGTCAGAGCCATGCGCCGCTGCCACACTTAGTAGGGCAAAGAAGGGAAGCCGGAGAGAAGCCGAAGCACAAGACAACCAAGGCGACGCCAAGACCAGAAGAGCAAGAGGGCAAGAGGGCGAGGTGGACTCCCTCGGCAAGATCCTGGCCGAGGCGGCCCCCCACAGTCCCGGCAAGAGCCTTGCCGGGGAAACTTGCCCAACACCAGCAGAGCGAGCCACCCTTGAGCCCACAGGCTCCAACCCAACCAACTACATTGGAGCCAAGGCTTGGGAGGCGCCGCTGTGGTGGCATGCAAATCTTCGTCAAGATCATAAACATATGAGTTCAGATGAGGACCAGAAGACGGCGACCCTCGGCAGGATCCTAGCCGAGGAAATCCAAAAGACCCCCGGTAAGACCCTTGCCGGGGATGACAGCAACGCCATGGCAAGACCCTTGCCGGGGCATCAGCAGGTCCACTGCCAGGCCTGCGCCAGCCAAGACTCCACCGCTGTCCCCATGCAGCTGCCAGCTCAACCAGTTGAGCAGGCGCCTATGTGGCGACGTGCGACCTCTACACCAACCCAGCAAGCTCGTGCGTGGTGGCATGCAAGTCTTCCTGAAGGCTCCAGCACAGCGCCAGCCCAGCAGCAGCCAACATGGCGCCATGACGCCCTGTCAGCTTAGACCCGTGTCAAGGCCAGGCGAGGCGGCGACAGCTGGGACATGCTTCCCTGGCGTACCCGATAAAGCAAGGGGGCATGTTGGTAGCGCATTAAATGCGTTTGTCTGACGGTCCCAGAGGATAGGCTCATCAACTATAGACCTTTCCACCTCCTGTGTGCCACTCTGGCGACCCCTTTTTGCCTATAAAAGGAGGCCCGGGGTGACTAGGAGGGCTCTTTTGGGCAAGTTGCACCCCGTAGCTAGCTCAAGAACACAAGAACACACTCAAATACATCCACCAAAGCAGGAGTAGGGTATTACGCATCTTTGCGGCCCGAACCTGGGTAAACGATCCGTGTGCTTACTATCAGACCCGCTCTTCTCACAACCCCACGCCCGCCTACCATAGAAGGGATCCCAGTGACCCCATAGGTGTCGTTCCCACCAACAATGTTGGTATCATATCATCCCTTGTGTCACAAGATTGTTCCCGTATATACCCAATTGCTATCTTGGTTTATGTAGTTCGCATTGTGGTCATATACAAAAAAAGAATAAAGCTTTTAAGCAAACGAGAAAGAGCAAAGAAGCTTGTAAGAAATAGCCATAGCATCGTACCACATTGCACATAAGATTGTCATATCCGATCATTTTGGATCATCTTGAGAGGAACACCGGGAACCATCTATACATAGCATAATTGGGATAGAAGTCGTTGCATTTTTGTCTCCTATAGGTTGTGCACAAGTGTCGTATCCGCCTATTGAGCAATCGTGCTAGCGCCTCTGTAGTGTTGTGCAACAAGAGCATTTTCCGTGGATTCCACATTTTGAGCCCATTCCTTGGTTGCACGACCCCATTTATCTATCCGTGTGTGCGTTTCCGTGTGCCACATATTGCTATTGGTCTACTTGTTTCACTTGTGAATTTGTGAATCTCTTTCAACACTATTGACTCTTGCTAACATTTTGCATCAAATTTTTGTGCCACTATCCTCACCGAGCTCCACTATAAGCCTTACTTGTGTAGGTGTCAGAAATTGACGAGATCGGTACCAATTGTGCTATTTCCTTGTTACATCATTGAGTGATCATTGATCCATCTTCAACATCGGTCAAGGTACATTTGGTAAAGTTCTTCTCTTTCTCCCACTCATATTTGCTCGAGTCTTGTGATGGATAGGCAAGACATTTCATGTCTGGTCTTCGACAATAATGACGGCGCGAACAACTACATCACCAAATCGTCAATCTTCGATCTACAACGACAAATGCAAGGTGCACAATCAAGATTGCAAGAGCGCATTGACAACCTCGCCATCGACATGCGACACTCCGAGCTACGTACAAGAGACTACCTTGACAACAAGCTTTCCACACAAAAGGAGGAGGAAGATGCAAGGATGGAGGAGATTCGGACCTTTTTGATAAACCGTTCTTCCCCTTCATCATCCTCAAGGCGATGACGAGCAAGTCGATCATCTTCGGAGCGCCCATGCGATGCAAGCGCAAGTCATCCACATCCACATCTACTTGGCGACCATCATCACATTCGCGATCCACATCTTCATGAAGAGCAAGTCACCTCCAAGCAACATGTGCGCGATGAAGAATGCCATCGATCTCAAGTACGACAACGATACTATCAACATGAAGATGCTTGAGATGCGCCTACCTACAAGTCCCAACAAGCTCTACATCAAGCTACGGCTAAACTTCATGAGCACAAGAGAAGACCGCGAGACAAGCACCACCAAGAGGATGCTACAGCTACTACCACCACCACTTCGGCATCTTCGCCAAGTGTTATCAAGGAATCTTTGCCTTTGGAAGTACAGAATCTTCGCCTACTTCCCATGAGTACGCCTACATTGACTTCATCAAGTCCAAGGAGACCACCTATGAGCGAGGGAGACACTTCCATCTTCGGAAGCCCCTCAAGGAAAATGACCGAGCATGGGAATTTCCCTTCGGTCATGTAGACGAGCCATGAGGTGCCACATCATATAGGCCTCCAACAACAAGGCATTGACAAGAATGTCGAGCAAGGGCCATCCCCTTCGACCATGGCGACGAGCATGAACCTCTTCAACAACATGAAGATAGTGCCCATATTGGACTCATACTCCTAGTCAAGCTACACAAGCGCACATGAGACCTTCTCTTTGGTCTCGGAGGAGACTTATGTTTTGCCACATCCTACGACATTCATCTTTGGATAAGTTTGCACCTACGCCTCTCCGACACCCACATATGACGAGATGCCCCAATTCCCATGTGAGTAGAGCCACCAACCTATGAGTGAGATGAGTGACTCCACAATATATGACATTGAGTGCATTTCCTATGAGAGAATGAGTGTGACCAGCACTAGCATCACATTTGAGAGCATGCCACACATCCTATGTGAGATTGAGAGCCATTTGAGTGACTCCATCAACCATGCGAGTGAGAGCATCCAAGAGGGAGTGAGTAAGCCACAACACTTAGTGAGTGAGGTAGTTGACACGGCATGTGAGGCCACTATGATTTCTAATGACTTAACCTCTACTCCGAGTGTGTTTTCTTCTTTGGTGCTAGGTCTCCTACATGACAACATGCCTACCCTCGACGAGTCCATACCTCCAACCATGATGATGGCCATGATGGATGATGATGCACCCGCACGTGGTTCCATCAAAATGAAGATGACAACGAGTGGATCTTCGACTCTTCACCTACAACACATGAGCGATGCTCCAAAGGTAACATAGGTGATGGTGCTTCTATTGTCCCACTAGCGGACTATCTTGCAAATGATTGCTTGCATGATGATGATCACCTTATGGATTCACCACATACTATGTCTTCTACATTCTTAGACATGCCACCTATTTATGATGAATATGATGATGAGCAAGTTGATTTGCCTAGTTGTGATGCTATGCTCCATAGGATATCATGTGAAAATTCTATTGGTCAAATCATGTTTGATAATCCTTTGAACTTTTCATATGCTATGAGTGAGATCTCCCATATTGCATCATTACAAACTCACCGTACTAACTACGCATGCCCCATTAAAATAAATCCCATTTGCACTTATGGCATAGATGACGAGATGATGGTCATTGGCTTTTGTTTTTCATGTGATGATATTGCCATGCTTCCTTTACATGATTTGCGCAATTCGTCTACTATGCCATGCCATGATCACATATAACCAAATATGCTTTGTCTTGGATGTTGTCAATATTCTCCATGTAATGTTTGCACTAATGCTCATGAGGATACCCCCATAGTTTCCTCATACATATTAGGAGATTTTGATGCATTCCATACTTTGCATGATTCCCATAGTTGCATGCACCATATGCATTCCATGAATAACAATGCTCTACATAATTCTCATGATGCATTACACAATTTGAGTCTCCATTATGACATACATAATATCAAACCTCTCATGATGGATGACATGTTTCTATATCACGCATCTCATCTATTTGAGCATTGGATATTTTGTGCTAACCAACACATGAACATGCGCATCATGACGGATGATGTGTACATCTACCACGCACACACAATTTTTCCTTTGCCTTTGTTTTGTGTAGGTACTCACATATACTCGTCAACCTCTCAATCCCAAGAGTTGACAAAACGATCACTTGAGAGCAATGACGATTTGGGATCACCTGGATTATCCTTACCACCGTTCTCTTCACGCAAGGACTACGCACATTTATTTTACTTGGCTCTCACATGGCTTTGGGCTATATATCACCTGTTACCTTGTGCCAATAGTATCATTTTCACTTTGCATGTTATGCCTCTTTCTATGATTTTGCCATGCAATTGTGACCCTTGTGTGCATTTACCCATGAGTCACCATTATACTACTTCTATGTGTATTTGCATGCTTGGTGGAGATCCTTGTTGCTATTGCCATGTTTACCATGTGCCACATGCTATTGATGCTTGTTGTCTTGGGAGAGTCATGATGTTCCATTGCTATTTACATAGGACTTCTTGCCAACACCATGAACCTACTTTGCTCATATCTTGCTTTCATGCTTGTGCTATGTCATGTGCATCATATGTGCTCACTATTTGCACACCTGACATGATTGCCATGATTCCTTCTAGTATGTTGCATCTTTGCAGTACTACCTTGCTTGACTTAATCACTATGATTACTTACTTTGTCGCATCACCCATGTTCCACTATTACTCGCTTTCTTGGGTTAATGACATGTAGGTTCGTCCCTCTCACATGATACATGTTGTTCATTGTCGCTTGCCTCCAATTGTTGCATCTATGCTCATTGATCTTGGAGACTTGGACATATTACTTGTGATGCATGCTTGTTTACTTAAGCCTATTGCCTTTGGTTGTAGTTGCATCTTATGCTTTCATACCATGCCACATCTTGTCATTTCTTATGATAAGCATGATGAAAACACTTGTTGGGTATCTCACCATTCGAATGATAGGTGTTGCATTTGCAATAACCTCATTTGTTTTTTCGAGTGTTTGTCATGTTTTTTATTCTGAAGGATTCACAAGGTGGCACCATCATGAAACACCCTGGTCATGTGAAGGCGTACATGATGCACAACACCAACATTTTCGACATCCTCATAAAGGTGAACTCATTCCCTTTGAGCCATCCTCATATACGCATATTGGATGGGTCACTATTTCATTGTTGTCTCCTACTTGTTGTCTAAATGATACATCTCGCGAATGGAGGAGCGACATTGGAGATTGGCCCTATGGACCTTCAAATTGAGGAGCACTCGGACTTACTGGATGCACCCTCGAGCCTCCACTCATGCCACGACATCGAGCATTGGTACATAATCATTCCTTTGACACATTGCACCAAGACATACATATTTGTTTATTGTGCTCACACATGTCATGCTCGATGGACATATCATACTCACCACAAGTTTGCACCCCATGCATGGATTGACTCACATTATGATCGCCTTGTTGCATCTTCTATTCCCATGTCATCCATGATATATGAGCTTGTGCATTTCCTTTGCAAATTTGTTGTGATCTTCCTTGATGGCATATTCATACATCATGATCATATTGCCGACCATCAATTGCATGATAACTTATTCATATTGAGCATCCATTGCCATATTCATGCTATTGATAAACCGTCTCACTATGACATGATTTTGCACCGTGGTTGCATTGATCATATTCAAAACACATTTGGGAGCACAATGACTGCTTTTGCTCCCATGAACGCTTTGCATACCATTCTCTATCATCTTGATAAGCTCCATGCGCTTTGTCATGAACAATCTTGCCGAACGGACTCATTCTTACATGATGGACACCTTGTGTGCGCTAACCATTGTATTTCCATGTGTCGTTTGTGTTTTCTCTTTTTGCATGTGTACCACTCCGAAGACACCTTGGAGTACTTGGATTGCGCCATGTCTTCCACTTCGTCCAACTACAAGTCCGTCCATGACAACCTTTTCCATGGTGATGAGGTTTTCGATCCGAGGTTGGATCTTTCCCAAGGGAGGGGAGATGATGCGGAGCATCCTACGATCATCCCCATGTACACTCAAGCATAAACCTTTGGACCTAAGGTGAACTCGCTCCTTTCCTAATCTTCCCTTTCTGCATGTAAGACATGGATGCTACTTCAAGTGCAGACCTTATGCATACTCAGGTACACCCAAGGAGACCATGGAGAGCCCAAGGACCAAGGCCAAGCGTGCACGGAAGTGAAGGAAGGAGAAGGAAGAAGGGCCAGCTGCTACAATGGCCGGACATCCGACCCCAGCCTGGACATCAGGCCGGATCCCCAGAAATTCGGACCCCCCTTATCCAGAGAGCTCCGGAAGCGACCCCGACAGCCCAGACATCGGGCACCATGCCCCGGACATCAGGCTCCTCCTGAAGCCCCGGACATCCGGCCCCTTTGCCCGGAAATCTGGCCCCTCCATCACCGAATGCTTCAGGAAGACCCAGGCCAGCCCGAACATCTAGCCTCCCAGCCCGGACATCCGGCCCGTCGTGAAGCCTCGGACATCCGGCCCGATGCCCGGACATCCGGCTCCGCCTGTGTGCGCACAGTGAAGGGCCGAGGCTCATGTACCCCTTCACCCACCTACACTATATATACTCCTCCTCTTCCCTCTTTCTAGGTTTAGCATTGGTTTAGCTCATTTGAGATAGATCTTTGCGCATCTATACAGATCTACTCCTTGAGAGAGACTGCGGCCCCTCTTCGGATAAGATCCATGTTGTATTCAAGACCTCCTCGCGGAGAAGACCATCAATACCTCCTCATAGAGAAGAACCAGTTACCCTTTGTATCGTCCCGTGTTGACTTTGGATCGTGTGATCTCTATGTGTACTTGGATCTAGCATATGTGTGATCGTTCTTGTTGGTTTGAGTGATTCTCTTGTGTTTTCCCTCGTGTTCTTCGCAGGATCCGCTCCTTTCGTGAAAGATCGGCCATCTAGGATTCCACCCTACATCACAGTCATACCTCTCCTTATGCACATGGTTGCTGTGTCGTTGAGATTCTTGTCATATACCTCTCTCGGAGTAAGATTCTTCGGATCAACAGCATGGTAGCCATACTCCAAGATCTCTAACATCTCATCATTTCCATATGGAAGATGATCCTACATAGCAACTCTCCACAAAGCAAAATCGGTAGTGTCATCATGTAAAGGAGGTTTTCCTTGAGGGTTATACTTTGCTTTCTCTATTTGAGGTCTTGCATAAAGCCAATGAACACTAGAGTGTTCATTGCTAGGAGGTTGTTGGCTAAGTGAAGGAGTAGGCAAAGGTGGCCTCGAGGTCGCACCACCAGAGAGTGGTGCAAGCATCATGGTAGGTGTGGCTAGTCTCATTTGGACCAAGGCCTCAAGAGAAGCATCATGCTCCTCCTTTTGCTTAGCAAGCGCCCGTTTTAGTTCCTCGGAGGTGAAAGACTTGACTTCCGTGGAAGCTGCACTCGTACTCTTCGGATCTGCAACAAGGGGATTCCCATCGGGGTTCATCTCTCTCTAGGGCGGTTAAGCCACAAGAATAGAGCATGAGGCTCTGATACCAATTGAAAGGATCAAGATGGACCTAGAGGGGGGTGAATAAGCACAATTACAAATTTTAATTATTACTTAGCAATTTTCGGCAATAATCACTACAAAAAAAAGACACATCCCTGACATTTTGGGCCGAACGAATTTTTTTTTTTCATACTTATGACACTTCTATGACAATAATTGTGACAAAACCTGGTATCATCATAGATGTGGTGGGCTCCTACTTCTATGACAAAAAAATCATGACAGAAAATGGGCTTTTCGTCCTAGGCGGGCCGGAGACGCAGCTGCATGACATTCTTTGGGCCGTCCACGACGGAAAAAACCATGGTAGAAGCAAGGGCGAGGAAAATATCAAGGTGTTCTCGATTACGATGGGTAGTCGGGGCCGAGCGATGCACGGAGGTTTGCGCGTTTCTCTCGTACATGCACGCGCGCGGGTGCTAGACGTCAGGCTCTAACTGAACCCGAGTGAGGAGTTCGCCTACTGAACCCGAGCGATTGCACTGCAGGCTACACGTTACTGAACCCGAGCGATCGATCGATGGCTGTTAACTGAACCCGATCGAGAGATTCCTTCACTACTACTGCTAACTGAAGCCAATCGATGTTGCCTCTGGATGAACAGTGAACGTTGCTGGGGGGGGTTGGATGAACAGTTCCCGATGGGGGTGGATGAACAGGACCCCGTGGTGTTGCCTCTGGATGAACAGGACCTCGATCGATCGAGCCAGTTGGGGCTGGATGAACAGGACCCTATGGAGGGCTGGATGAACAGGATGTCCCCGTGGAGGGCTAGATGAACAGTAGATGGTGGAGGGCTGGATGAACAGTAGCCCGTGGAGGGGTGGTTGAACAGGAGCCCGTGGAGAGGGCTGGTTGAATAGTAGCCGGTGGAGTAGCACGCAGTGGAGGCTGGATGAACATGTGCCCGTGGATGAACAGTCGGAGGTGGAGGCTGGAGGAGGTCGACGGTGGATGAACAGTAGCCCGTGGAGGCTAGAGGGGGTCGATGGTGGAGATGAACAGTATCCTGTGGAGTCCCATTTTGCGGTACGCCACACCCCACCCGATGAACAGGACCCCCGTTTCGACCATAGTGCTCCAACACAAGTCCTTTTCCTCCGTTTTGCGGTACGCCACACCCCTCTCGATCAACAAGACCCCATTTCGACCATAAGAGGTCCGTTTCCTCCGTTTTGCGGTACGCCAGACCACTCCCAATGAACAGGATCCTGTTTCCAACGTGGCCAGTCGAACACAAGGCCATTTCCTCCGTTCTGCGGTATGCCAGGCCTCGTTTCCATCGGTAGTTCTGTCCAAGCCGGTTGGCTCAAATGCGTTCCATTGCCTCCCGATGAAAACGACGCATTCCGTTGCCTCCCCATGAACGCGGCGACGATGCTGTTTTTTTGCGGGCGTAGACGATGCCGTTTCTCCACTCCGACCCAGCCATGTACACGAGCCCTGGCCGTACGTATGCGTGAGTAGGCGTTCGAGACCCCGCCCGTATGTACGTATGTGGCCGTATTTTCTTTCTTGCACACTGGCCGCTGTACGTATGTGTACATGCTACGTGCGCGCCTCTACTACGACATGTGCGCGCCTCTACATCGACCAGTATGTACGTACACGTTCGCGACCAGAATGACAACGCTATGTACGCTTCGACCAGGTGGGTCCCAACTGTCAGGCACTTCCTTGCATGCAAAGATGTAGCTGGTGGGTCCCAGCTGTCAAGGGGTGAATCATTTTTTTTGCCCGGACGCACTTCCTTGCATACGAAGATATTGCTGGTAGGTCCCAGCAGTCAGGGGGGAAACATTTTTTCACGAAATATGGTTGCCCGTCAGGTGGGTCCCTGCTGTCAGGTGGAGGAATCATTATTTTCCGTGTAATAAGGAGGCACTTCCTTGCTACGGCCGTGGACCCAGCTGTCAGCCTCTCGACGTACGGTCCATGTTCGATGGATGTCATTCCTTGACCACATTGACAACGCCACGCCGAGACCACCAGGGCGGTGGACGACGGCGAGGCCTAGGAAGGGGATGACACGGAGCCGGGGAAGACGCGTCAGAGGATGCCCACGCGTAGAGGAGTATGAGGGTTCATTGGTTCGCTTCGGTGTGAGGCTGCTGTCGTCGCAGAATAACAGGGGGTGTGGGTGAGTAGAGGGATGGCCTGGCCAGCGGTGGGAGTAGTAGGGAGCGGTGAGGCCTCCGCGGCATCGCAGCCGGCCACGGGAGGCAGGAGCATGAGGCACGACCAGCGCTGGTTTGGGCGGCTGGAGCAAGAAGACCAGAGGTTGAAGAACCACTACGACCGTTGGATGGACATCGTATGGTCACTGGACCTAGAATCGTTCATATTGACTAAGTTGACAAAGCCCTCTGTCCCCGTCAACTTAGTTGGCCCACAAGTCACCCTCCCACTATTGTGGGTCCTAGCTAGCAGGGGGGTATTCATTTTTTTATGCGTAATAAGGAGGCACTTCCTTGCATGCGAAGATATAGCTGGTGGGTCCGACCTGTTAGCGGTGGGAACGTTTTTTTCGCGAAATACAGAGGCCGTTCCGGTGGGTCCCAGCTGTCAGTGGAGGAATCATTATTTGCACATAATAAGGAGGCATTTCCTTGCGTGCGGCCGTGGACCTAGCTGTCAGCCTCTCCACACACAGTCTACTTCCGATGGTGTTGTTCTTGACCACGTTGACCACTCCGCGCCGAGCACATCCAAGGTGGTGGATGACAGCGAGGCCCCGGACAGCAACGAGCTGGAGATGGGATGACGCGGGAGTAGAGTCGCAGACGGAGAGGAGTACGAGGGTTAACTGGTTCTGGTGTGGTGTGGTTCGATAGTCGGTGGAGAAGAATGGGAGGTGTGGAGGGGTGGAGAGATGTCCAGGCCAACGGTGGAGTAGTGTTGCACAGCGAAGCATGCTAAGTAGAGCTGCTAGCAGTAGAAGGCGGGAGCATGTGGTCCCGGTGGCGCTGGAGGAAGAAGACGGGAGATTGAAGATGGATGCTGGTCGTTGGATGTAAATCCAATGGCTAACGATGTCAGAATCATTTTTTGACTAAGTTGACAATGACTTGCATTGGCTTCGACCTATTGGCCAACATTTCAGCCTCCAAAAATGTGGTACGTATTCAACCCATTTTTCAGATTTTACAGTCTTTTTGCAGGGTACTATTTATAGTCAATTTGATCTCTTTTTTTAATTATAGTCCATTAGCTAGGCTGGGTGAACGAATAATGTAGCATCCATGCAGCCCATTTATATTTTTCCTAAAAAATTACGGGCCATTTGCACTTTCTCGAAATACACAATTTTGCTGGGCTGATTCTAATTATAATGTTGGGGTGGGCACAACAATGTTATCAAAAAATAAACAGGGGCTGAGCATTTTGTTATATATATATATATATATTTAAATAACAAGTGATTATTATTACATTGGTCCTTATATCTTACCAAGCTTTTTTACACAATCACCAGGATTTTCGTTGCCAAAAAATTCCACGATTTTATTGTTAAGAAATTATTTTTAGAAGTTAATGGGATGTGGGATATTGTTTTCTTACATATGTATGTATCTGTTAAATATATGGTGACAATAACAATAATATATAATAACATATAAAATAATTTAAATATATATAATATAGTTAGAAGGGAAACATAAGTTGGACCAGGCGTTCCTATTCTTATATAGAAAAATAGAACATACCTCTGCGTTTTCTTCAAAAAAAATACATAAATTGGGCTGCCGATGTTTCAGAAAAAATAAACCCTCGGATGGGAGGTCCATAGGCCGGTCGATACATGATGGCCCTCAAGAAAATACAAACAGGCCTATGGACCTCGCATCCGAGGTCATGGGCTGCACATGTTATAAAATAAAGCCTAGACGGGGCAGCCCAAAACCCAGCTGATACTTGCTGCTTCAGTGATAATAAATGATACCTTCCAGCTCCCCGACTTTGTTGTGAATTTATCTCCTATAGTAACTACGTTGAAGCACCTAAAAAATGTAACGAGGTTGACAAACCCGTGGGCCCCAACATCAGTATAGCATTAGGAGGAAGTATTTTTCGATGAGGCACTTGCTTGCGTACGGCCATAGACCTGGTGGGTCCCGATTGTCCGCCTCTCCACATACAGTCCTCTCCAGATTCCTCTCGTTTGTTCAACATGTTCACAACGGCAGACAGCGGCGTCGTGGCAAGCGCACAAAGGCACAACAGGAGATCCGACCACCTGAGGAAGTTCCTTATCAGTAACAAAACAACTGAACTAGCCTAGTGGCCGAGTGACACTAACCGACAGCTATTCCACCCGGGTTTGATTCCACCTGTGTAGAGAAAATATCTCCAAATTTTTTGCCTCTGCCTTTATTGACATGTGGGTCACAATTGTCATATACGCACACCATGTCCAACACTTGCCAAAACTTCGTCCCTTGTTTTCTCTATTTTTCGCACACTCGACATTGTGTGGGCATTTTGAAAATAGCATATCTTTTTGACTGTGCATCATATGAAGATGTGCTATGCATGAATGTTGATTAGCATGATGTTAACTGGCTGGTAGTTCCAGTTTCGACCATGAATAAAACTTTCAACATGATGTTAACACTGTTTGAAAAGGCCGTGTTAATATAAATGATCTGCCTCTGAAAGTTGCAGTTTCTTATCTGAAACTGAACTTGGAGTTTCTTATCTGAAACTGAAACTTGCAGTTTCTTCTCTGAGAATCACATTGTCTGCACTTTTATACTCCCATGAAACTACATATTTTTAAGTGCTAAAAATAGATCTCTAGAATTCATAAAATACTTCATATGCTCAATACTGCAAATCTGAAATTCAAAAGACATTCATATCTGAAAGTACTCTCAAAATGCACAACACAAAACACAATTCACAACCTCCAAATACTGACAACCCTAAGCTCCTCCTGACAATTCACAACCTGCCCGACTATTAGGCTGGGGGGGGGGGCAGTCCCTCCTATTCCTCGGTGGCAGACAACTGCCTCGTGAGACGATGTCAACGACGAGGGAGAGGATGGCGGGGAAGCGTCGTCGGGCCAACTATTTTTCTCCTCTTGTAGTTTGGTTCGGTCGACGAAGACTCTACCGGCTCGCTCTGCACAACACCCTCACAAATGGCACCCTGTAGATGCTCGATCCTTCAATCTCTAGTGGATGCTCCATCTAGGATCAATACTCCCACCATTGCTCCCTCACGATTGGATTCGGTGAATCTGTTTGGTCCATGGCCCAGAGGAGTAGCTCTATGTACCCCCGCGCGACTCCCTCCAGGAGTATCGCCGCCTTTTGGCTCTGTTGCAAATATTTGGCCATGGATGTCGCCGTCGCCGCTAGTTTGTCCTTGTTTTCAAACCAAGACTGTATCTCCAACATCCTAGCTAGCTTCATAGGGTCGCCGTCTGTGATCCTCACGTATCGGTTGTACTCCTCCATCGATCTTCTTCTCCACAACACCTTCACTTGCCAGCGGTGGTTTTTCAATGGAAGAGGAGAGGAGCGGCGCTGGTTTTGGATTAGAACGGGAGAGGAGCGACGCTGGTTTTGGATTGTAACAGGAGAGGAGGGCGGTGGTTTTGAAATGCAAGAGGAGAGGAGCGGCGCTGGATTTAGATTGGAACAGGAGAGGAGCGGCAGTGGTTTAAGAGGAGAAGAGCGGAAGAGCGGCGCTGGTCTTGGAAGTATTTTTTTTGTTTTGCGTATTTTGGGTAAAAGTTTGACCATGTACTATATTTGACAAGCAAAATGTGAATGCATGTGACCAAAAATTGTATCGTTTGGTTCGTATCTGACTGTACTTTCAAATTATATTATTTTTGCAACGTATAACATATATTTTATTTGCGAAAATCATGGTCAATTATTACCCAGAATAAAAGGGAGACTAGTTAATATGGGGTCGCTTTCTTAATTGAAGAGTAAATTGATTTTGATCTTGATCTAGTCACAGCGCGCCGGCCCTCTCGTCCAATCCTAAATCGCTGCCGCACGCTCCTCTCCCTCTTATCCATTGCAAAACCACCTCCTCTCCTCTCCATCATCTCCATTCAAAAACCACTGTCTCGCCTCTCCCTCTTCTCCATTGCAAAACCACCTCCTCTCCTCCCCATCATCTCCATTCCAAAACCACCGTGTCGCCTCTCCCTCTTCTCCATTGCAAAACCACCTCCTCTCCTCTCCATCATTTCCATTCCAAAACCACTGTCTCGCCTTGTTAGGACCCTGATCCTAAGTCACACCAATCTAGCATGTAACACATCATATCACTTTGCAGCCTCACGCATGGTATTCCCGCGGGTGCCACCTTACCTGGCCCGGGACCGTTTGCACCTTCTGGCTCACGTATATGATAGTGTCGCTAGCATCCATATGATAGAGAACCCGGGCCGACATGACTAGTCATAAACCCAAAGTGGCACTAACTTACAGGGACAAGCATACATGACCCAGCAACGAATGTGTCGGTCATTAGCGAGTGAATCCGGGCTGTAGCAGCTGGGCTAACAGGACTTCGGTGAATCTGGGCTGTAGCAGGCTAACAGGACTCCGGTAGACACCGCGTGACATCTCCCTGAAGGGACAGACACAGGAACGAAGAAGGACACATGACGGCCAGCCTAAGTGTTCCGGAGCAGTAGCAAGCTACCATGGCTCAGTGGAAGCACTAGGAGACATTTCCTAGTAAGAGAGGCTACCAAGGATAAACAACCAGGTTGTTGGATCCCACACATACCAAGCATTTCAATAACATACACACAATATGCTCAGTATGTGCAAATACAACATGGCATTAGAACATAAATCTATGACTCAAGTATTTATTCATTAGGCTACGAGGAGCCAAGTATTACAAACATGGGTCTCATGACCCAACATACAGAGCATACAAGCAACAAGAGGAAGCATAAACATGTCTGAGTACAGACAACTACAAATGGAAAAGGCTGAGAAGCCTGACTATCTACAAGACTCTCCCAAGGGTACAAGATCGTAGCTGAGGTAACAACCTAAACTTCGAAGTCCACGCGGGACTACTAGCGAGACTGAAGTCTCTCTGCAAAAACATAAATTAAGAAAACGTGAGTACAAATGTACCCAACAAGACTTACATCAGAACTAGCTACATATGCATCCGTATCAACAAAGGGGTGGTGGAGTTTGACTGTAGCAAGACAGCTTTGACTCAGTGGCTATCCTGAACTACGATTGCAAGTAACTCTTTTGAAGTGGTGCACACGAGTCCACATATTCACCATATCAATACACCACTATGGATCCGCTCCCGTCTCCCTACGAGAATGCCATCAATAGCACTCACGCTTATCTTGCGCATTTTAGAGTATCCACTTTCACTTGTCTATGAACTATACAGGCAACCCACAAGTCCTTTACCGCGGACATGGCTATTCGAATAGATCATGTTAACCCTGCAGGGGTGTACTTCTTCACACACGCTCTCGCCACTTACCACCATGTACACGTCGTGTATCTCGGCAACCTTCAAGCGGAAGCCTTGCGAGGGAGTCGGCCACGACCTGACTAACCACGCAAGTCTCTAGTCCAGGTTTATCGCCTATTCGGGTTCCATCCGCAAGGAGATCCGGCCGGGGTGTCGCTCACGGCCCCAAACGATGTGTGCAGCATTCCCAAGCCCACCTCGATGGATGGATCTACGCTTGGTACACCATGCCATGGTGCCTAGTCTATCCCAAGCCCACCTTTACCGGGTGCCACTTGGTAGACTACTAACACAACCTACAAACACCAGAAACTAGTTGCAACTCCTGGATAGAGCTCAGGTTGATTAATAAGTCAAGAGGGGCACTTAAGCATTCCAATGCGTGGTAGTAACTGTTCATGGATCACAAACACAGAACTCAGTTCCTAAGGACGGCTGCAATGAGACAACCCACCATGTACTCCTACATGGCCTCTCACCACTACCTTTACCAAATCATGTTCACACACTTAGCTCTCAACAGTAGGACATGTTCACCACATTCCAATTCATCCCCGATGAATTAGACCTGACTCAACTCTAAGCAGTTGCAGGCATGACAAACAAGCATGAATGAGTAGGCACATCAGGGCTCAAACAACTCCTACTCATGTTAGTGGGTTTCATCTATTTACTATGGCAATGACAGGTCATGCAGAGGAAAGGGGTTCAACTACCACAGCATGTAACAGTTGAATCGTTGTTGTCCTAATGCAGTAAAAGAGAGCAGGAGCGAGAGAGTGGGATTGTATCGGAATGAACAAGGGGGTTTTGCTTGCTTGGCACTCCTGAAGAAGATATAGTTCTTCATCGGTGTCATCGAACTCAACATCGAAACACGTCTATCAAGAGGGAACAACCACCGTCAACAAAGAAAGAACACAATCAGTGCAATGCACATCCAAATGGATGACATGTCATATTAAGGTACTGAATTGACCTAGTGCAATAGTTAGTCATATTCATTGAAGTGGAATTCAAACATATAGCAAATTCCAACTCCAAAACTAATTACCATTTATTCCATAATCATCAATTGTCCTATTCAGTGAGGTTAACTTGTTCAAACATGCATGAAAATTCCATATTCAGGTTCTTTGGATTTTTGTGATAATTTTTCATATATAACTTATTTCATTTGGAGTAACGGTTGATTTTCTATGATTTTTAGAAGTTTAAACTACTTTTTGGAATTTCCTGGATTATTTTCAATCCAGAAAATGATTTACTGCATCAGCCTGATGTCAGTGTGACGTCAGCAGGTCAACGATAGTCAACCAGGCCAAACCTGACCTGTGGGACCCACGTGGCAGTGTCAACACTAATTAACAGGGTTAATTAGCGTTAATTTAATCCTAACAAAACTGTGAGTGGGGCCCGGACCCACTAGTCGGTGAGTCAGAGGGTTAATTAAGTTTAATTATAAACTTAACCCAAAGTTAGTAGTGCTGGGGCCCACATGTCAATGACCCAGGGGGGTCAACCCTGGTCAATTCGGGTCAAACCCGTCAGCGACTCGACGCCGGCGAGGCCAGACACGGCGGCGAGGCTTGGAAATCTCCCTCCGGTGACCAAAACAACGGCGAAGCCCATCTACGAGTAGCTGGAGCTCGCATGCGTCGAGTGGTGCTCTCAGCCTCGCCAGAGATGGCCTAGAACTTCGGTGGCGATGGCAAGTGCAGCGGCCGGCGAACGAATCGATGGTGCAGGGCATGGCAGGAGCCGCGGGTGGCCGCGTTAGACTCGTGGGGGTGCAGTGAGTTCAGTGGTGAGCTTGGACACGTGCTTGTAGGGCCGTAGCCGCGGTGGCAACATGGCCGGCAGCGAGGAGCTTTTGGATCTGGTAGCCACGGTGGTTAGACGAAGCGGGCGAGTGCGGGGAGAGAGGGGAAAGGGGCAGGGCCTCACGGCAAATCTAGTAGAGGAAACGGCGAGGACGGGGAGGGTCTGGAGCTCGTGAATCCATGCCGGCGAGCTTGAGTGGCCGACGATGAAGAAGAGGTCAGGGACAACGCGTCGGAGCTCTTCCGGTCGCATGAGATGATGGAGAGGACGAGGGAAGCACAGCGGAGCATGGGGTGCGCGTCGGAGAGGCTCGGGGATGGGTGTGGACACGACTATGGCGACGACAGTGCTCGGCACGTTTGGTAGCAAGAGGGAGCTGGAGCAGAGGAGGCGGATAATCTCGAGAGAGAGTGAGAGGGGGTCAGAGGGAGAAAGTCTCGGGCGTCTCCGTGGCGCTCTCAGAAGAGTCGGGGCATCACGGTGGAAGCAGGAGCTGGCGCACGCGGCGACCATGCTCCCTGCCTACTGGCACGGGGACGAATGCGATAGAGGGGCTGCGGTGGAGGGCTAGGCCAGTTGGCTAGGCCGCCAGGTGAGGTCAGGTAGGTGGCCCACGTGGGTTTCTGCTTTTTTTATTAATTTTTTGTCTGTTTTCCTTTTCCTGTAGTTTCTTTTAATTTGGTTTTCAAACAAAACTAATTTTGTAGCTTCTGGAAATTATTATGTGGCTAGATACGATATATTAATAGCCACTCACAAATTTTCAGAATTGTTGGACTTGCAATTCTTTTATAGAAGAATTAAATCCAACTCAAATATTTATTGGTTTAAATCCAAATGGCCAAAATAATTCCTCAAAAATGTTCCATATTTTTGGTTCAGAGCAAAACCCTTGCCAAAAATATTAAACATCATTGAAGAGCATTTTGGAAACACTGGATGCATTTTCGAGGGTTATTTGCCCTTCTTTTGATTAAAAATTTGAGGCTTTCAAATTTCCTCAATTCAAGTTTCTTGAATTTAAACATGATGCATGGATGCTCTCTGATGCAACTATTGCAAACAAATTCTAGGGCTGTGACACGCCTCTCCCTCTTCTCTATTGCAAGACCACCGTCTCTCCTCCCATCTTCCAAAGTGTGGCACCCCAGCTCCGAGCGAACGGTTTACCATGCATTGCCAGCCCAGAGACCATGTCTTCTGGCAACACACAACATCTTGGTACAAAATAACAACCGCTTTATTGATGCTAGCGGAACAGAGTTACATTACAATAGCTGGCGAGGCCAAGCGGCACGCTCGGTGCGGCTGAACAATATGTACATTATTTAGTGAACATAGAGGGGCCTCGATCCGAACAACTACATGGCAGCGGAATAACGTCGTGGTGGAAGCTCCATATCACAGGGACACAAATGTGGACACGATCTAGACTCGAACAGCGCTCCTCTCCAACGATACTTTCCTGAAATCTGGCATGACATGCCAGGTCAGTACATTGAATGTACTTGCAAGCTCACAATAGGCATAATCATAATGACAAACAATATCATGATATTTAACCAATTATTAAAAATGCAACACTATATGTCAACATGCTGTGATCATGCTCGAACGTCCCTCGGGATAGCTTACCAACCGTGATCATCTCTAGATCACAAACACACCACCAAAGTGGTCAGATCACAAACACACCACCAAAGTGGTCTTTCTCAAGAACAACTCGTGATCCTTACGGCGATCACAACCACGACCATCATTTGGTCCCAAATGCCTCGATGGCCTTTCTGCCATCCATCAACAATGCAAAGTTCATAGCTTAGTGTGCAATCTTTATTAAACATTGACTCATGGTGCGACCTACTACGAGATGTCCATAACCGTGGACTCGGCTATCGATAGATTACACACTCTGCAGAGGTAGCACACTGTATCCACACCACGGAACCCATGGCCTCGCACTCCCATTCGGGTGGACCAACGGCATTCCATCAAAATCCCTCCATTGCCACAACACTCTCCCGGCCACTCCGACCCAAATCCCCAACGGGCTAGTCCTGGGTTGCCCTGTGTCTACCAAAGACACCCCGACCACCATCGTGGTCAAAACACTCCCACTCGGGGACACTCCCACTCGGGGACTCGGTACCATAATCTCATCAACGAGCACACAAGATTATGTCTGGTTACCGGGCCAGGGCAAGCACGACATAACCTTCCCTAGATGGAGGCACCGACCAGAGGCCGTGTCAATGGACCGAATCAAGGCCTTCCCACAAAGGCAAATGTGGTTGCACTAGAAAGAAACTCGATTCAGCGGCACCATGACCCAGTCAACGGTATATTCAAGTTAAGATAAATTCAGGTTTAACTTTAAACTAAAAATGACCGGTGTCATAGCATGCCATGAAATGCAAAACAACACATGCATCATATAGTGATAAAAATGACCGATGTCATCCTTATACACACCAAGCATAACGTCAACAACTCAAATTACTCTACTTGCTCAAATAACTCACAACTTAACCAAAATATTTTGCAACAAGTTTTATTGATTTGATACGCAAGAAAGTAACTCTGATAAATTTCTCATATGCTTGTCAAAAAGATTTCACTATCAACAACTCTTACTTTCTTTATCACTAAGATGGGTTCAAACATTCTGTAAGACAAGTAATATGATTAAATAAGTATTTAACAGAACATTTTCTAACAAATTTTTATCAATCTAAGAGGGCAAAAACATAGCTTTAAATATTTGCTAACATGCATAACATAATTATTTCTAACAAATATTATCTTGCTTTATCCACTAAACTAGTTTTACCCATTCTGTAAATCAAGCATAACAACTAACCAATATTTTACAGAATATAAATAACTCCATAATCATTTAAATGCATGGATTAATCATTTCATTCAAGTAAGAAAATTAAAAATATTGAAATGGCACCATGAAAATGTTGTTGTGGCTTGCCTTAGTGTAGATGAGGTTCACAAGCCTCTTGGTGATCCTCAAGACAAGCTTCACCTTCTGAAAATAGTTTTAAACACAAAAGAAAAATATCAAGAACACTTCTGAAAATCACCAGAAATTCTAGACAGCTCAGAAAAATCTCACCTTTGGTGAGCTGCTAGATTTCTTTTTAAAGAACACAATGCAAAAAGAATCAATTCATTCGGACTTATGGTTGAAAAGTTATAACTGTTTGAAGTGTTCTGTAAATTCAAATGAATTTGAATAAAAGAAATAGACTGGGGGGTGACGTCGAAGGCGTAAAGCCCAGGGGCGCCACCACTCGTACCGCTTCGAGCACGTACTGAGTGGCTGACTAGCAGGCCCCGCTAGTCAGGTGGGGGAAGAGGGAGAAGGAAATAGAGGGGGTCGCGGCTTTGCCGGAGCTCTCGCCGGCGACGAGGGCTCCTTGGCCCAAACGAGAGGGAGGGATGGCAAGAGGGGTTTGAGGCGCACCTGCCCGTACCCATAGCGTAGCTAGGGGTGGTCGGACGGCATCGGAATCAACCTCGCAAGCGGAGGCAGAACATGGAGGTCGCCGGAGTTGAGGAAGATGGCAAGCAGAGGCCACTCCAGGGGCTCCAAGTGGGCGAGACGGCCTCACCGGAGAGAGGCAGATGCCCTAGAGGGGTCGCCCAGGCCTGGGAGAGGCTAGAGCTACTGCGGCGACCAGAGGGGATCGCCGGCGAGCTCGAGCTCGGGGACGGCGGCCCGAGGCCTGCCCGGCCGGGGTCCGGCTTCCTACTCGATCGTGGGGTGTGTGTGAGTGCTGGATGGTGCTCGAGGAGGCTGGGGAGGGCTCTATTTATAGGAGAGCGGCGAGGGTGCTCCGGGCTCCGCCGGTGGACACCTATCCACGGCGCCCAGCGACGAGCGGCGTCAGTGAGAGGTGGAGAAGGCGACGGAGGTCACGTGGCCACAGTGGGCGGGCGGAGACGAGCACATGATCAAGAGGATGGCGACGAGCACAGTGCCCTCTGCACTGTTGGGCTGGCCGGACCTTGCCCGTGCTCGCTGCAGCGAGCTCCAGCGTCGGCGAGCGCCAAGGAGGAGTTAAGAACGTTGGGACGATGATGGTGGCAAGGTTTGGCATGGTTGGGCAGGCGGGGAAGCGAGCACGTGAGCAACAGAGGCTCGGGCGCATCGAAGAGCGCGTCGGCTGCATGCCAGCACGCCTGGATGAACGCGGTCACCGCATGAACTATGACATCAGGTCGATCTAAGAAAAAACTCAATGTCTGGCATGTTGTTCGTGGTAGTTTTGAGTGTTACCATGATTTTGTTTGGATCTAGGTGCAGTAGAGAAGTTTTCACACACCAAGTAAGTTTTTGGTCAGTAACTTGGTGATGTTACTATGGTCAAATGGCTTGGAGTTTGAAGCTGTGCTTTGGAGGCTAGTGATAAGTTACTAAAGTAAAGATGCACAAGAAAGTTCAGGTCAAAAGGATCAAGTAAAATGGTAGTTGCTGTAGAAACCACCATTTCTGTCCAGAATAGAAAAGATTTTCTGTAGCAAAAATATTCCAAAAAGTGATGACATATTTTTGCTCAGGAAGGTGCACTAGGGTTCACAGAATATTTGTGAATTATCTCAGATTTTTCTGAGCCATAAAAATTGGGGTTGCTTTGAAGCAAACAGATCTGGCTTAGGGTTTTTGGAAAGAAAATGAATATTTTTCATTTAAGAAAAATATTCCAAAAATTATTTTTGGGTGGGTCAGAAGTGAAATGATGATTTAGGAGGGAAGTGAAGCACTTGGGTGAAAGCCAAGGATGCCCAAGTGTTTAAGTCCATATGAAAAGATTCAGAAACTCCAAGTTTCAACAA
The DNA here is from genome assembly GCF_003073215.2 of Triticum urartu. Taxonomy (NCBI): domain Eukaryota; kingdom Viridiplantae; phylum Streptophyta; class Magnoliopsida; order Poales; family Poaceae; genus Triticum; species Triticum urartu. The sequence goes on from NC_053022.1 coordinate 232,092,240, forward strand.
AATTCAAATGAAAAAATCAAGCAAATAAGAAAGGGCAAAACCCAGGCTGTCACAAACCTCCCCCACTTAGAATGAATCTCGTCCTCGAGATTTGGTTACTTGGGAAAACCACTCTGGATACTGATCCCTAAGGGAATTCTTCCTGCTCCCAAGTTGCTTCTGACTCTGTGTGATGCTCCCACTGAACCTTGTAAAATTTTCTGACTTTACTGCGAGTGACCCTTTCCATCTGATCCAAAATTTTGAACGGTCTTTCTTCATAAGTTAAATCTTTTGCCAATTCTATCTCAGCTGTTGTAGTTCTTTCTCAGGCGGGGATATGCATCGTCTCAATTGCGAAACATGGAACACGTTGTGTATGTCTCCCAATTCCGGGGTAGTTCCAGTTGATATGCAACCGTTCCCACTCAAGACATAATCGGGAATGGACCAATGAATCTGGGTGCCAGCTTTCCACGAGTCTGAAATCTCTTGACTCCTTTCATAGGAGTGACTCGAAGGTATGCGTGTTCTCCGGGTTCAAAACTGACCTGCCGATGTTTGGCATCATAATAACTCTTCTGTCGAGATTCGGCCAATTGCAGTCTGTCTCGTATTTCCCTAACTTGTTTCTCAGCTTCCAGCATGAGATCCGTTCTAAAGATACGACTATCTCTAGTCTGACACCAATTTAGAGGAGTGTGGCACTTACGGCCATACAAAGCTTCGTATGGTGACATCTTTAGACTGGTCTGGAAACTGTTGTTATAAGAGAACTCGGCATACGGCAAGCAGTCTTCCCATTTAGCACCTTTGGCTAGCACACAGGCTCGCAACATATCTTCAAGTATTTGGTTTACGTGCTCTGTCTGTCCATCTGTCTAAGGGTGATAGGCAGTACTATATTTCAGTGTTGTCCCCAAGGCTTGATGGAAACGGGACCAAAAAGCGGAGGTAAACAAAGAACCTTGGTCGGAAGTGATAGTTCGGGGTACTCCATGCAGACTGATGATCCTGGATATATACAGTAGTGCAAGTTCATTTGCTCTATATCTGGTGCTGATCGGAATGAAATGAGCAACCTTGGTCAGGGTGTCTATTATAACCCAGATTGAATCCTTGCCTTGATGAGTCCTAGGCAATCCTGTGATGAAATCCCTGCAAATGTCATCCCATTTCCACTGTGAAACTGGCAGCGGTTGGAGAAGTCCGGCTGGCTTCTGATGGTCTGCTTTCACCTTATTGCATATGTCGCAATAGGCTACAAAATAGGCAATGTCTTTCTTCATTCCATCCCACCAGAATATTTGTCTAAGGTCCTCATACATTTTTGTACCTCCCGGGTGAATGGAATATGCGGATTCATGGGCTTCTGACAGAATTTTCTTCTTCAAGTCCGGTTGATTTGGCACACAATTGCGTCCACGGAATCGGAGGGTACCGAATTCGTCCTTGGAGAAATCAGAGGCCTGCTTTGCCATCTGGCCCTTGGCACGTCTTTGTAGGTTGGTGTCAGCTGGCTATGCCTTGCAAATCTCCATCTCAAGTGTGGGGGTAACTTCCAAAATATTAGCGAGGTCAGCCTCTATGATGACCAAGTTGAGCTGAGCGATCTCCTCTTGGAGCTTGGTGGGCAATGATTTTAACATGACATTTAAGGTGACGGGCTTTCGACTGAGCGCATCAGCAACGACGTTGGCCTTGCCTGGATGGTAATTTATTCCAAGGTCATAATCCTTCACCAACTCTAACCATCTTCACTGACGGAGATTTAAATCTGGCCGAGTGAAAATGTTCTTGAGGCTTTTGTGGTCGGTAAAAATTTGGCACCTTTTTCCAATGAGGTAGTGTCTCCAAATTTTTAATGCATGAACCACTGCAGCCAATTCCAAAATCATGGGTAGGATAATTTCCCTCATGAGGTCATAGCTGTCGCGATGCATATGATACTACCTTGCTGTCTTGCATCAACACGCAACCAATACCTTGTCTGGAGGCATCACACTACACATCAAAGCTACGAGAAATGTCTGTAAGAGTCAATACAGGTGCAGTTGTCAGTCGTATCTTTAGCTCATTAAAACTCTTCTCACAGTACTTTGTCCACTTAAACTTTGTATCCTTTTTGAGCAGCTCTGTCATGGGTTTAGCAATTTTGGAAAACCCTTCAATAAAACGGCGATAGTATCCAGCTAATCGAAGGAAACTCCGGATCTATCGCACGGTCGTGGGTGGTACCCAATCGAGCACATCCTTTACTTTGCTTGGGTCCACGGCTATACCTTCGGCGGATAGTACATGTCCGAGAAACCCAACTTTCTTGAGCCAAAATTCGCACTTACTGAACTTGGCGTCTAGCTGATGGCCGTGGAGCCATTGTAGTACTGCTCGGAGGTGATCCTTGTGTTCTTCTTCACCCTTGGAGTAAATGAGGATGTCATCAATGAAGACTTCCACGAATTTGTCGAGGAAGTCCATAAATACTTTGTTCATCATATGCATGAAGAAAGCAGGGGCATTGGTGAGACCAAAGGACATCACGGTATATTCATAAAGACCATGCCGAGTAGTGAATGCGGTCTTAGGAATATCTTCCTTTTTAATCTTTAGCTGACGATATCCGGTCCGTAAATCAATTTTAGAGAATACCTTAGCCCCACTGAGCTGATCAAACAGATCATCAATCCTTGGCAGCAGGTATTTACTTTTTATGGTGACCTCATTCAGCTGGCGGTAATCTATGCACACACGGAGACTACCATCCTTTTTGCCCACGAAAATTGCAGGTGATCCCCACGGTGAAGAGCTGGGACGAATATAACCTTTCTGGAGTAATTCATCAAGCTGTTTCTTTAGCTCCACTAATTCTGATGAGGCCATCCGGTAATACTTCTTGTATAACGGTGCGGTTCCGGGCACAAGGTCTATGGCAAACTCTAGTTCCCGATCTGGTGGCATGCCTGGCAGTTGTTCTGGAAACACATCATGGTACTCACTGACCACAGGAATAAATTCCAATTCAACCACAACCGTGCACACTAATTCTGGCTTGGGTATATTCTTGCGAGCATAGAATTTGGTGAGCTGCCCATCCAGACTGGCCAGATTGATTTCTCGGGTTGTGCAGTTTATGCAAACTTGATATTTGGTCAGCCAATTCATACCCAATATAATATCCAACTTTTCAGACTCAAGGATTATCAGAGATGTTGGAAAGTGGACCCTGTTGATATTGATCTCCAGATCACGGCAGACCAGATTGCTCTTGATTATGGATCCCGAGGTTTGTACCAGCATATTCTTGCCCAAAATTGTGCAAGGAAAATTGTTTTGGGCGGAAAAACTCCAAGAAATAAAAGAATGGGAAGCCCCCAGAGTCAAATAAAATTATGGCAGGTATGTCATTAATATAAAACATACCAATGATGACTTCTGGCTTTTCTTGGGCTTCAACGGCGGAGATATGATGCACGCGCCCAATGAAGTTTTGCTGGTTTGGCCGCGACTCCATAAAATTGACTTGCGGCCGGCTTAGGGCATTCGTCATGTTGTTCTTGGGGCACTGGTTGGCATAATGTCTGTGCTGCCTGCAAATGAAACAAGAATTATTGCACTGACGCTCCTCATGCATTGGATTGGTCACAATATTCTTAACTTGAGTGATGGTCTTGTTAACATTCTGCTGCAAATTTGGCCTGTATTCCACCTGAGTCTGCTGCCAGGTACGAGCCTTTTGCATAGGTGGCCCATCCTTCTTTGGCTCAAACTTGCGCTTGTTGTCATTAGCAGGCCTATTATCAGATATAAGCTTGTGCTCCCGTTCAGCAATGAACGCGTTGTCCACCAGAGTTTGGAAATCCGTGAAATCAAACATACTGAGAGCACACCGAAGTTGTGGATTTAAACTTCCAAGAAATCTGTCAATCTTCCTTTCTTCGGTGGCCATGTCATACAGAGAGTAACGGGCCAAATGATTGAATTTTTGCAGATATTCAGCCACAAACTGATTTCCTTGGACGAGCGCGAGAAATTCACGCTACTTGGCCTTCATAACTCCGGTAGGGATATGATATTTTTGGAACTTATCCTTCAATTTCTCCCAGGTGATTTCCTCATCAATCGGCCACATGGCCTTTGTATTTTCCCACCATATGGCAGTTGCGCCTTCAAGGTAATGAGTTACAAATGGAACTTTATCATTTCCTTCAGTACGAGCAATCTCAAGCTTTTTCTCCATTGTGCGTAACCAATCGTCTGCATCCATTGGGTCAACAATATGACTGAAACTGGGTGGATTGGTCCTCTGAAAATCTGACAGCTTTGAGTGATGACCATTCTGGTTTCCATTCTGTCCAACCATAGCTTGAACACTTCTCAATATTTCAATCAGATCATTGTTCCTTTTTTCTTCAAACATACGCAGAATTTTCTCGGTGGAGGGAGGATCAGGAGGTGGAGGTGGTGGCTGAACGTACGGCTCGGGAGAATGTCCTTCCCGTCGTGCGGAACAACGAACAGGAGTTCCCTCATGAACGTTGCTACTGCTGCCTCCACGCGTCATCCTATTGTGAAGTTTTCCCAAGACAACACAATCGAGATGAGAAACACCCAAAAATAAAATTGGGGAAAAGCGAGCGACAAATCCCGAAATAAAGTAGAAGAGCGAAAAATACGGCGAATAAAGTCTCAACATAATTATACATAGACTCATACATGAAAAGTAAACAACATGACTGGTTCACTACTCTCATACAGGCAACGAAGCATCATGACTCGTACGACTACATCCATACATCGTCTAGACAACTGCGAATACTCAAAGATACTACTACTCTGCTGGTGCTGCGGCTTCCTCCCCTGAAGTGGTCTCGGATCCCGAACTGACGTGGTTAACGGAAACCTCCAGGTTAAAGGTAACACGACGACACTGCCTCAAGGGCTCTCCCTCAGGGGTAGGGGTAGGATGAAGCATCGGGGCTACAGGGGTAGTGAGAAGTGAGACCCACTCAGGAGAAGTACTGAGAGCGTTCGCGGCCGAGACGCCCGTGCTACTCGGGGGAGTAACCGGCGAAATAGGGGAGCTAGAACTGACTGGGACATAAGGGGTGAATCCCAGTGAAGACGGAGTAGTGGCGGATCTAGAAGTGACCAAAGTAGTGGCTAAAGTAGTACGAGTACGAGTCAGCTCTCGAGCCAGCACGTGGATCATGAGATAGCTAGCAGTGATATAACGAGCAAGGTGGCTAGCAACATTATCAGACTCCGGATCAATCAGAGGGAAACGAACACGACTATTGTCGTGCAGAGATGGGTTGTAGTAGAAACCTGGGTGGTTCTGCATTCGGACCTCGTTGTAGCGAAGCTCGACAAGGACCTCGAATGCAGCAAACTGGACAGCCTGAGAAGCAGTGGGGGCATAAGCGCTCCGAGAAGTGCGAGTGTAAGAGCTATAATCGGAACTAGTGCGCAGAGTGATCACTGCGTGATACTCATATACTATAGATTGGGTCGTCTCCGAGAGGGTACAGCCAACGCCACACGTTGCGAAGGAGGTGCGGTGACGTGTACGGCATCAGCTACAACTGGCACGGATACGGCACCGGAGCCATCTACACCCACAACCATTAGCAGGTTAGCATAAAATATATATAAACCGAATGCATGCAACTCAATAATCAGCACAAATTACTACCGACACTCAACTAAAACTCGTATCTAGCGCCTCGTAGTCTAGCGTGGCCTACAGTCAGCGCGGCTCTGATACCAAGCGTTGTGGCACCCCGGCTCAGAGCGACCGGTTTACCATGCATTGGCAGCCCAGAGACCATGTCTTCTGGCAACACACAACATCTTGGTACAGAATAACAACCGCTTTATTGATGCTAGCGGAATAGAGTTACATTACAACAGCTATCGAGGCCAAGCGGCACGCTCGGTGCGGCTGAACAATATGTACATTATTTAGTGAACATAAAGGGGCCTCGATCCGAACAACTATGTGGCAGCGGAATAACGTCGTGGCAGAAGCTCCATATCATAGGGACACCGATGTGGACACGATCTAGACTTGAACAACGCTCCTCTCCAACGATACTTTCCCGAAAGCTGGCATGACACGCCAGGTCAGTACATTGAATGTACTTGCAAGCTCACAACAGGCATAATCATAATGACAAACAATATCATGATATTTAACCAATTATTAAAAATGCAACACTATATGTCAACATGCTGTGATCATGCTCGAACGTCCCTCGGGACAGCTTACCAACCGTGATCATCTCTAGATCACAAACACACCACAAAGTGGTCTTTCTCAAGAACAACTCGGCGATCACAACCACGACCATCATTTGGTCCCAAATGCCTCGATGGCCTTTCTGCCATCCATCAACAATGCAAAGTTCATAGCTTAGTGTGCAATTTTTATTAAATGTTGACTCATGGTGGGACCTACTACGAGATGTCCATAATCATGGACTCGGCTATCGATAGATTACACACTCTACAGAGGTAGCACATTGTACCCACTGCACGGAACCCATGGCCTCGCACTCCCATTCGGGTGGACCAACAACATTCCTTCAAAACCCCTCCATTGCCACAGCACTCTCCCGACCACTCTGACCCAAATCCCCAACGGGCTGGTCCTGGGTGGCCCCATGTCTACCAAAGACACCCCGACCACCGTCGTGGTCAAAACACTCCCACTTGGGGACACTCCCACTCGGGGACTCGGTACCATAATCTCATCAACGAGCACACAAGATTATGTCTACTTACCGGGCCAGGGCAAGCACGACATAACCTTCCCTAGATGGAGGCACCGACCAGAGGCCGTGTCAATGGACCGAATCAAGGCCTTCCCACAAAGGGAAATGTTGTTGCACTGGAAAGAAACTCGATTCAGCAGCACCATGACCTAGTCAACAGTATATTCAAGTTGAGTTAAATTCAGGTTTAACTTTAAACTAAAAATCACCGGTGTCATAACATGCCATGAAATGCAAAACAACACATGCTTCGTATAGTGATAAAAATGACCGATGTCATCCTTATACACACCAAGCATAACGTCAACAACTCAAATTACTCTACTTGCTCAAATAACTCACAACTTAACCAAAATATTTTGCAACAAGTTTTATTGATTTCTTACGCAAGAAAGTAACTCCGATAAATTTCTCATATGCTCGTCAAAAAGATTTCACTATCAACAACTCTTACTTTCTTTATCACTAAGTTGGGTTCAAACATTCTGTAAGACAAGTAATATGATTAAACAAGTATTTAACAGAACATTTTTTAACAATTTTTTATAAATCTAAGAGGGAAAAAACATAGCTTTAAATAATTGCTAACATGCATAACAAAATTATTTCTAACATCACCTCAAATAAATCTTATCTTGCTTTATCCGCTAAACTAGTTTCACCCATTTTGTAAATCAAGCATAACAACTAACCAATATTTAACAGAATATAAATAACTCCATAATCATTTAAATGCATGGATTAATCATTTCATTGAAGAAAAAAATCACAAATATTGAAATGGCACCATGAAAATGTTGTTGTGGCTTGCCTTAGTGCAGATGAGGTTCACAAGCCTCCTGGTGATCCTCAAGACAAGCTTCACCTTCTAAAAATAGTTTTAAACACAAAAGGAAAATATCAAGAACACTTCTGAAAATAACCAGAAATTCTAGACAGCTCAGATAAATCTCATCTTTGGTGAGCTGCTAGATTTCTTATCAAAGAACACAATGCAGAAAGAATCAATTCATTTGGACTTATGGTGGAAAAGTTATAACTATTTGAAGTGTTCTGTAAATTCAAATGAATTTGAATAAAAGAAATAGACTGGGGGTGACGTCGAAGGCGTAAAGCCCAGGGGCGCCACCACTCGTACCGCTTCGCGCACGTACTGAGTGGCTGACTAGCGGGCCCCGCTAGTCAGGTGGGGGAAGAGGGAGAAGGAAACAGAGGGGGCCGCGGCTTCGCCGGAGCTCTCGCTAGCGACGAGGGCTCCTTGGCCCAAACGAGAGGGAGGGATGGCAAGAGAGGGTTGAGGCGCACCTGCCCGTACCCGTAGCGTAGCTAGGGGCGGTCTGACGGCGTCGGAATCAACCTCGCAAGCGGAGGCAGAACGTGGAGGTCGCTGGAGTTGAGGAAGATGGAGAGCAGAGGCCACTCACGGGGCTCCAAGCGGGCGAGACGGCCTCACTAGAGAGAGGCGGAGGCCCTGGAGGGGTCACCTAGGCCTGGGAGGGGCTTGAGCTACTGCGGCGACCAGAGGGGATCGCCGGCGAGCTCGAGCTCGGGGACGGCGGCCCGAGGCCTGCCCGGTCGGGCTCCGGCTTCCTACTCGATCATGGGGTGTGTGTGAGTGCTGGATGGTGCTCGAGGTGGCTGGGGAGGGCTCTATTTATAGGCGAGCGACGAGGGTGCTCCGGGCTCCGTCGGTGGACACCTGTCCACGGTGCCCGGCGACGAGCGGCATCAGTGAGAGGGGGAGAAGGCGACGGAGGTCAGGTGGCCACTGTGGGCCGGCGGAGACGAGCAAAGGATCAAGAGGATGGCGACGAGCACAGTGCTCTTCGCACTGTTGGGTTGGCCGGACCTTGCCCGTGCTCGCTGCAGCGAGCTCCGGCGTCGGCAAGCGCCAGGGAGGAGTTAAGAATGTTGAGACGATGATGGTGGCGATGGTTGGCATGGTTGGGCAGGCGAGGAAGCGAGCACGCGAGCAACAGAGGCTCGGGCGCGTCGCAGAGCGCGTCGGCTGCATGCCAGCACGCCTGGACGAACGCGGTCACCGCGTGAACTATGACATCAGGTCAATCTGAGCAAAAACTCAATGTCTGGCATGTTGTTCGTGGTAGTTTTGAGTGTTACCACGATTTGGTTTGGATCCAGGTGTAGTACAGAAGTTTTCACACACCAAGTAAGTTTCTGGTCAGTAACTTGGTGATGTTACTGTGGTCAAATGGCTTGGAGTTTGCAGATGTGCTTTGGAGTCTAGTGATAAGTTACTAAGGTAAAGATGTACAAGAAAGTTCAGGTCAAATGGAGCAAGTAAAATGGTAGTTGATGTAGAAACCACCATTTCTGTCCAGAATAGAAAAAGATTTTCTGTAGCCAAAATATTCCAAAAAGTGATGAAATATTTTTGCAGGGGAAGGTCCACTAGGGTTCACAGAATATTTGTGAATTATCTCAGATTTTTTTGAGCCATAAAAATTGGGGTTGCTTCGAAGCAAACAGATCTGGCTTAAGGTTTTTGGAATGAAAATGAATATTTTTCATTTAAAAAATATTACAAAGATTATTTTTGGGTGGGTCAGAAGTGAAATGATGATTTAGGAGGGAAGTGAAGCACTTGGGTGAAAGCCAAGGATGCCCAAGTGTTTAAGTCCATATGAAAAGATTCAGAAACTCCATGTTTCAAAAAATTTCAAATGAAAAAATCAAGCAAATAAGAAAGGGCAAAACCCAGGCTGTCACACAAAGCTAGCACCGGACCACTCAAAAGGACATTTATGGAGAGGATGTAGCAGCGAATCAGGCAGATCGCCGGTGGCGACCAGGAAAAGTTAGCCAGGTTGAAGGAGATCTTTACTTGGTTTGACAATGAGTGTGAGATTTTGAGGACGGTGAGGGCAGGGTGGCAATGTATGTGAAAGAGCGAGACGGCGGCGATGTACATGTACTCCTCGGCGGTAGTCATGCCGCAGTCCTTCGAGTTCATCGAGTATCTCCTCTGGGCGATGGACTAGACAGATTTGCCCGAGGCGAAAGTCAGGCGGAGGTGGTGGGCGTACAGGTCGAAGGTCGAGCACCCAGAGGATAATGAATTGATCGAGTTCGGTGTGCCGTTCGTGAGGGCGCAGAGCCAGCCGGAGCCACATGAGTATTCGTTCTCCCACCACAAGAGGAGGCCGGATGACGCGACGTCGCTTCCCCGCCATTCTCCACGGTTCCCTCGACGCTCGCCTCATTTCAACGATGGTGGTAGGGTTTAAGGTAAGCTTTGCACTAACCTAATCTTCCACTTGCTCATGCTTACAATCAGTGTGATAGCTAATGAAAATCATGCATACAACCAGTCTCCATGTACTATGCCAATCACCCTTAAATAGCTCTTGACCTTTGGGTCAAAGTTGTGACACTGTGTACAAATAAACAAAAATAGATTGGTGCTTCTTTCAGAAAAGAGTACTCCCTAGAAAACTGCCAATATAAGCTACTAGTATTTGGTTAGAGGATTTGCTGCCGAGAAAGATCCGTCCACAGAGAGCGCCACACATCCCACGGGTGGTGGTGGATGCCAATGCGTGCATGGAGCATGGTTGGTGTCGGTAATTTTTACTTGGCACACCTCGCACTCTGCATATATGCCGGCTCCATCCATACATTTGTGCAGTTCCACCAAAATGCAGCTGAATAACCCTGTTTGCACACATAATGAAAAAGCATGATTACATTATAGTGGCACTAGTTGATGAAACATGCAAAAATAAATATAAGAAAATATTACGATAGTATCATAGTATGCCATGCTGCGAGGGCGAGATGGGCCCTGCGACACCTCATACGGTACGCCACGCCTCATACTGGAAATCATCCTAAGTCTCCCCGATACACCTTCTGCCAGTGATGAACATTAGTGTACAGTGGTAGTACAAGGAGGGGCCTTGAGACATTCAAATCTCTACTTTTGTGCAGATCAACTAAAATTAAGCACCCCAGTTTGCAGAAACGCTTAAACATTAACAATGGGACTAGTTGATGAAACATACATTAACAAAGAGCAACACTTTCTTTATCTACATTGGAAATGAAATGATAGAGAGGACACTCGCTCTATTTTAACTGTATTATTACTTCATTTTATCAGTGACACTAGGGTCGAGCAGGTGGCAAACGAGGTGTACCATGCGTCGCAAGGATGAAGGCCGGGGGTGCTTAGACTGGGATGCTGAAGCTGGCTCTTTCAGTCCCTATCTTCCCCCTGATGTTTCTGTGGTAGCATTTCGGTGGTAATCCAGACTTGGTCGGGCTGGTGCTGCGTCCCCCTACCTACCTAGCTTATGTAGCGAACTTGTCTCCTGCTAGTACTCAGTCCGTTCTAGTAGTTGCATAACTGCCCGTTTACACTGAGATGTTGTCGGATAATGGTTCTCTATGGTTGGGTATCTTTAATGAAATCGGAGGGGAACCCTCTTTCGATATATAAAAAACAGTGGCACTAGCGGTGCCAAAACATTGCCTCAAATCAATAGTGCCACTAGATTAAGGTGCCAAATAATAACATTACTGCTTGCTACCTCTTGAGCACTGCGTTGGTTTTCCCCGAAGAGGAAGGGATGATGCAGCAAAGTAGCGTAAGTATTTCCCTCAGTTTTTGAGAACCAAGGTATCAATCCAGTAGGAGGCTACGCGCGAGTCCCTCGTACCTGCACAAAACAATAAATCCTCGCAACCAACGCGAATAGGGGTTGTCAATCCCTACACGGCCACTTACGAGAGTGAGATCTGATAGATATGATAAGATAATATTTTTGGTATTTTTATGATAAAGATGCAAAGTAAAATAAAGGCAAAGTAAAAAGCAAAGGAAATAATTAAGTAGTAGGAAATTAATATGATGAAGATAGACCCGGGGGCCATAGGTTTCACTTGTGGCTTCTCTCGAGAGCATAAGTATTCTACGGTGGGTGAACAAATTACTGTTGAGAAATTGACAGAACTGAGCATAGTTATGACAATATCTAGGTATGATCATGTATATAGGCATCACGTCCGAGACAAGTAGACCGACTCCTGCTGCATCTACTACTATTACTCCACTCATCGACCGCTATCCAGCATGCATCTAGAGTATTAAGTTAAAAACAGAGTAACGCCTTAAGCAAGATGACATGATGTAGAGGGATAAACTCATGCAATATGATGAAAACCCCATCTTGTTATCCTCGATGGCAACAATACAATACGTGCCTTGCTGCCCCTATTGTCACTGGGAAAGGACACCGCAAGATTGAACCCAAAGCTAAGCACTTCTCCCATTGCAAGAAAGATCAATCTAGTAGGCCAAACCAAACTGATAATTCGAAGAGACTTGCAAATATAACCAATGATACATAAAAGAATTCAGAGAAAATTCAAATATTGTTCATAGATAGACTTGATCATAAACCCACAATTCATCGGTCTCAACAAACACACCGCAAAAAGAAGATTACATCGAATAGTTCACCACAATAGAGGGGGAGAACATTATATTGAGATCCAAAAAGAGAGAAGAAGCCATCTAGCTACTAACTATGGACCCGTAGGTCTAAGGTAAACTACTCACACTTCATCGGAGGGGCTATGGTGATGATGTAGAGGCCCTTCGTGATCGATGCCCCCTCCAGCGGAGCTCCGGAATAGGCCCCAGGATGGGATCTCGTTGATACAGAAAGTTACAGTGGTGGAATTAGGGTTTTGGCTCCGTATCTGATCGTTTGGGGGTACGTAGGTATATATAGGAGGAAGGAGTACGTCGGTGGAGCAACAGGGGGCCCACGAGGGGGGAGGGCGCGCCTGGGGGGGGGTAGGCGCGCCCCCTACCTCGTGGCCTCCTCTTTTGTGTCTTGACGTAGGGTCCAAGTCTCGTGGGTCTTGTTCGTTGAGAAAATCACGTTCCCAAAGGTTTCATTCCGTTTGGTATTCATTTTCTTCGAAACCCTAAAACAGGCAAAAAAACAGCAATTCTGGGCTGGGCCTCCGGTTAATAGGTTAGTCCCAAAAATAATATAAAAGTGGATAATAAAGCCCAATAATGTCCAAAACAGTAGATAATATAGCATGGAGCAATCAAAAATTATAGATACGTTGGAGATGTATCAAGCATCCCCAAGCTTAATTCCTGCTCGTCCTCGAGTAGGTAAATGATAAAAACAGAATTTTTGACGCGGAGTGCTACTTGGCATAATTTTAATGTAATTCTTCTTAATTGTGGTATGAATATTTAGATCCGAAAGATTCAAGATAAAAGTTTAATATTAACATAAAAATAATAATACTTCAAGCATACTAACAAAGCAATCATGTTTTCTCAAAATAACATGGCTAAAGAAAGTTATCCCTACAAAATCATATAGTCTGGCTATGCTCCATCTTCACCACACAAAATATTTAAGTCATGCACAACCCCTATGACAAGCCAAGCAATTGTTTCATACTTTTGGTGTTCTCAAACTTTTTTAATCTTCACGCAATACATGAGCGTGAGACATGGACATAGCACTATAGGTGGAATAGAATGGTGGTTGTGGAGAAGACAAAAAGGGAGAAGATAGTCTCACATCAACTAGGCGTATCAACGGGATATGGAGCTGCCCATCAATAGATATCAATGTGAGTGAGTAGGGATTGCCATGCAACGGATGCACTAGAGCTATAAGTATATGAAAGCTCAACAAAAGAAACTAAGTGGGTGTGCATCCAACTTGCTTGCTCATGAAGACCTAGGGCATTTTGAGGAAGCCCATCATTGGAATATACAAGCCAAGTTCTATAATGAAAAATTCCCACTAGTATATGAAAGTGATAACATAGGAGACTCTCTATCATGAATATCATGGTGCTACTTTGAAGCACAAGTGTGGTAAAAGGATAGTAACATTGTCCCTCCTCTCTTTTTCTATAATTTTTTTATTTGGGCCTTTTCCTTTTTTTATGGCCTCTTTTCTTCCGGAGTCTCATCCCAACTTGTGGGGAATCATAGTCTCCATCATCCTTTCCTCACTGGGATAATGCTCTAATAATGATGATCATCACACTTTTATTTTTCTTACAACTCAACAATTACAACTCGATACTTAGAACAAAATATGACTCTATATGAATGCCTCCAGCGATGTACCGGGATATGCAATCAATCAAGAGTGACACGTATGAAAGAATTATGAATGGTGGCTTTGCCACAAATACGATGTCAACTACATGATCATGCTAAGCAATATGACAATGATGAAGTGTGTCATAATAAACGGAACGGTGGAAAGTTGCATGGTAATATATCTCTGAATGGCTATGGAAATACCATAATAGGTAGGTATGGTGGATTTTTGTGGAAGGTATATGGTGTGTGTCTGATACCTGCGAAAGGTGCGCGGTATTAGAGAGGCTAGCAAAGGTGGAAGGGTGAGAAAACTATGTATAATCCATGGACTCAACATTAGTCATAAAGAACTCATATACTTATTGCAAAAATCTACAAGTTATCAAAGCAAAGTATTACGCGCATGCTCCTAGGGGGATAGATTGGTTGGAAAAGACCATCGCTCGTCCCCGACCACCACTCATAAGGAAGACAATCAAAAAATAAATCATGCTCCGACTTCATCACATAACGGTTCACCATACGTGCATGCTACGGGAATCACAAACTTTAACACAAGTATTTCTCAAATTCACAACTACTCAACTAGCACAACTTTAATATCACCATCCTCATATCTCAAAACAATTATCAAGCATCAAACTTCTCATAGTATTTAACACACTCATAAGAAAGTTTTTACTATTCTTGAATACCAAGCATATTGGGATTATTTAAGTAAATTACCATCCTATTTAAGACTATCAAAATAATCTAAGTGAATCATTAGAGACCAATAATTTCTATAAAACAAATCCACCACCGTGCTCTAAAAAGATATAAGTGAAGTACTAGAGCAAAACTATATAACTCAAATGATATAAGTGAAGCACACAGAGTATTCTAAAAAGTTCCAAATAATGTATGGCTCTCTCAAAAGGTGTGTACAGCAAGGATGATTGTGGTAAACTAAAAGGCAAAGACTCAAATCATACAAGACGCTCCAAGCAAAACACATATCATGTGGTGAATAAAAATATAGCTTCAAGTAAAGTTGCCGATAGAAGTAGACGAAAAAGGGGATGCCTTCCAGGGCATCCCCAAGCTTTGGCTTCTAGGTGTCCTTAGATTATATTGGGGGTGCCATGGGAATCCCCAAGCTTAGTCTCTTGCCACTCCTTGTTCCATAATCCATCAACTCTTTACCCAAAACTTGAAAACTTCACAACACAAAACTTAAAGTAGAAAATCTCGTGAGTTCCGTTAGCGAAAGAAAACAAAAGACCACTTCAAGGTACTGTAATGAACTCATTCTTTATTTATATTGGTGTTATAACTACTGTATTCCAACTTCTCTATGGTTTATAAACTATTTTACTAGCCATAGATTCATCAAAAATAAGCAAACAACACACGAAAAACAGAATCTGTCAAAAACAGAACAGTATGTAGTAATCTGTAACTAGCGCAAGATCTGGAACCCCAAAAATTCTAAAATAAATTGCTGGACGTGAGGAATTTATCTATTAATCGTCTGCAAACAGAATTAACTAAATATCACTTTCCAAATAAAAATGGCAGTAGTTCTTGTGAGCGCTAAAGTTTCTGTTTTTTACAGCAAGTGTAACAAGACTTACCCCCAAGTCTTCCCAACGGTTCTACTTGGCACAAACACTAATTAAACACAAAAAACACAAAAAAACAGAGTCTAGATAAATTATTTATTACTAAACAGGAGCAAAAAGAGAGGAATAAAAATAAAATTGGGTTGCCTCCCAACAAGCGCTATCGTTTAACGCCCCTAGCTAGGCATAATAAGCAAGGATAGATCTAGGTATTGCCATCTTTGGTAGGAAATCCATAAGTGGCTCTCATAATAGATTCATAAGGTAATTTAATTTTCTTTCTAGGAAAGTGTTCCATGCCTTTCCTTAATGGAAATTGGAATCTAATATTTCCTTCCTTCATATCAATAACTGCACCAATCGTTCTAAGGAAAGGTCTACCAAGAATAATAGGGCATGAAGGATTGCAATCTATGTCAAGAACAATAAAATATATGGGCACATAATTCCTATTTTCAACAATAAGAACATCATTAATTCTTCCCATAGGTTTCTTAATAGTGGAATCCGCAAGGTGCAAGTTTAAAGAGCAATCATCAAAATCACAGAAACCTATCAAACCACACACAAAGTTCTTGGAATCGTGGAAACACTAGCACCCAAATCACATAAAGCATATAATTCATGATTTTTAATTTTAATTTTAATAGTTGGTTCCCACTCATCATAAAGCTTTCTAGGGATAGGAACTTCCAATTCAAGTTTTTCTTCATTAGATTGCATCAAGGCATCAAAGATATGTTTAGTAAACACTTTATTTTGACTATAAGCATGAGGAGAATTTAGCACGGATTGAAACAAGGAAATACAATAAATCAAAGAGCAATTCTCATAGTTAAATTCCTTGAAATCCATAATAGTGGGTTTAGCAACATCTAGGGTTTTAATTTCTTCAATCTCACTTTTATCAATTTTAGCATCAAGATCAAAAAATTCTGAATTCTTGGAACGCCTTCTAGGTAAAGGTGGATCATATTCAGTCCCATCATTATAAAGATTCATATTGCAAAACAAAGATTTAATAGGGGACACATCAATAACTTTTAGATCTTCATCTTTATTTTCATAGGAACTAGAAGGACACACTCTTATAAAGGCATCTTTTTAGCACACATCCTAGCGGTTCTTTCTTTGCACTCATCAATGGAAATTCTCATGGCTTTGAGAGACTCATTGATATCATGCTTAGGTGGATATAGATCTAAGTTTCAAAGAATCAACATCAATAGAAATTCTATCAACGTTCCTAGCTAACTCATCAATATTAAGCAATTTTTCTTCAAACAAAGCATGAAAATTCTTTTGCGAAGTAATAAATTCTTTAATATTAGATTCAAAATCAGAGGGCATATTATTATAATTTCCATAAGAATTCTTGTAGGAATTACCATAATTATTAGAGGGATTACTAGGATAATGCCTAGGATTGAAATTTCCTCTATACGCGTTGTTACCAAAATTGTTCCTACCAACAAAATTCACATCCATAGATTCATTATTATTCTCAATCAAAGTAGACAAGGGCATATCATTAGGATCAGAAGAAACACTCTTATTAGCAAATAATTTCATAAGTTCATCCATCTTTCCACTCAAAACATTAATTTCTTCTATCGCATGCACCTTTTTTTAGTAGATCTTTCAGTATGCCATTGAGAAGAATTAGCCATACTATTATCTAGGAGTTTAGTAGCTTCTCCTAAAGTGATTTCCATAAAAGTGCCTCCCGCGGCCGAATCTAAATGATTTCTAGAAGCAAAATTCAATCCGGCATAAAATTTTGGTATAATCATCCACAAATTTAAACCATGAGTAGGGCAATTACATATCATTAGTTTAATTCTCTCCCAAGCTTGTGCAACATGTTCATGATCAAGTTGCTTAAAATTCATAATATTGTTTCTAAGAGAGATGATCTTAGCAGGAGGAAAATACTTAGAGATAAAAGCATCTTTGCACTTGTTCCATGAATCAATACTATTTTTAGGCAAAGACGAAAACCAAGCTTTAGCACGATCTCTAAGCAAAAAAGGAAATAGCTTCAATTTAACAATATCATTATCCACATCTTTCTTCTTTTGCATATCACACAAATCAACGAAGCTATTTAGATGGGTAGAGGCATCTTCACTAGGAAGGCCGGAAAACGGATCTTTCATGACAAGATTCAGCAAAGCAGTATTAATTTCACAAGATTCAGCACCGGTAAGAGGAGCAATCGGAGTGCTAATAAAATCATTGTTGTTGGTATTGGTGAAGTCACACAATTTAGTATTATCTTGAGCCATCATGACAAGCAAGTAAACTAACACACAAGCAAACAAAAAGCAAGTGGGCAAAAAGAGGCAAATAGAGAAAGAGAGGGAGGATAGAGAGAGAGAGAGCGAATAAAACGGCAAGGGTGAAGTGGGGGAGAGGAAAACGAGAGGCAAATGGCAAATAATGTAATGCGGGAGATAAGGGTATGTGAAGGGTACTTGGTATATTGACTTTTGCGTAGACCTTCTCGGCAACGGTGCTAGAAATCATTCTTGCTACCTCTTGAGCACTGCGTTGGTTTTCCCCGAAGAGGAAGGGATGATGCAGCAAAGTAGCATAAGTATTTCCCTCAGATTTTGAGAACCAAGGTATCAATCCAGTAGGAGGCTACGCGTGAGTCCCTCGTACATGCACAAAACAAATAAATCCTCGCAACCAACGCGAATAGGGGTTGTCAATCCCTACACGGCCACTTACGAGAGTGAGATCTGATAGATATGATAAGATAATATTTTTGGTATTTTTATGATAAAGAGGCAAAGTAAAATAAAGGCAACGTAAAAAGCAAAGGAAATAACTAAGTAGTAGGAAATTAATATGTTGAAGATAGACCCGGGGGCCATAGGTTTCACTAGTGGCTTCTCTCGAGAGCATAAGTATTCTACGGTGGGTGAACAAATTAATGTTGAGCAATTGACAAAATTGAGCATAGTTATGAGAATATCTAGGTATGATCATGTATATAGGCATCACGTCCGAGACAAGTAGACCGACTCCTGCCTGCATCTACTACTATTACTCCACTCATCGACCGCTATCCAGCATGCATCTAGAGTATTAAGTTAAAAACAGAGTAACGCCTTAAGCAAGATGACATGATATAGAGGGATAAACTCATGCAATATGATGAAAACCCCATCTTGTTATCCTCGATGGCAACAATACAATACGTGCCTTGCTGCCCCTACTGTCACTGGGAAAGGTCACCGCAAGATTGAACCCAAAGCTAAGCACTTCTACCATTGCAAGAAAGATCAATCTAGTAGGCCAAACCAAACTGATAATTCGAAGAGACTTGCAAAGATAACCAATCATACATAAAAGAATTCAGAGAAGATTCAAATATTGTTCATAGATAGACTTGATCATAAACCCACAATTCATTGATCTCAACAAACACACCACAAAAAGAAGATTACATCGAATAGTTCTCCACAAGAGACGGGGAGAACATTGTATTGAGATCAAAAAAGAGAGAAGAAGCCATCTAGCTACTAACTATGGAACCGTAGGTCTGAGGTAAACTACTCACACTTCATCGGAGGGGCTATGGTGATGATGTAGAAGCCCTCCGTGATCGATGCCCCCTCCGGCGGAGCTCTGGAACAGGCCCCAAGATGGGATCTCGTGGATACAGAAAGTTACGGCGGTGGAATTAGGGTTTTGGCTCCGTATCTGATCGTTTGGGGGTACGTAGGTATATATAGAAGGAAGGAGTACGTCGGTGGAGCAACAGGGGGCCCACGAGGGGGGAGGGCGCGCCTGGGGGGGGGTAGGCGCGCCCCCTACCTCATGGCCTCCTCTTTTGTGTTTGGCGTAGGGTCCAAGTCTCCTGGGTCTTGTTCGTTGAGAAAATCACGTTCTCGAAAGTTTCATTCCGTTTGGTATTCCTTTTCTTCGAAACCCTAAAACAGGCAAAAAAACAACAATTCTGGGTTGGGCCTCCGGTTAATAGGTTAGTCCTAGAAATAATATAAAAGTGGATAATAAAGCCCAATAATGTCCAAAACAGTAGATAATATATCATGGAGCAATCAAAAATTATAGATACATTGGAGACGTATGACTGCTTTATCATGGCACTACCAAAACAGTAGGACAAGAGCAGGATCAACATGCAGGATCTTTGGCAAATGGTCAGCCCAAAAAGGAACATACCTCGTGATGGGAACCATATCTGTAGTCATCGCCATCATAGAAGGGATGACACCAGTCACCAACATGGATGATTCAATTCATGGGACCTTTTGGTGCAGTTCACCTAAAATGAAGCAATGTCCCATGAGCTAGGAGCTTCTTCTTCTTCTTTTTTTTAAGAAAAGGGATCCAGCCCCGGTTCCATTTCCATCAGAAAACGAAACCCACAGAGCTTCTTCTTCATTAGTTGCAATAAAATTGAGCAACATCAAGGTTGGTCGTGAAGCTCTTGGAATGTTCAACTATAATTTGGATATCATTTGTGCAGTTCAACTAAGATCAAGCGTGAAATGTATATCTCTGTTTGCACAAAAAGGTGGAAAGGAGGGTGACTAACAAGTGATGAAACATGCATCAAATGAAAAAATCATGTTCCTTATCTGAATGGCAATCGTACAAGGACAGTAGCAATTTCTAGTAGCATTGCTAGATATTAGTGTGGGCATTAGGATTAACTATGACAACCGTTAAATACGACATTACTTTAATGGTGCCATTGCTTCGCTTTACCAGCCATTACATTAACAGCTGCAACAGAGTCGGTATTTGGGCACGGGGAGAGTAGGCGGACCAGGACATTTGCATGTCTAACGAAAAGAAGCAACTTATCTTAATGGGAAATTTAGCAAGACATGAAAAAAAGTGCCATTGATTCATATTACTGGAGGCATTACATTGAAAACAACATTGGTTTAACGTGTCCATACTTTTAACAGTGCGACTGCTACATTTTACCAGTGGCATTCAGTAATAGCGGCTCGGGGCAAAAAACATCAGAAGAGGATATCTGGGTTGGTCCCATTTTTGTTCGGTATATAGCCACCTTACACTGTTTGAGGCTAGCAAATCTAGTGCTGGACTTACTCTATTGACTTGTCCCCCAGTCCCCACTTTCTTTCCTTTTTTCAACCAATATATCGGGTTCATATTGAGTTTGTACTGTGTTCCCTTTATTTCCCTATTAGACCTAGAGACCAGTTGGATAGCTAGTCTCTGCTACTTTTCGCCCCCATTATTTCCTCTTTCGACCAAGTCCTAGATTCAGGTAACAAATCTTCCCCCACCCCACCCCCTTTCTTCCTTGTTCGAAACAAGTAGTACTAGATTCGAGTGCATGAACTAGTTTTACCTCTTAACAGTAAAAAATTAGGTGGTTTTCAAACAGCTGATCGATCCTATCTATGAGCGGGCCTGAGAAATAGTAAAAGATACAAATGCAGCGATGTCAGGAGCTCGGGAAGTAGAGAAAGGCCGGTTTTGAAGGAAGTTGTACCTGAGGGTCGCTGGGATGTCGCTAGGTGGGTGGCGGGAGGCCGGATCTGCCCACACTATGGCAGCAAGGAAGAAGGGGTTGGAGGCCCTCCCTCGCCAGCGATGCTTGGGAGAGAACAGCAAGGCACGCTCATCGGGATGCGCCGGCAGTGGGTATGAGCCGCCGCCGAGGATGACCGTGTGAACGTTGCACCTTCTCACCTTCCCTGGCGGAGAGGATCTGGCTGGATCTCTGACCAGCGGTGATAAGAGAGAGAGTGTGTGGCCACCGCTGTCGTGTTTAGATCTGGAGAGGACGAGATAGTGTGAACAGAGAAACACTAGCAAGCAAGCGTGGAGGCTCCTTCCTATATAGTGGAGTACTAGTTTTCTTTTGTCTACCGGCCGGAGCCGGCTTGACCTCGGCAATGACTATCGAGAAGTCTTCATGCATGTGCCCCGGATGCGCAGTTGTCGTCATTTTGATCTGAAGCACCGGATTATAACATATAACATGAAAAAATGCCACATGACAAGAAATCATAACCTCACTGCCCAAAGGAGATAAGATGAATCCCGGCGGACAAACTAGACGAGGATCAAAGCTCAAATTAAAGATAACTCGTACAAAAGGGGTCCGTCGATAGATGTCCTAATTAACATAGCTGGCTTGACCTAGATGGCAGCCGAGTAGTCTTCGTGCATGTGCCCCCAATGACTAGCCCAACTTAGTTGTCGCTGTTTAACCCTCGCAGTGATCTGAAGCACATGACACCTAATTTTGCGGGATGACAAGAAACTTTTTCTTAGATTTGTCACTAGAACTATAGCCCTGTACAACACAACCTGCGCAATGTGTAGATGATAGCCAATCCAGGCGTGTATGCTGGAGTCTGGTCACATGCATGGACGAACTGATCTTCTGGTCACATCCAGGTACCAACATATGTACTCCTACAACACTTCTCTAGTAGTACTATCTTTCATCTCTCTCTTATATTAACTCACCCGACTTGTGGGGCCGGGGAGTGTGCCTATGGTCGGTTCTCAATTGCGGTCCCACATGTGTGTGCAAACGCAATATGGCGCACGTTCCATTCGAAGAGCAGCGTGCCAGACCGACCGACCGTCTGTGGTGCGACGCGAACAGGATGGGCGTGCTGTATACTCCGTACATGTGTACCGCCGTTTTCTTGAGGCTTTGCTCCATGGCGCAATCCATGGATACAAAATTAGTATAATGTACTATTTAAAAGTCGAGGGCGGGGCTTTTCCCACGTGGTAGGCGGGGCAGTTCCGCCTAGTCGGTTCAACAAAGACACGAGAAGATGAGGGAGTAGGCTACTTCAAACGTATGGCTGTGTGATTTGACAGTGAGTTACTGCTAGACAGGTGGGGCCCGGTGATTTGACTTGCCATTATCATTTTAACTTTGGTGCTACGACCGACGTGAGTCTCTCGATTCCTGACCACCTCCATACAGGTGCCTCTCCTAATGCTCCACCATGTAGAGGCTGGCTCTTGCTTTAGAGCCCACTCCTCCACTTTTTCCTTGCCTCTTTCCCCCACATATGAAAAAATGCCATGTAAAGTGGGCTTATAGCCACTATTGTACTTGATCCTACAGGTGGTAAGCCTGCCACATAGGCATAAAGTCTGATGTGGCAAGTTAATTAAGAAGAGAGAGACTAGTTTGGTGACCCCAGGAAGAAAAGGTGATAAGTGCGTGTACCTAGATGAAGCAAACTTAGCAACAAAAAACTAAGCACCGATGCATTGGGGACTTGAGTTGCTTAGCCATTTAATGCCCATAGCACGTCATCTAAGCACCATTTCATTGGAAGAGGTCACTCCTTGGAAAATGCAATAAATACTACGAAGAAAGAGATAGAGAGAAGTAAACAAAAAATACTCTTATAGCCAACCTTATCGCTAACCTTGTTGTATGAGTGACTAAGTGATGATTATGTATGACATGCCAACATCAGATAGCCTAATGCACCGTATTAAATCTCCAAGGGCGTGACCGCGCGAGCAAGGCTACGGTCGTGGTAGGTGCGACCATGATACGGGCTGCTGGCAGCCCTTTGGATCTGAGATCGAACGGTCGCATGCTAAGTTGCTGAAAATTTGCAGAATAACCCTCCAGGATAGGATATTCACCCATAGGTCTAGAATCACACCATGAAACCGTTCGATCTTAGTTCCAAGGCCTCTCGGAAGCCCGTATCATGGGAGAATGGAAAGCTCCGTATCGCCTGTAATTTTCCTGACGCTTGACATGACATCGAAAGCCATTTAATTGGGCGTCTAGTAGACATGACATCTAGTTGGCCCCCCATAGTACTGTGCATGAATCCATTTATCCGCCAGGCAAGCCACTACCCTGCCATTCGCACGCCCCCCCACTCGACATTTTTACAAGCGATAAACCACTACTAGTCGTCCCGTCCTTTCACATTACGGCAGTTCCACTAATCCTAACCTTCCTCCCAAATCCATGGCGTCCCAAATCTCCACGATCGGCGGTGAGTACAAGGTTAGAACCATCACCGGCGATGAGTTCGACGCCATCTACACCCATTCTTCCGCAACGGTGATAAAATGTCTTGATCGCTTCAAATGCATGTTAGAAAACTCAAATGATGAGTGGGTCGATGGGCTTGATGTTGAGTACACCACAGTCCTAGGAAGCGAGAAGAATCTAAAGGAGGCAGAGAAGAAGAAGCCCTCCGTGATCCAGGTTTGCGTGCATGACTTATGCTTGGTCTACCACATAACATGCCGACGTTGGGTGCGAGGAATTTAAGAAGTTCCTCAAGGGCAGCCGAGTCAAATTTGTTACTGTAGACTTTAGGAACGACAAGGAAATCCTGGGTCGAATAGGCCTCGTTGTAGGCGATCCCTTCGACCTCCAGAAGGAAGGGCTGGTGCCCTCCCATGGTTAGCCTTCAATGCTGACCCTCGCAGGAGCCATGGTCATCCTTCGTATGGTGAACTGAAAAAACCTCCGCACACATTTCATCGTGCATGGCAATGGACTGTACTAGATATAGACCACATCCACTACGCTGCAATGGATGGCTACCTTTGTTTCAATATCTACAAGGATTGGATGAAGAGCAAGAGCTAGGTGTGCGGTTCAAGCAAAGAAGTATCGCCCAAGAGGAAGAGGGACAAGGACGAAGTCGAGGACGTGGACGAGGACTCTGAGTAAGGTGGCAGTGTTGTTGCTCATGGTGGTTCTAATGCAATGTCTACCGGATTAGTTGCTTAGTTTAATTTCTGGTGTGCTTAGTTTTCTTTGAGGGGTGTGTTGTGCTGAGCCCCCAACAGAACTATATTATGTTTCTTCTCGTTATACTTCATACATTGCTACCTCTTGAGCATTGCGTTGGTTTTCCCCTGAAGAGGAAAGGGTGATGCATTAAAGTAGCATAAGTATTTCCCTCAGTTTTTGAGAACCAAGGTATCAATCTAGTAGGAGGCCACACGCAAGTCCCTCGTACCTACACAAACAAATAAGAACCTCACAAGCAACACGATAAAGAGGTTGTCAATCCCTTCACGGTCACTTACGAGAGTGAGATCTGATAGAGATGATAAGATAATATTTTTGGTATTTTTATGATAAAGATTAAAAGTAAAGATTGCAAAAAAAGGAAATAGAAATAGCTTGTTGACGGAAGATTAATATAATGGAGAATAGACCCAGGGGGCATAGGTTTCACTAGTGGCTTCTCTCAAGATAGCATAAGTATTACAGTGGGTGAACAAGTTACTGTCGAGCAATTGATAGAAAAGCGAATAATTTTGAGAATATCTAGGCATGATCATATAGGCATCATGTCCGTGACAAGTAGACCGACTCCTGCCTGCATCTACTACTATTACACCACACATCGACCGCTATCCATCATGCATCTAGAGTATTAAGTTCATAAGAACAGATTAACACATTAGGTAAGATGACATGATGTAGAGTGATAAACTCAAGCAATATGATATAAACCCCATCTTTTTATCCTCTAGGGCAACAATACAATACGTGTCGTTTCCCTTTCTATCACTGGGATCGAGCGCCGCAAGATTGAACCCAAAGCTAAGCACTTATCCCATTGCAAGAAAGATCAATCTAGTAGGCCAAACCAAACTGATAATTCGAAGAGACTTGCAAAGATAACCAATCATACATAAAAGATTTCAGAGAAGAATCAAATATTGTTCATAGATAGACTTGATCATAAACCCACAATTCATCGGATCTCGACAAACACACCACAAAAAGAGTCATATCGAATAGATCTCCAAGAAGATCGAGGAAAACTTTGTATTGAGATACAAAGAGAGAGAAGAAGCCATCTAGCTAATAACTATGGACCCAAAGGTCTGAAGTAAACTAGTCACACATCATCGGAGGGGCCATGGAGTTGATGTAGAGGCCCTCCATGGTCGATGCCCCCACCGGCGGAGCTCCGAAAAAGGCCCCAAGATGGGATCTCTTGGGTACAGAAGGTTGTTGTGGTGGAAATAGGGTTTCGTGGTTCTCCTGGTTGTTTTCACGGTATATGAGTATATATGGGAGGTAGAAGTAGGTCGGTTGAGCCATGAGGGGCCCACGAGGGGGAGGGCGCGCCCAGGGGGTTAAGCGCGCCCCCTGCCTCGTGGTGTCCTCGTTGGTTGCTTGACGTCCCCTCCATGTCCTCTGGATCACGTTTGTTCCAAAAATCACGCTCCCGAAGGTTTCATTCCGTTTGATATTCCTTTTCTGCGAAACACTGAAATAGGCAAAAAAACAGCAATTTGCATTGGGCCTTGGGTTAATAGGTTAGTCCAAAAAATAATATAAATGTGTATAATAAAGCCCATTAAACATCTAAAACAGAATATATAATAGCATGGAACAATCAAAAATTATAGATACATTGGAGACGTATCAAGCATCCCCAAGCTTAATTCCTGCTCGTCCTTGAGTAGGTAAATGATAAAAACAGAATTTTTGATGTGGAATGCTTTCTAGCATATTCTTCAATGTAATTTTCTTTATTGTGGCCTGAATGTTCAGATCCGAAAGATTCAAGATAAAAGTTTAATGTTGACATAAAAATAATAATACTCCAAGTATGCTAACCAAGCAATTATGTCTTATTAAAATAACATAGCCAAAGAAAGCTTATCCCTACAAAATCATATAGTTTGGCCATGCTTCATTTTCGTCACACGAAGTGCTCTCATCATGCACAACCCCGATGACAAGCCAAGCAATTGTTTCATACATAGCCTTTTCAAACCCTCTCAACTTTTACGCAATATATGAGCGCGAGCCATGGACATAGCACTATGGGTGGAATAGAATATAATGACTGAGGTTGTGTGAGAAGACAAAATGGGATAAAGTCTCACATTGACGTGGCTAATCAATGGGCTATGGAGATGCCCACCGATTGATGTCAATGCAACGAGTAGGGATTGCCATGCAACAGATGCACTAGATCTATAAATATATGAAAGCTCATCAAAGAAACTAAGTGGGTGTGCATCCAACTTGCTTGCTCACGAAGACCTAGGGCATTTGAGGAAGCCATCATTGGAATATACAAGCCAAGTTCTATAATGAAAAATTCCCACTAGTATATGAAAGTGACAAAATAAGAGACTCTCTATCAAGAAGATCATGGTGCTATTTCGAAGCACAAGTGTGGAAAAAGGATAGTAACATTGTCCCTTCTCTCTTTTTCTCTCATTTTTTTGTTTGGGACTTTTTTGGCCTCTTTTTTATTATTATTTATTTTTCGTTTGGAGTCTCATCCCGACTTGTGGGGGAATCATAGTCTCCATCATCCTTTCCTCACATGGGACAATGCTCTAATGATGATCATCACACTTTTATTTACTTACAACTCAAGAATTACAACTCGATACTTAGAACAAAATATGACTCTATGTGAATGCCTCCGGCGGTGTACCGGGATTGCGATGAATCAAGAGTGACATGTATGAAAAAATAAGCATGGTGGCTTTGCCACAAATACGATGTCAACTAGATGAACATCCAAGGCAATATGACAATGATGATGCGTGTCATAATAAATGGAACGGTGGAAAGTTGCATGGAAATATATCTCAGAATGGCTATGGAAATGCTATAATAGGTAGGTATGGTGGCTATTTTGAGGAAGATATAAGGAGGATTATGTGTGATAGAGCGTATCATATCACGGGGTTTGGATGCACCGACGAAGTTTGCACCAACTCTCAAGGTGAGAAAGGGCAATGCACGGTACCGAAGAGGCTAGCAATAATGGAAGGGTGAGAGTGCGTATAATCCATGGACTCAACATTAGTCATAAAGAACTCACATACTTATTGCAAAAATCTACAAGTCATCAAAACCAAGCACTACGTGCATGCTCCTAGGGGGATAGATTGGTAGGAAAAGACCATCGCTCGTCCCCGACCACCACTCATAAGGAAAGCAATCAAAGAACACCTCATGCTTCAAATTTGTCACACAATGTTTACCATACGTGCATGCTACGGGACTTGCAAACCTCAACACAAGTATTTCTAAATTTCACAATTACTCAACTAGCACACCTCTAATATTACCACCTTTATATCTCAAAACAACTATCAAGCATCCAACTTCTCTTATTATTTAAAATTTATAACCAAAGAAAACTACCATGCTGTTCTAAGGGACTCTCAAAATAATATAAGTGAAGCATGAGATATCAATTATTTCTATAAAATAGAACCACCGCCATGCTCTAAAAGATATAAGCAAAGCACTAGAGCAAAATTATCTAGCTCAAAAGATATAAGTGAAGCACATAGAGTATTATAATAAATTCTTATTCATGTGTGTCTCTCCCAAAGGGTGTGTACAGAAAGGATGATTGTGGTAAATTAAAAAGCAAAAACTCAAATCATACAAGACGCTCCAAGCAAAACACATATGATGTGGTGAATAAAATTATAGCTCCAAGTAAAGTTACCGATGGACGAAGACGAAAGAGGGGATGCCTTCTGGGGCATCCCCAAGCTTAGGCTTTTGGTTTCCTTGGATTTTACCTTGGGGTGCCTTTGGAATCCCCAAGATTAGGCTCCTGCCTCTCCTTGTTCCATAATCCATCAAATCTTTACCCAAAACTTGAAAACTTCACAACACAAAACATAAACAGAAAATCTCATGAGCTCCGTTACTAAAAGAAAACAAACCACCAGGGTACTGTAATGAACTCATTATTTATTTGTATTGGTGTTAAACCTACTGTATTCCACCTTTTCTATGGTTCATAAACTCTATTACTAGCCATAGATTCATCAAAATAAGCAAACAACACACAAAAAAACAGAATCTGTCAAAAACAGAACAGTGTGTAGTAATGTGTAGGTTTCGAATACTTATGGAACACCAAAAATTCTAAAATAACTTTCTGGACGTGAGGAATTTATCTATTAATCATCTGCAAAAATAATTAACTAAATATCACTCTCCAGTAAAAAATGGCAGCAAATCTCGTGAGCGCTAAAGTTTCTGTGTTTTACAGCAAGATCGCAAAGACTTTCCCCAAGTCTACCCAAAGGTTCTAATTGGCAGAAACACTAATTAAAAGCATAAAAACACATATAAACAGAGGCTAGATGAATTATTTATTAGTAAAGAGAATCAAAAATCAAGAAACAAAAATAAAATTGGGTTGCCTCCCAACAAGCACTATCGTTTAACGCCCCTAGCTAGGCATAAAATCAAGGATAGATCTAGGTATTATCATCTTTGGTATGCAATTCTTCGATAGAACACTTATAACCCTTAGGAGTTTCCTTCTTTCTATTAATGATTAAACTCCTAGGCAAGAAATCAAGAAAATAATTTGTAGGAAAAGGTTCCTTAATGATAGCGAGAAAGTTAGGGTGAACACTTATGGATTTGAGATCCGCATTTTCCTTACTGGAAGTTTCACCCTTATTTTCAGGAACATACATTAATTTGGCAACTTTGGTAGGAGGATTTGAAGTATTCCTTATGGCAGAAAAAGCGGACCCTAAGTTGGTAATAATACCCTCAGGTTTATCAATTCTTTCGGAATCATGGTCTATTCTTTCATTCACTACGGGTTCTTTTTCTTTAGAACTTTTCGGAGTAACTCCTACTTTAGATCCATATTGGGTAATTTGGTTGTGGATATTTTTATCCAAATTCTCAATCAATTCCACAGTGGCAACTTTATTTTCAATAATTTCGAGTCTTTGCATAACATGTTCCAAAGTTAACATAGTTCCATTAACCAAGGGAGGTGGTGTGCCAAATAAATCTATCATAGAATTATAAGAATCAAAAGTATGGCTACCCAAGAAATTTCCTCTGGTAATGGTATCAATAATATATCTATTCCAAGGAGTGATGCCTACATAAAAATTGCGAAGAAGAACGGAAGTAGATTGCTTGCTAGTAGATCTATTTTGTGCATTGCAAATTCGGTACCAAGCATCTTTTAGGTTTTCTCCCTCCCTTTGTTTAAAATTAAGGACTTCATTCTCAGGAGATAAAGGAGTGGATAAAAGACTAGCCATGATGATACACGGGATACAAGAGGCAAGCGAAAGAAAAGGCGAACGGAAAAGGAGAGCGAATAAAACAGCAAGGGTGAAGTGGGGGAGAGGAAAGCGAGAGGCAAATGGCAAATAATGTAATGCGAGGGGTAAGAGTTTATGATGGGTACTTGGTATGTCTTGACTTGTGCATAGAATCCCCGGCAACGGTGCCAAAAATCTTTCTTGCTACCTCTTGAGCACTGCATTGGTTTTCCCTTGAAGAGGAAAGGGTGATGCAGCAAAGTAGCATAAGTATTTCCCTCAGTTTTTGAGAACCAAGGTATCAATCTAGTAGGAGGCCACACGCAAGTCCCTCGCACCTACACAAACAAATAAGAACCTCGCAACCAACGCGATAAAGGGGTGTTCAATCCCTTCACGGTCACTTACGAGAGTGAGATCTGATATAGATGATAAGATAATATTTTTGGTATTTTTATGATAAAGATTAAAAGTAAAGATTGCAAAATAAAAGGTAATAGAAATAGCTTGTTGATGGAAGATTAATATAATGTAGAATAGACCTGGGGGCCATAGGTTTCACTAGTGGATTCTCTCAAGATAGCATAAGTATTATGGTGGGTGAACAAATTACTGTTGAGCAATTGATAGAAAAGTGAATAATTATGAGAGTATCTAGGCATGGTCATGTATATAGGCATCAAGTCTGTGACAAGTAGACCGACTCCTGCCTGCATCTACTACTATTACTCCACACATCGACCGCTATCCAGAATGCATCTAGAGTTTTAAGTTCATAAGAACAGAGTAACACATTTGGTAAGATGACATGATGTAGAGGGATAAACTCAAGCAATATGATATAAACCCCATCTTTTTATCCTCGATGGCAACAATACAATACGTGTCATTTCCCTTTCTGTCACTGGGATCGAGCACCACAAGATTGAACCCAAAGCTAAGCACTTCTCCCATTGCAAGAAAGATCAATCTAGTAGGCCAAACCAAACTGATAATTCGAAGAGACTTGCAAAGATAACCAATCATACATAAAAGATTTCAGAGAATAATCAAATATTGTTCATAGATAGACTTGATCATAAACCCACAATTCATTGGATCTCGACAAACACACCGCAAAAAGAGTTACATCGAATAGATCTCCAAGAAGATCGAGGAGAACTTTGTATTGATATCCAAAGAGAGAGAAGAAGCCATCTAGCTAATAACTATGGACCCGAAGGTCTGAAGTAAACTACTCACACATCATCGGAGGGGCCATGGAGTTGATGTAGAGGCCGTCCGTGATTGATGCCCCCTCCGGCGGAGCTCTGGAAAAGGCCCCAAGATGGGATCTCTTGGGTACGGAAAGTTGCGGCAGTGGAAATAGGGTTTCGTGGTGCTCCTGGTTGTTTTCAGGGTACATGAGTATATATAGGAGGAAGAAGTAGGTCGGTTGAGCCACGAGGGGGGAGGGCGCGCCCCTTGCCTCGTGGCCTCCTCGTTGGTTGCTTGACGTCCACTCCAAGTCCTCTGGATCATGTTTGTTCCAAAAATCATGCTCTCGAAGGTTTCATTCCGTTTGGACTCCGTTTGATATTACTTTTCTGTGAAACACTGAAATAGGCAAAAAACAGCAATTTGCACTGGGCCTTGGGTTAATAGGTTAGTCCCAAAAATAATATAAAAGTGTATAATAAAGCCCATTAAACATCCAGAACAGAATATATAATACCATGTAACAATCAAAAATTATAGATACGTTGGAGACGTATCATACAGTTCATCTTTTAGTTGGTATAGTACCACCACTCGTTTCTTCACATTATTATGTACAATATATATGGCCAACATCATATGGCCAGCAGTTTAGTTGTCAAAGAATTTCAGGGTTCTTAGTTTTGTCAAAGAATTCTAGGGTGCTTAGTTTTATTTGAGGGGTGTGTTGTGCTGGACACCATTTACTTATCATTGTGAGAACCGGCTTATTTTTGTCATGTAACATGGTCAACGGGTTTGACGTGAAAATAATAATGTCTAATGGCATTTCTGCGTAAACATCTAACTTAACGATGACATTTTTTAGATATCTAATTGCATTTTTGAGCAGGAATCTCACGGATCGATGGCATTTTTTGAGTAGTTGTAACTTCTAATGGCAAAACTGAGTAGTGATACACAACTAGAGGCATAAATAATAAGAACCCAATAATTAAATAGGTATGCTAATTTCTTTATTTCTTTATACCTTTATGCGAAACAGTATACGCTACCTCCCCCCAGATTTTCTTTACAGAGCAACATAGAACTATATGAGTGCCCTGTTAAATTTTGGAATTATTCCGGGTTCGTTTGCCCTTTTTTATAAATTAATTGAGTTTCTGGTCATTTAATGTGCATAATTCGAATTTGAACGACAAGCACATGCTCCCGTGTACCAAAGTTGATCGAAAAATCACATGTGTGTCCTCGGGAGAATTTCTAGGTCCCATGCAAGAAATGGGAATGAAATTCAAACATCTGGGCATCGTGGTTCGGCCAAGAACATTGAGAAGCTTAGTTTTAAAATTCTGGTAAATCCAAAACACGCCTGAAAATCATGAAACTTGGCATGGTGTCATGTCATGGTACTACCATGCCGTGGTAAAACAATTTGCAGAATAGGAACAAGTTTTGGTATAAGTTTCTTGCAAACCGGAGCTTCTCTCAAGAAGGCTCATGGTTCTGAGAGGGAACGTGTCACCTTTGTGTGCATAATTCAAATTTTAAATACAAGCACATGCTCCAGTGCACCAAAGCTGGTTGAAAAATCACATGCGTGCCCTCGGGTAAATTTCTAGGTCCCATGCCAGAAATGGCAATGAAATTCAAACATCTGGGCGTGATGGCTCGGCTGGAAACATTGAGAAACTTGGTTTTTTAATTCCTGTAGATCCGAAACACGCATGAAAATCATGAAACTTGGCTCGGTGTCATGACATGGCACCAACATGCTGTGGTAATTTTGCTATCCGATTTGCAAAGGCACACACATTAACAATCAACAAAGTCATTTTGGAACAAGTGCTGTCAAGTTACAATCGGAAACACAAGTATTATTTAAACCGTGGGTGTTATATTTACCATTTACGTGCCGCCATGCGTCCCCTTTTTTTATTAGCTAGGAGGCACCGTGCAAGGTAGCTATTTGAGTATGGGAGGCGTGCGATCAGACCCCTATGCGTGCTTATCGGGAGGAGAGCCCTTTGACCTCCATCTGCCGTCCACTCTCTCCCATGGTCTCCATTAATGACGCCCGAGCCTTTGTTTAATGGCGTGGCAATGTCTCACTCGACTGAGATTTAAGAGAGAAAAAAGAAAATCTGAAAAGAAAATTTTGCACAGATCTTGATGTAAGATCCGACAGACCTATATAGCATCCCGCGACTTATAGCAAGACTGATGAATATATATATATAAGGACGACGAGAGTGGATAATAATTGTCTTACATAATTAGGAAGATAATTTAAAAAGCCACATGCGGCTATGCCCGAAATACACAAGGGCAAAAGAAGAAGGAAGACGCATACAACGATCTGGCTCGCTAATCTCTACTTTCTTTATGCACTGCAGGTTGCAGAGACTAGTTCTCGCGGTGGGCGATGATCTCTTTCATCAGTTTCATGTCCTTAATATGGTGCTTGGCAGCATCCATGGATTCCTCCACCAGCCTATTGCGCTCGATGCGGAGCATGGCATTCTCGTCCATAAGTTTCTTGATGATGATGCCCGTCCTCTGCAACAAGGCAGTGGTCTCCTCCTCCTGCTTCGCCCTTCCGACGATCTTCGCCCTCATCAGGCCGCGCTCACTGTGGATCTTCGCATTGCCCTCCCCTAGTTGCCGGATGACGCTGGTAGCCTCGTCCTGCAACCTCGCCCAGCCGGATATCTGATCCATCTGGCTATGGACCATCGCATGCATGCGCCTGTAAGAGTCCTCGCCTACCCGAGAGAAATTTTCCCAGGCTGTCGCGGCGCGGCAGGACCTCCGTGCTTCTTCGGCGGCACGGCGGGACATCTCTGCTGCTTCCGCAGCGTGGCCGGACCAGTCTGCTACATCAACGGTGCGGCGGGACCTCTGTGCTACTTCGGTGGCGCGGCGGGACCTCTATGCTGCTACTGCTGCGTGGCTGGACATGTCGGCTGCTTTCGCGGCGAGGCGGGACATCTCTTGTGCTTCCTCTTCCATGCTCACCTCTCCCTGGTGGAAATATCTTGACCCAGAACTCACGCTAGCCATGGCTTGATTGACTTGATTGCTTTTTGTGGATGAGGAGTTGAGGAGGAATGTGCAGTCATCTTCGCATAGTAGTATTTATAACCGAGTACTACTAATACACTCCTAAGTGGGAAACCGTTTAGGTTGTGATCGGTGTGAACAGGTTTGCAATTAAATATAGCGTGGTAGTAGTATTAATTTGGAATGTGATGAGACATGCTAAAAATTTATTGACGGTTCTAGTTTCGAAGTGCGGCACTATTCCCGGATGGCGTAACGTCGGCAAGTTCTCTCGGTCGTGGTATAGCATATGCCATGGTACTAGTTCTTTTTCTACTGCTGTGTACATGCAAAAACTGGCACCGTCAGATACATATCTTACGGTTGGCGTTCGACAGGAATAGCCTCGTGGCGAGCTATAGACTAGTCTTTTTTCAGACACATTACACCTATCTCTCGGGACTTCTCGCATGCACCATCACTGCTCCCTAGGTTGATGCCACCCACATGCACTTGTACTTTGAGAAGAGATGCACGCACGCACTCGTCCTCTCTCACACATGCATCTGTAGCTACAAATTGTAGTGTTCTCAACGATCCGATTGGCTCTATCATAGGTTTCACGTTGCTCCTTGGCCTTGAGATTGAGAATTTTAAAATGCGGAGGCTAAGATGGAGGCGCGAGGTTTTGGTTAATGTGCGGGCTGCACACGGCACCAACACGACACAAGCTTCGTCTGCCTGGTGCGCATTCAGTCGGGTGAGTTGTCCCAGTATAGACACAACTCGGCCCTCGTTGGTATCCGCGCCTCGACTTTGGCTGGTCTATGTTACTAGTAGCTTCATAGTGGGTAGTATCATATACTATATGCATAATTTGGCGACGAGCGCTCTCTATATGTACCACCTTTTTTCTTTAATTTCATCTTGTTAGTTTTGCTCCATGGCGCAATCCATCGATACTACTACTGTACAAATTCCCATGTGCCACATAACCACGGGCACGGATCTCGAAAGTTTATACCCTGCAGGGGTGTCCCAACTTAGCCCATGACAAGCTCTCACGGTCAACGAAGGATATTCCTTCTCCCAGAAAGACCCGATTAGTCTCGGAATCCTGGTTACAAGACATTTCGACGATGGTAAAACAAGACCAGCAAGACCACCCGATTGTGCCGACAAATCCTGATAGGAGTTGCACATATCTCGTTCTCAGGGCACACCGGATATGCTAAGCGTACAGGTACCAACATAACCCAAGTTGCCAAGGGACGGTCCCGCACGGTGCTCTAGTTTGGACCAACACTCAGAGGAGCACTGGCCCGGGGGTTTAAAATAAAGATGATCCTTGAGTCTGCAGAACCCAAGGGAAAAGGCTTAGGTGGAAAATGCTAAAACCAAGGTTGGGCCTTGCTAGAGGAGTTTTATTCAAGGCGAACTGTCAAGGGGTTCCCATAACACCCAACCGCATAAGGAACGCAAAATCAAGGAACATAACACCGGTATGACAGAAATTAAGGCTGCAAGAGTGGAACAAGTATATAGATGCATTGATTAAAAATAAGAGATAATATGATTACCCAACATATCCATGTTCCAACATGGAACAAACTTCAGCTTCACCCGCAACTAGCAACGCTATAAGAGGGGCTAAGCAAAAGCGGAAACATAGCCAATCAACGGTTTGCTAGGAAGGTGGGTTAGAGGTTTGACATGGCAATATGGGAGGCATGATATAACAAGTGGTAAGTAGCGCGGCATAGCGATAGAACCAACAACTAGCAAGCAAAGATAGAAGTGATTTCGAGGGTATGGTCATCTTGCCTGCAATCCTGCAAGGAAGAAGAACGAGTCCATGAAGAAGACAAACAGACGTAGTCGAATAGATCCTCACAACTCCGGAACAAAAACAATGCTAACGAGAGAAGCAACCCGGAAAAAAGCAAGCAACATGGTAAACCAACAAGCATAAACATGGCATGATGCACAACCAAGGATGATGCATGTCCGGTTTAAATATGCATGGCATGGCAAAGTGCACAAACAAAACTACAAGTTAAGTGGAGCTCAACATGTAACAAGATACATGTTGATGAAACACCACATTCGATTATTTAGTTCACTCCCGGTTAGGTACTCAACAATATTAAATTTTGGTTAACATGGCAAAAGGTGAGGCATAAGTAAACTAACTATTTAGGCAAGTTTATATGAGGCCGGAAATAACAACAACAATTCCGGTAAAATCCCACATGTCATTTCGAAAATTTTAATGCAAACAACAATTTTAAACATTTAAATGTTGTTATCATGATGCGAATGACATAAACAAGTTTTATGCAACTTTTGAAAATGTTGATATGAACATATTATGAAGCATTTGTCATCGTGGCAGAAATGAAAGGGGTGCCACGGCAACGACAACGGAAATGGTGCCACGGCAACATTCCGGTTCCGGTAACTCGATTGAGATGCCGGTGCAAAAGCAAGTGTGACAGAAGCGTGTCATAATGAATGGTGAGGTGCTCCCGGTTACTGGGTTCCCACGTGTTGGTGGCAAGGCAAACAAGGAAGGAAGGTGCGAAGACAACTCGGACACGGTGCAAACACGGGCATCTCATACGTCACACACGCATTCGGTCCACAGGCGTCGTTCCGGCGATTATACCTTTGAAGGGTGCAAAAGGGACGGTTGGGGTTCAGTGCAATGTAGGGGAAGTAGGCGTTCTCGGGACGGTCATAGTGGAAGTAGTAGTACACGGGTCATAGTGGGAAGTAGTCGTACTCGCGAACTTGTCAGATCCACGACGAGGGTAGTCGTTCACGGCGCGTGTGCCCTGCGGCTCTTCGGCCAACGGTAGTCGTACACGTCCGTAAATGTTCGGGGCCGTAGTGAGGAACTTGACGTCCATGAGGTCTTCGAGGGTCGACAGTAGTGGTACCTACGTCATCGGGGTACTTGTGGATCCGAGAGGTACATGGCGGAAAGCACGTCGATGGTAGTTGTACTCATATCATCGTGGTACTTGGCGATATCCAAAGGGGTACTTGCCGGGCTGAAGAACCGAAGGGGCATGGAGGGACTTGCAAGGGCCCTGCCTCAGGAAGTCACCGGAGGTGCGTGGAGGCGGCGGGGACGGTGCTGCGCGGACGCAGGCATAGAACGGGCGGAGCAGAGGAGCTGCAGGGGGAGCGGCTGAAGATGGTTGCGGGCACAGGTGCTCAGGGAGGACGGGGCTATGCTTGGGGCTCGAGGTGGCACTGGGAATGAACCCGAAGAGGAGAAGGGAGGGGCAGAGCGGAGCAGCTCGGATGCGGAGGCAGCGCATGCCGGAGTTGATGGCCAGCGCGGCAGCAAGTGAAGGAGGAGCGGGAGAGGAGGTGGCTGTGGCTTGGAGGAGGAGCAGCAACTCGGGGCTGGAGGAAGGCCATGGCAGAGGCGGTCCGGTGAAGTAGGCATGGCTCTGGTGGAGCTGCTGCAAGTGACGGCAAGAGGCAGAGGCGGGGGTGATCTAGCGATGGGTGTAGGAGAGGTAGGCGCGAGGAAGGAGGGGCCGGCGCGGGATCCGGGCAGCAGAGGGAGGAGGGCCACGGATCGGTAGGCGTGGGCGTGCGCTCCTCTGTGTCTCTCCTCCTGGCAGTGCGAGGAGGAACGACAGGATAAAGACGAGGGGGTGGAGAGGTTGCGAGGATCGCTTGGGTTAGAATAGGAGGAGGGTCGGCTGGGCCTAAAGGGCTGGCCTAGTCGGTCAGGCCTTAGAGGCCGGCTGGGCTGGCTCCTCTCTCCCTCTTATTCCATCTCTATTTAAAACAATAGAAACATAGAAAAAATGTTGAGAGAGATTGGAGTGGATATTGGGCATGGAGTTAATTTTACCGGACTCGCAAAAATGAGATTGATCCAAGGAAAATATAAATGAGCATGTGTGAAAAGTTTGGATTCGAACTCGTTTGAGTTAAATTCAAATGAGTTTGAATAAGAAGTGGGCGTTTGAAAGGTCCCAAAAATGTTGGGATTTTTGTAGAGCTCCGGAAAAAGATAAAATAATTTATGGGCGAAGTTTGAGGAGCAAAGTCGAAGCAGAAAAGACATGAGAGTTTAAATTGCAAGTGTGTATGCGGTTAATTCCAAACTAATGGAATATTTATAGTAGCTCCCTAAATACTGGGAGGATATGTTACAAAGAGAACTCACCATGTGAATTCCCTCAGTTTAAATAGATCGAAAGATCTATGCAATTTATTTAAGTGAGTTTTAGTTAGCTTTAAGAAAAAGATGGCATGATGACATGATGCCATGCAAAATATGCAATGATGAATGCAAGAAGCAAAACAAATCACTTGACGATTAACGAAAAACATGGAAGGCTTCTGAAGCGTCGGTCTTGGGGCGTCACAACACTCCACTACTACGAGAGGATCTCGTCCCGAGATCTAGGATGGCAACGGAGAGAAAACGGAAGATGAAGAGGTAAAACAAAGTTGCTTCTTTGACAAACGAGTGAAACCAAAGAACCTTGAAAGGTTAAACCATTTTGAGAAAAGAATACAACGATGATGATCGAAGTTGAAAACACTCCGTTAGAAAAGAGGAACAAGGAAGAACAAATTCGGACATCACTCCGGTTGAAAAGAGATGGAAGACTTGATAAGATGAAAAGAACTTGAGCAGAGGACACAACATTCCGGTTAAATGATAAGAATGAAAAGAACACAATCCTCACAATTCGAAATGATGAGTGAAGAGAGCAACATCACAATGCCGCCGGAAGAAAGAATAGAATATAGATCATTGGAATGAAAGAATGGAGAAGAAAATGCCAACTTCTGCCACAAAAGAGCTTGGGGAGCACCCTTCCAAGAAGGTTATAACGAAGTTGTTGGAAAAACCAACAACGAAACGAATAAACTTTTAGTGGGCTTATGGAAAACTTCTCAAAATTGAGGCGAAATTGTGCCACTACGGAAACAAAAGATTGGATTGATATCAATAAGGAGACGAGAAGCTTATTTCACCGGGAGGATAAATGAAGAACTTGGGTCATTTTTAAGCACCATAAATAGCAACAATCCTTAGGGAAAGCTTTAGGTGAAATATAACCCAAGATAATTCCTATGAAGAGATTGATGGGTTGCAAAGGATCTCATGAATGAATTGAAAATGATGGGTTTAAAATATGTCATTCCGGACTACTTGTGAATCATGAAACACAAATAAATTGTCAAAAATGATATAACACCACCTCAAATGATAAGGTAGAACGAATTGGACTTCGGAATGCAAGATTAAGAATGCTTGAACTCCTCAAAATAAGACATGTCCTGAACACCATGTTAATTTTAGAGTAAAGCTTGGCGGATCATAACTTCGAGAGAAATCTTAAGAAACAATTGAAGAATGAAAGGAATCCTTGACGAACCACCATGTTGAGCCTCCGTGAGAACTCCAGTAATAAAAGAATGATCAAACGAAAGGAAAGAGAAGTTGAAAACAAAAGGTGAAGTCTTGCAATGATTTAGATGGAGCTTCATGATGATGTAACCGAGAAAACTTGGAACTCCGGAAAAGAAAGATGAGCAATTGAAACCAATAATTTTGATGAACCTCTGGAATATGGAATAGAAATTACTCGATGAAATAAGAATAAGAATTACATTATCCTTATCCTTCATCAATTAAATTGATGACCCACAATGGATTTGTCATGCCACTTATTCTCATTGAAAAAATGATTAAAGAGAGATAGAACAAACTTGGGACAGTCTTGAACGAACCACCGGTAGGATTAAAAAGAACGAATGAAATGATATGACAATAAAGGAATAGGAATGTTGAATGACCCACTGTAAGGATTGAAAACGAATAAATAAGAGAATGAAACACTGGGAAGAATTGGAAAAACGAATGAAGGTACTTGAGGGAATTTGGATACAAGTGAACGAAGAGATGACGAGCTGATTAGAGAATACTTGAACATTCGAGAACGAGAGTTGAAAGCTGGAATGAATAATTCTGAGATGATGGGCTCAGGAGAATCAAACTAAAGGACTCTTGAATTGCTCCAGATGGTTGAAAAGAATTCTCACAATCGAAAACAATTATGAGAGGATGGCATCAAGCTAGAGACATGAATCTTGAAGAGGATGGAGGGATTTAAGAGAAACTCTTGTTCGGTCTTCAAATGCAGAGAATGACGATGAGAAACACCACCACAGATTGTTGAGGCACTCCGGAATGAAAAATTAGAAAGGTTGAACCAACGATGATAGAATTTCAAAAGATCTTAGAGAAAGGTATTTGATTGATGATAATTCATTCTTACGTCAGACTTGGAGAAGAATTTGAGAGTAACTCCGGGAAAATTAGAAGAGTCAGGTAAGATCCTAGGAAAAGACCTGTGGGTTAGGGCCCACTCAAAATAAACACCATTGAAACGATTACTTGAAAAGGAGATTGCACGGCTTGAATTAAATGTCTTGAATGAGATAAGAACCTCGAAATAGCTTAAATGAATTAGGAATGGAAACGCGAATCTTCTGAGATATCTTCAACACTCCGGGACAAATGAATAGCGAGAGGTGAATAAATAAGAGAGTCTTCGATAAGAACTTCCAACATGGAAATCATGTGAACCAATGAAAATTATATAATCAACACCGAAAGCTTCATTTGAATCCACCAGAGAAGAAAGAGAACGAAGACTGATGAACTTGAAGCTCTGTTAGTTTCTTCCTGAGAATCACCGGATAAGAACATTGATTGAAAAGAATGAAGAGACTTCAAATGAATAAAATCGATACTAGATTAAGAAATTTGATTCCTTGAAGGAAAAGGGTGGGGGGGGGGGAAAACAAAGGCAACTTGGGACAGTTGATACAAACACCGTTGAGAAAAAACTGAGATTGGATCTTGCAGCAGGGAAAACATGATAGGGTCATCTTGAAGAGAATTGCACCGGATGGAAAGAATTGACATGACAATCTCGATGATCATGAAGGATTAGCATCCACGTAGAAATATGATAACACCGCTTAGAAAGAGGCATGGAATCAACGTTTGACATTGAAGCAACTCGAATACCACAACAAAAACAAAACAAAGGATTTGGCTTGCAGAAAAAGCCAGAAACAAACATATGATAGATCACATATCGTATCATGTGTCTGTTGGAAAGATATCCTATGTGATACTTGAATTCCCACTTATAAACTCCCGAAACTTTCTAGTTATGCAATCAGGTGTTGGGGATACAGTGGAAGCATAATATCTCACCCAAACTAACAATTCCTACATCCAGCTGTATCCATCCTTCAACGCATAACCAAGAAACCTTCGGAAATCATGTACCTCAACCTTGGAAAAGCATCTGTTATACAAGTTATGGCAATAATCCCAAACTCCCGCCCCAGTACTAGGTGGCGTCGAGGTTATCTCACCAACAAATACATAAAAGAGATTTTCAATGTCAGCGAACTCAGGTATTCCAGAACAGCAACGATAAAATTGTGATGACAACACCTCGGAGCTCAACTCCCCGGGACACTTCCACAACCCCTAAATGTCAGGAGGCACCAAGAACAATGTTCTCGTCACAAGACTATCGGAACGATTCCAAGATACCCGCATGATCCTAAAAAAAATCGTGAAATTTGAGGAGAGAAAAGTCAAAACTTCTACATCAGGAGGCCTCACTAGAGTGACGAAGGAACTGAGGAGTAAAAAGAATCCTACTCTCCGATATATATAATCCTAAGACTCAAAACATTTTGTTCTAGACTCGACAACGTTAGCGATTCGATCAAGCAGGGGGCTCCTAAGTCGGGGATGGCTCTGATTACCAACTTGTAACACCCACGATGCGGCTATATCTCCCACGTGTCAAGGCACGACTTAGAGGCATAACCGCATGGTGGTTTAGTTGCAAGTGGGGTAACCTTCACACAATCCCATGTACTGAATAAGAAAGGGATAAAGAGTTGGCTTACAATCGCCACTTCACACAAATAACAAGTTAAACATACATCATCCAGAGTACAATCAAGGTCCGTCTATGGAACCAAAATAAAAGAAGACAAAACCAAATGCTAGATCCCCGATCGTCCCAACTGGGCTCCACTACTGATCATCAGGAAACGAAACATAGTAACGACCCAGATCTTCATCAAGCTCCCACTTGAGCTCGATTGTGTCACATGCACTGGTATCATCGGCACCTGCAACTGTTTGGAAGTATCCGTGAGCCACGAGGACTCAGCAATCTCACACCCGCGAGATCAAGACTATTTAAGCTTATGGGTAGGGGTAAGGTAATGAGGTGGACCTGCAGCAAGCACTAAGCATATATGGTGGCTAACATATGCAAATAAGAGAGAGAAGAGAAGCAACGCAATGGTCGAAGAGCTATAAGTGATCAAGAAGTGATCCTGAAACTACTTACGTTCAAGCATAACACAAGACCGTGTTCACTTCCCAGACTCCGCCGGAAAGAGACCATCACGGCTACACACGCGGTTGATGCATTTTAATTAAGTCAAGTGTCATGTTATCTACAACTGGATATTAACAAATTCCCATCTGCCACATAACCACGGGCACGGCTCTCAAAAGTTTATACCCTGTAGGGGTGTCCCAACTTAGCCCATCACAAGCTCTCACGGTCAACGCAGGATATTCCTTCTTCCAGAAAGACTCGATCAGTCTCGGAATCCCAGTTACAAGACATTTCGACAATGGTAAAACAAGACCACCCGACTGTGCCGACAAATCCCGATAGGAGCTGCACATATCTCGTTCTCAGGGCACATCGGATAAGCTAAGCGTACATGTACCAACATAACCCAAGTTGCCAAGGGACGGTCCCGCACGATGCTCTAGTTTCGACCAACACTAAGAGCAGCACTGGCCCGAGGTTTTAAAATAAAGATGACTGAGGGAGTCTTGGATTAGGGGGTGTCCGGATGGCCGGACTATACCTTCAGCCGGACTCCTGGACTATGAAGATACAAGATTGAAGACTTCGTCCCGTGTCTGGAAGGGACTTTCCTTGGCGTGGAAGGCAAGCTTGGCGATACGGATATATAGATCTCCTACCATTGTAACCGACTTTGTGTAACCCTAACCCTCTCCGGTGTCTATATAAACCGGAGGGTTTTAGTCCGTAGGACAACATACAGAACAACAATCATACCATAGGCTAGCTTCTAGGGTTTAGCCTCTCCGATCTCGTGGTAGATCTACTCTTGTACTACCCATCTCATCAATATTAACCAAGCAGGACATAGGGTTTTACCTCCATCAAGAGGGCCCGAACCTGGGTAAAACTTCGTGTCCCTTGCCTCCTGTTACCATCTGGCCTAGACGCATAGTTCGGGACCCCCTACCCGAGATCCGCCGGTTTTGACACCAACATTGGTGCTTTCATTAAGAGTTCCTCTGTGTCGTCGCCGTCAGGCTTGATGGCTCCTACGATCATCAATAGCGATGCAGTCCAGGGTAAGACCTTCCTCCCCGGACAGATCTTCGTCTTCGGTGGCTTTGCACTGCGGGCCAATTCACTTGGCCATCTAGAGCAGATCGAAAGCTATGCCCCTGGCCGTCAGGTCAGATTTGGAAGTTTAAACTACACGACTGACATCCGTAGGGACTTGATCTTCGACGGATTCGAGCCACTGCCGAGCGTGCCGCAGTGTCACGACGAGCATGATCTAGCTCTGCCGCCGAACAGTGCCCTGGAGGCCGCACCCGCATCGGCTTCGACCCTTAATTCGGAGCCAACTGCGCCGATCGAGGACGGGTGGTTGGACGCCGCTCGGGGGCTGCGATCCCAACGGCGATCGAGCCGAACACCAGCCCCGCACTCTGCGAGACTCGTGACTCCAAGGAGCCGGACTCCTCTCCTGACTCCGAACCCTCCGCGCCCCTGCCGATCGAATCCGATTGGGTGCCGATCATGGAGTTTACTGCCACAGACATCTTTCAGTACTCGCCTTTCGGCGATATTCTAAAAACACTAAAGTCTCTCTCTTTATCAAGAGAGCCCTGGCCGGACTACGGTCAGCAAGGTTGGGATACGGACGATGAAGAAATTCAAAGCCCACCCACCACCCACTTTATAGCCACTGTCGACGATTTAACCGACATGCTCGACTTCAACTCCGAAGACATCGACGGTATGGACACCGATGCAGGAGACGATGAAGAACCAGCGCCTATTAGGCCCTGGAATGCCAGCTCGTCGTATGACATATACATGGTGGACAGCCCAAAAGAAGGAGATGGCGATGGAACAGCGGAGGATGACCCCTCCAAGAAATAGCCTAAGCGCCGACGTCAGCGGCGCCGCTCAAAATCCCGCCAAAGCAAACATGGCGATTCCGGCACGGGAGATAATAATACTCCGGAGAGTGCCGAAGAAAACCCCCTCCAGCAAGATTCACCACAGGAGGATGGAGGAGCCAGCCCTCATGAGAGAGTGGCAGACAGAGAGGTCGAGGATGATAATTATACGCCTCCTTCCAAAGACGAG
The DNA here is from genome assembly GCF_003073215.2 of Triticum urartu. NCBI lineage: Eukaryota > Viridiplantae > Streptophyta > Magnoliopsida > Poales > Poaceae > Triticum > Triticum urartu. The sequence goes on from NC_053022.1 coordinate 232,136,545, forward strand.
GCAAGCCTCGACGACGACAAATTCGTCGTGCTAGAGGATCCCGTCGAGCAAGAGCGTTTTCAACGCAGGCTTATGGCCACGGCAAGAAGCCTCAAGAAAAAACAGCAATAGCTTAAGAGCTAATCAAGAGTTGCTAGTCGACAGATGGACTGAAGTCCTTGCGGCCGAAGAGCATAAACTCGAACGCCCCTCCAAGAGCTATCCAAAGCGCAGGTTGCTACCCTGATTAGAGGAGGAAGCACTTAAACCTACATCACCAGCACTTGATACAGCCGACCGGCCACATCGTGGCTGCGACAGAGAGGCCTCTCGGCCCTCCACTCAAGCCGCACCCCGTACCAAGGCACGGGAAAATGCGCTTGACCTGTGAGATATGTTGGAGGACAAGGCAAGGCAAACAAGATCGATCTATGGATCGCGTGGGCGCCCCACGACTCGAGACGGTAACCGTCATGCCGGACACAAATCCGGCAGGGCCGAACACAGTAGACAAAGTTCATTGGAGCTACGTCATGATATAGCCCAGTACAGAGGTGCCGCACACCCACTATGCTTCACAGACGAAGTAATGGATCATCAAATCCCCGAGGGTTTCAAACCCGTAAACATCGAATCATATGATGGCACAACAGATCCTGCGGTATGGATCGAGGATTATCTCCTTCATATCCATATGGCCTGCGGCGATGATCTCCACACCATCAAATACCTCCCACTCAAGCTTAAAAGACCAGCTCAGCATTGGCTTAACAACTTGCCAGCAGGATCAATCAGTTGTTGGGAGGACCTGGAAGCCACATTCCTCGACAATTTCCAGGGCACTTATGTGCGACCCCCAGACGCAGATGACCTAAGCCACGTAATTCAGCAGCCAGATGAATCGGCCAGGCAATTCTGGACATGGTTCCTAACAAAGAAAAATCAAATAGTCGACTGTCCGGATGCAGAGGCCCTAGCAGCCTTCAAGCACAATATCCGTGACGAGTGGCTTGCCCGGCACCTTGGACAGGAAAAGCCGAAATCTATGGCAGCACTCACGACACTCATGACTCGCTTTTGCGCGGGAGAAGACAGCTGGCTTGCTCGTAGCAACAATATGACCAAGAACCCTGGTAATTCGGATACCAGGGATAGTAGTGGCAGGTCACGTCGCAACAAGCAGAAGCGCCGCATTAACGGCGACAATGCTGAGGATACGGCAGTTAATGCCGAATTCAGAGGCTATAAATCCGGTCAGCAGAAAAAGCCATTCAAAAGAAATCCTAGGGGCCCGTCCAGTTTGGACCGAATACTCGACCGCTTGTGCCAGATATGCGGCACCCCCAAAAAGCTGGCCAATCACACCAACAGGGATTGTTGGGTGTTCAAGTAGGCAGGCAAGTTAAATGCTGAAAATACTGATAAGGGGCTGCATAGCGATGACGACGAAGAGCCCCGGCCACCGAACAACAGTGGACAGAAGGGTTTTCCCCCACAAGTGCGGACAGTGAACATGATATACGCAACCCACATCCCCAAGAGGGAGCGGAAGCGCGCGTTAAGGGACGTATACGCGGTACAGCCAGTCGCCCCAAAGTTCAACCCATGGTCCTCCTGCCCGATCACCTTTGATCGAAGGGACCATCCCACTAGCACCCGTCATGGCGGATTCGCCGCATTGGTTCTAGACCCAATTATTGACGGATTTCATCTCACTAGAGTCCTTATGGACGGCGGCAGTAGCCTGAACCTGCTTTACCAGGATACAGTGCGGAAAATGGGCATAAATCCCTCGAGGATTAAGCCCACCAAAACGACCTTTAAAGGCGTAATACCAGGTGTAGAGGCCAACTGTACAGGCTCAGTCACACTTGAAGTGGTCTTCGGATCTCCGGATAATTTCCGAAGCGAGGAGTTAATCTTCGACATAGTCCCATGCTGCAGTGGCTATCACGCACTGCTCGGGCGTACCGCATTCGCCAAGTTCAATGCGGTACCGCACTACGCATACCTTAAGCTCAAGATGCCAGGCCCTCGAGGAGTAATTGCGGTCAATGGAAACACCGAACGCTCTCTTCGAATGGAGGAGCACACGGCGGCCCTTGCTGCGGAAGTACAAAGCAGCCTCTCCAGGCAGTTCTCTAGTCTGGCCATTAAACGTCCGGACACCGTCAAGCGCGCCCAGAGTAACCTACAACAAGACCGCCTGGCACGTTCCGAGCAGGCGTAGCAATGCGGCCCCAACCCCAGCCCTCGCAAAAATGCGATGTCAGTGCTTCGCGTACATAACTACGCTCTAGAAATACCATGGGTACAGGGGGAGGGGCACCATCACGGCACGCCCGAAACACGGCTTAAACCGCACCAGGGGCTGCCGATTTTTTACATTTCTCTTACTTTCAGGACTCCATTCTTCGGAAGGCCTGTTCGGCAGTTCAATTGCCGCACAAACGATGCAAGAACCAGGGAAGCAGACAAGCCATGTCGCATTACGGAACTCCCAGGTGGTCTCTATCACGAGCAGTATACCTGTTTCGCATACCATTCCGCAGCCTGCCCCTGGAACGGACATGTTAAATAGTCCAACCTTTTGCTTATCGCATTATTTTGTATCGTTCTGCTTTGATCGCAGCCCTTTTTAATAAACAATGCATAGCTTTTGTCTATTTTTGCATTACCTTTTTTTTACAAATATATGTTCCTTAACGACATGCTGCACCCATACACTTTGGTACGGCCAAAATACGCCAGGGACTTTAGTACCCCTCAATATGGTGTGAGAAGTCTGAACACTTTAACAAGTGCGGCACCTCGAACTTATAGCATTATATGCATCGGCTCCGAATCATGTCTTGGGTCAATAGTTGGGTTTGCCCGGCTCCTATGTTTTGGTGCCTTACGTTCCGCTATATCGGCTAAGGTAGCACTAGGAGAACTACTACGATTGTGCCCCAGTTGAGCTGGGTCGAGCACCTCAGTAGAGAAAGCTAAAACTGACTGTCATGATGAAGCGAGAGCTGGTCGCTGTTCGAGAGGTTTTTCGAGTCCCTAAAGACTTATGCCGCTTAGAGCGAGGAGTCGGCTTCGTCCGGCCAAGGCGTGGATAGCGCCCCGAACTCGGTCTTCCGAATACCAGGGGCTTCGTCGAAATTTAAAATTATAGAATTCTATGGCTAAGTGAGAGTGTTCATGCATTATAGTCCGATTGCCTTGTTCGTTGTGCTGAGCGCCTCCTTCGAAGGACCCAAACATGGCAAAAAGAGCGCTCATGTTTATCCCGAACACCCCAGCACTCGTGCTATGGGGGCAAAAGCCGACGACTCGCCATCTCTCAAATTTGATAAACGGCCGCACAGAAGGTAATATTTTAAATTCCAACAGCATTGCTTAGCGCATATGAACAAGTTTTCAGCGCACAGGACAAAACGAGCGAGTTTACTCAAAAATTACATCCCTGGAACATTCACCTGCCACAGGGCGGGAACCCTTCAGAACATCCGTATAATAATTCTCGGGCTTGCGATGCTCCTTCCCCGGCGGTGGCCCGTCCTTCACAAGCTTCTCAGCATCCAGCTTGCCCCAGTGCACCTTAGCACGGGCAAGTGCCCTATGAGCACCTTCAATGCAGACAGAGCACTTGATGACTTCGAGCCTTAGACAGGCCCCCACCAGCCGCCGCACCAGCCCGAAATAGCTCCCATGCAGAGCCTCTCCAGGCCACAGCCGAACTATGCGGCCCTTCATGGCCTGTTTGGCTGCCTTGTGGAGCTCGACCAGTTGCTTCAGCTGGTCGCTCAGGGGCACGGGGTGTCCGGCCTTAGCATACTGAGACTAGAACACCTTCTCTGTCTAGCTGCCCTCCTCGGCTCGATTGAATGCGGCGGCATCGGACACGCTACGGGGAAGATCTGTGAACGCTCCTAGAGAGCTCCGGATTCGGGTAAGTAACAAGTAACTCACGTTTATGTGTTTGCTTTGCATAGAGAATGCCTTACCCACCGCTATCTTTTTCACCGCATCCAACTCCTGGAGGGTCTTCAAGGATTCGGCCTTGGCAGACTTGGCATTTTCAATAGCCGCTGCGAGCTCGGACGCTCGCATCTTTGAGTCAAGCTCCAAACTCTCATGTTTTTTCATGAGAACCTGGAGCTCTTGCTGCACCTTGCCAACCTGGGCCTCATACTTCTCCCGCTCGATGCGCTCCGTGGCCGCCCTCTTCTCAGCCTCGAGCAGCGCTTGCTTAAGGGTCGCCACCTCAGACGTGGCCCCTACAATAGCCACGATAATCCTGTCATTTTTTGCAATTGCACCTTTATATATATATATATTTAAACAAGGTATTTCTTACCTTCCTTGTCCTCGAGCTGCTTCTTGGCACGCCCGAGCTCTTGCTCGGACTGCTTGAGGTTCTGCTTTAGCGTGTCCACTTCCGCAGTCAGTACGGCGGACGCCAGCAGAGAAGCCTGCATACGCATATTGACTCTTTTTTGTTAGACTCCTGCGAATTTAATTTGATCCTCTATTCGGCTTTTCTTCCCGAACGCCAAACAGAGCATCAGGGGCTACTGTCTATGCGGTAATATTATTTACACATTCTTTACTTACCTCAAAGCCTGTTAAAAGGCTAGCACAAGCTTCAGTCAGTCCGCTCTTAGCAGACTGAACCTTCTGGACCACCGGACTCATAATAGTGCGGTGCTCCTCGTCGATGGAGGCGCCTTTGAGCACCTCCAACAGATTGTCCGGCGCCTCCGGTTGGACGGGGGTCACCGGCACGGTGGGCTGGCTCCTCTTGGAAGGAGGTCGCCCGCTGGACTCTGGAACCTTTGATGGTTCCGGAGCGGTGTCCGGCCTAGAGCCGGACTTGGAGCCCTGGGGGGTTTTATCCCCTTTACTCCTGGAGTCCGGGAGGTCACCTTGCGGCACCTCCAGGACCACCTCCTCCTGGCTTGGAGCCTGTTGGGACAACACTTCGGCGTCGTCCGTAGGGCGGGGGGAGGAAGCCATCGGAAGCGAATTCACATCCGACGAGTCTAGTGAACCGCTCGACGACGCGTCGAGCCGGTCTTTGGGTGGGCTGCATAAACATATTCGACATAAGGGAAAGCTGTGCAATAAGGGAATACTATGAATTACTCTGGTATCCGGATACTTACGATTTCCCAGGGGCTTGGACCTGAGCGGCCACTCCTCTCAGCCGTCGTCGGCGTCGGTGGAGTAGTCCGGAGGAAGGGTTTTCCCCCTTCTTGGACCCTTCGGCCTCCTCAGTGAGGGCGGCCTTCCTTTTCTTCTCCCCCCCCCCCCCCCGCTGGAGGGGGAGAGGTCTCATCTTCCTCCTCCTCGTCTTCACGGGAGGATTGCGCCTTGGAGCCGTCGGATGATGAACCCGACACCTCCTGGCGCCGGGCACTTTTTCGAGTCCCCGTGGCCCTCTTCGTGGCCTTCTTCTCCGGCACCACATAGGGTGCCAGAACCAGCAGCTTCGCCAAGCGGGCATCGGCTGGGTCTTCGGGTAAAGGAGCCGGACAGTCGATCTGTCCGCACTTCGCCTGCCAAACCTGTCAAAGGTAAGGGAGCTTAGATCCCGCATAGAGTTAAACTATGAAAAACTAATACCCTGTAAAAGGCACAAACAACTTACCGCGCTGGCGTGACGCTGCGCGCTAAATCCGCGATCCTCGGTAGCAGATGCGGGAGCCTCGGCACCCTTGAAAAGCACCTTCCAGACGTCTTCTTACGTCGTGTCGAAGAGCCTGTTTAGAGTTCGGTGCTGCGCCGGGTTGAACTCCCACAGATTGAAGGCCTGTTGTTAACACGGGAGGATCCGGCGGATGAGCATGACCTGGACTACGTTGACAAGCCTGAGCTACTTGTCCACCAGGGTTTGGATGCATGTTTGCAGTTGTCCGATTTTGGGTTCCGGCAGACCCTTGAGGTTCGAACACTAGGGTGCGCGCGGAGATTTCGCCTTCTACCTACCTGCACCCCTCTGCCTCGCTAAGATCTAAGTTATGGAAATAACAACACAAGAGACACAGGGTTTATACTGGTTCGGGCCACCGTTGTGGTGTAATACCCTACTCCAGTGTGTGGTGTGGTGGATTGCCTCTTGGGCTGATGATGATGAACAATACAAGGAAGAACAGCCTTGCGAGGGTCTGTTCTTGGCTGGGGGATGAACTGCTAGGAAGAGTTCAGTCACCCTTCTCTCTCTCTCTCTCTTCTCGATCTCCTCCCTCCTACCCTATGGGTGGCTGGTCCTATTTATAGGCAAAGGCCCTGGGCCTCCTCCCAAATATTGAGCGGGAAGGGCGCCAACAATTGGCCATTCTGAAGGGGAACATCTCGTACACTTATCCTGACTAAAGTTGGTCCTCGCCTGCCAAAGACTCTGGTGGTGACGCTGGCTTGGGCTCCACAATGACTTCCTCCCTGCCGTTGGACTGGTCTTGGTCTCGTTGCACCAAAACGGGCGGCTTTGCTTGATGCTCCCGCCTGCGCTTGCTCCCTTTGCACCAAAGAGGAAAGGAGGACACTGTGCGGGCTGGCGCCCGCCTGGCGCCCTTGGTCGTCATGGCTTGTGTCACAGGCACCTCGTGAGGTACCCCACCTTGATCTCTCCGCCTCCTCGCGAGCCAGCCTGATGAGGCCGTGCCTGAGGAAGCTCCGTGTCGTCCGTCCCGTGAGGCTTGGCCCCTCGCGAGGGTTTTGAGTCTGTGTTGATGAAGATGGGCCGTGCTGGGCCCCCTCTTGAGCCACGCCGCAGGCCGCAGGAAGGCAAGTCTGGGGACCCCCGTTCCCAGAACGCCGACAGTAGCCCCCGGGCCCAAGGCGCGCCCGGACTTGGCCGTGCAGGGAGGCGAAAGGGCAAGGGCGAAGCGCCGCGGGCCCTAACAGCCTGCGGCCTTGGGCGCCGCGTGGCGGTTGATTGGACGTGGGCGTCTCCACTTCCCCATGGCGCCTCGGCAACTGCACGGATTGGACAAGTCTCTGCATGCAAAGCGGGTCATGATTACCTACGATCGTGGAGGTCGGCGGTTGGCCTTCGCCGGCCATAAGTACGGAACGACGCGCGCCCTTCCAGTCCATCCCTTCTTGCTTCTCCTTCTTCTTCATGGCCCCGTCGAGGAGGTTCTCGGCCGCAGAGAAGGGGAAGGCTCGCCAGGTTGAGCCTGCCTCCCCCCCGCCCAAGTGCGGCCGAGGGCGCCCTCGCAAACATCCCGTGGCCACCACGGCAGCTCCCCGCGGCCGTGGAGACGATTTCCAGCATGGTGACGGGCGGACTACTGTGGCCGGGGGGCGCACTTCGGTCACGCATCCCCCTAGGCCGCGCTTTCGCGCTGCAGAGGTGCTGCCGGAGTTCGTTGTGTGGTCGGCGGAGCCGACTAGCACCCGGCTTCCACTTCCTCGCTTTCTCCTCGGCGAGCTCCCGGCCGGCGCCCCGGGCGGCCTCTGGCTCTAGGCTGACGGCTGCTACAGCCGGGCCTCATGGGCTTCTCTGGAGGTCTCCGCAGCCAGGAGCCTGCCTTGGCCCGCGGTTGGCAGACGTTTGCCCACGCGCGTGGCCTGAGCCGTCGGTGCACCCTGCACTTCAAGTTTGACGGCGATGCCACCCTCTACGTGAGGGTGTTTGGGAAAGATGGTCGCCGCGTAGGGTGCTGCCCTGAGGATGACGACCGCGGCCGGGGACCCAGCTCCGGCGATGATGGAGAGGACAACGCTCGCATGACTGGCGGCGCTCAGGGTTCCCCAAGCTTCTCCAGTTCTTCTTCAGGTGGCGACTCTTCTAGCGCTGGCCGCGATCAGCCTCCACGCCGTCGTACCTGCTTGGGAGGTGGTAGCGTGTCTGCCCGCCGTCGCGCCTCGGTGAAGTGCGAGAGGGAGTCTGCCTGAGCCCCGGAGGCAGCTCGAGTCTTCCCTGCAGGCCGGTGTGAGGCGAGCTGCGCCTGATTTGTTCTTTCTTTTCCTTTTTCCTGCGTAAAAAAATAGTAGCATGGAGCCCCGCGGGGGCGTGTTTGGGTTATTGCTGTTAATCATCGCTTTGCTTCCGTTATCGTGCCTTCCGGCTACGTGCCCGCGCGTGGTTAGTTCCCGGCCCCAGCCGTGGGGGGCGACCGACCCAGGCCTTGTGTTCGTGTCGCGGTGCCCGTGGGGCACGGACTGGAGGGGTGCTCCTGTAATGGACCCAGGTCGCGAAACCTTTGAACGACTAGGACAAGAACACTCGCGAGGGCGCTCGGCTGCCCCTCTCGCGAGGCCTTGCATAAGAGAAATCGAGGCAGGAGAGTGAAAAGTCGAAGAACCACAAGCCAAAGACGGCAACAGCTTCAATAAAACTTCGAATGAGAATGAACAAGCCAACTGCGGAAAGCAAATGAAAAAGCCGCATCCGGCACCTAATCTAGTCTTCGACGTCTTCTCACCAGCGCGGAGCTAAGTTCTGCCACTGGGCGTGGGAGGGAGCCCCAGGGCCTGAGGCCGGTACTCCTGAGACTTCGGGGCATGTACAGCCCCAACTCATTATTACGTGAGAGTGTCACGGGCGGCGAGCTTCACAGGCGTTGGCCTTCTTCACAGGCTCCGGGCCTTTTCCAAAACGCGACGGCTTCACAGGAATTCACCTTCTTCACAGGCTCTGGGCCTTTTCCAAAACGCGACAGCTTCACAGGCATTCGCCTTCTTCACAGGCTCTGGGCCTTTTCCAAAACGCGACAGCTTCACAGGCATTCGCCTTCTTCACAGGCTCTGGGCCTTTTCCAAAACGCGACAGCTTCACAGGCTCTGGGCCTTTTCCAAAACGTGACAGCTTCACAAGCATTCGCCTTCTTCACAGGCTCTGGGCCTTTTTAGGGGTAGAACCTCAATAGGTGCTGGATGTTCCATGCGTTCTGGACCGGCACCCCCTCCTGAGTCTCCAAGCGCGCGGAGCCGGGCCTGGAAACATGAACAACCTTGAACGGGCCCTCCCACATGGGAGAGAGCTTGTGCAGTCCCTCCCTGGAGAGAACCTGCCTGAGCATGAGGTCTCCCACCTCGAGAGTTCTGGCGCGGATGTTGCGGCAGTGATATCGTCGCAGTGCTTGTTGGTACCTCGCCGCTCCCAGCACGGCTTCTTAGCGACGTTCCTCCCCCAGCACGAGGTCCATCCCCCGCCTGGCGTCCTGCTGCGCCTCGTCGAACGCTAGGACCCGCGCGGAGCGGCTTCTGACCTCGTGAGGGAGGACCGCTTCGGCTCCGTAGACTAGGAAGAATAGGGTCTCTCCGGTCGGCTTGGTCGCGGTTGTGCGGATGGACCACAACACGGACTGAAGCTCGTCGTACCAACCTCTGCCGCAGGCCACCAGCTTCTTCTTGAACGTCCTGGTCTTGAGGCCCCTCAGGACCTCTGCGTTGGCTCGTTCGGCCTGGCCATTGCTTCGGGGGTGCGCCACCGAAGCATAGCATATCTGCGTTGCAAGGTTAGCACAGTATGTTTTGAAGAGGTTACTGGTGAACTGCGAACCATTTCCATGATGATGCGGTTCGGCACCCCGAACCGGCTCACGATGCCCTTGATGAACTTGACCGCGGAACCCGCAGGGATGGTGCGGACGGCCTCTACTTCAGCCCACTTGGTGAACTTGTCCACGGCGACGTAGAGGTAGCGGTAGCCCCCTGGCGCCCGAGGAAACGGGCCCAGGATGTCCAGCCCCCAGACTGCGAATGGCCATGAAAGGGGTATAGTCTGCAGGCCTCCTGCCGGCTGATGGATCTGCTTGGCATGGAACTGGCAGGCCTCACAAGCTTTCACTAGTTCGACGGCGTCATTGAGTGCGGTGGGCCAATAAAACCCACTACAGAACGCCTTGCCGACGAGGGTCCGCGATGATGAATGATGTCCACAGTCTCCGCCATGTATATCTTCCAGCAGTTCCTTTCCTTGCTCCCTGGAGATGCAGCGCAGGGATACATCGTTTGGTCGCTTCCGGTAGAGCTCTCCATCCTTGATGCGGTATGCCGTGGCCTGCCGTGCCACACGCTCCGCTTCCTCCTCCTTCTTCGGCAGGGTCCCCTGTGTTAAGTAACTCCGGAGCTCCGTGATCCAGCACCCCTCCTGAGGTTCCATCGTCAGGAGCAGGCGTGCTCCTGAGGCTTGGCCACAGGCCGGGGCTCCTGAGGCAGGTGGCTGGGGGAGCTCCTCCCGAGGCTGAGCCGTGTTGGACAATGACGGCAGGGCTGAGGGCTTGAAGAGCCGCTCCTCGAAAATGCCAGGCTCCTGAGGTAACCTCCTGGACGCCCGTTTGGCGATGTCGTCAGCCTCCTGATTGGTGCCACGGGGCTGCAACTCCAACCCCCAGAACTGCTTCTCCATCCTGCGGACCTCCGCAAGGTAGGCTTCCATGTGCTCATCTTTCGGCTCGTACACCTTGTTGGAGAAATTGACAAGGAGCTGCGAATCGCCCTTGATGGTGAGGCGTTTCACCCCCCAGGGCAGCTGCGGCCTTCAAGCCCGCTATTAAACCTTCATACTCCGCTATGTTGTTGGAGACCTTTTCACCTTGCTGGAAACAGAGCTGCACAGCGTAGTAGAGCTTGTCCTGAGTGGGCGATATAAGCACCACCCCAGCCCCAGCGCCATGCCTGGAGAATGCCCCATCAAAGTACATGACCCAGCCTTCCGGTGCCTCGCTTCCCGGGGAGAGGGACCGATCCTCGTCGGCCTTGAGGCCTGGTGCCTCCGTCCATTCTGCCACAAAATCCGCCAATGCTGTTCCCTTGATGACTCTGGTCGTGCTGAATTCAAGCTGAAATGCTTACAGTTCTATGTTCCACTTAGCGACCCTTCCAGCTGAGTTAGGGCTCCTGAGCACTCTCTCCAGGGGGTATGACGAGACGACCTTGATGGGGTGACCCTGAAAATAGTGCCGCAGCTTGCGCGAGGCCCCCAGTAGCGCAAGGAGGAGCTTCTGAGGCATGGGGTACCGTGCCCTCGCATCCCGCAACACCGTGCTGACGAAGTACACTGGGTGCTCAATGAGGTTGGGTGCGTCAGTGCTGGTGTCTCCTTTCGGAGACCATGGAGCCTCCTGAGGTGATGAGGCCTCCTGAGGCTGGAAATCTGGGAGAGGGGCCTCTTCCACCTCCGGTGCGCTCCTCTGCGGCGGCTGATCCTCCTCAGCCGCGGCGGCGGTTTCTGTGGGCCTTCCTTGTTCCTGTTTTGCCTTGTCCCGGGCTGCTGCTGTGGTTTTGATTCGACGCTCCTCTCTAACCGCCACCATGGCTGCGCTGGCGGAGTAGGGAGTGGCGGCGAGGTAAAGCACCAGGGGCTCTTGAGGGCGCGGAGCCACCATGACCGGTGGGCTGGTCAGGTATCTCTTGACATCCTGGAACGCCTTGTCGGCCTCTTCAGTCCACTCAAAGGGCCCCCTTTTCTTCATTAGCTGGAAGAAAGGCAGCGCTCGCTCCCCCAACTTGGAGATGAAGCGCCCTAGCGCGGTCATGCGCCTAGTGAGCTTCTGCATTTCTCTGAGGTTCTTTGGCGGGCTCATGTCCTCGACCGCCTTGACCTTTTCCGGGTTAGCCTCGATGCCTCGGTGGGACACGAGGAAACCCAAGAGCTTGCCCGAGGGGACTCCGAACACACACATCTCTGGGTTGAGCCGCAGGTTCACTGCGTCGAGGCTCGCGAAGGTTTCCTCCAGGTCTTGTATCAGGGTCCTGGCCTCCCGAGACTTTACCACAGTGTCATCGACGTAAGCCTCAACATTCTTCCCGAGCTGCGGGCCCAAGGTGATGTGCATCAGCCGCTGAAAGGTCGCCCCCGCGTTACGCAACCCGAATGGCATGCACGTGTAGTTGTACACCCCACACGGGGTTAGGAAGGCTGTCTTTTCGATGTCTTCTACCGCCATCTTGATCTAGTGATACCCAGAGAAGGCGTCCAAGAAGCATAGCAGGTCGCATTCCGCGATGGAATCGACGATCTGGTCGATGCGGGGGAGCGGGAACGGATCTTGCGGGCATGCCTTGTTGAGGTTGGTGAAGTCGACACACATGTGTTCCTTCCCTCCCTTCTTTGGCACAACGACAGGGTTGGCCAACCAATCCGGGTATCGGACCTCGCGAATGACCCCGGCGGCTTCTAGTTTGCGGGTCTCTTGGACGATGAAGGCCTGCTTTTCTGTGGACTGCCGCCTTGCCTTCTGCTTCACAGGGCGCACGTTGGGGCACACGTTGAGGTGATGCTCGATTACACTCCTAGGGATCCCCGCCAACTGGTCAGGCTCCCAAGCGAATACCTTCTTGTTCGCGCGCAGGAACCCGACCAGGGCCTCCTCCTGCTCGGGTTCGAGGTTGGCGCCTATGGTGAAAGTGGCATTGGTGGACCCGTCCTCATCGACGGGTATCTGCTTGGTTTCTGCCTTGTCTTGGGTGAACAACTGTTTCTTCTTGGCGGGTGCAGCCCCCTTGGGCTCGGGGGTCTCCGAGTCAGCGGGCTGTGCCGACGCCGCCGTCTTGAAGGCGAGCTTGAGCACCCGCAGCGCGTCTCCGGTGTCCCCGTGCACGGTGAGGACACCGCTGCTCCCGGGCATCTTCATGAGGTTGTACGCCGGGTGCGTCGCGGCCATGAACTAGGCCAGCGCTGGGTAGCTGAGGATGGCGTTGTAGGGGAGGCTGATGGGGGCGATGTCGAAGTCGACTAGCTCCATGCGGAAGTTGTTGTAGGTGCCGAAGGTTACTGGGAGCCGGATCTGTCCCAAGGAGCTGGATGATCCGCCCCCAACGCCTGAGAAGGGCCGGTTGGGTTGCAGTCGTTCCAGGGGTATGCAGAGGAGGTTGAAGGCCTCGACCGAGAGCACGCTGAGGCCCGCACCGCCATCGATGAGAGTTCTGGTGAAGGCCACCTGGCAGATGGTGGGGGTGCACAGCATGGGGAGCGCACCCGAGCAGGCCGAATTGGAGGGATCGTCCTCCGAGCTGAAGGTCAGGCCGGCCTTGGGCGCCGCCCGGTTCGGGAGAGCCCCCTGCCGCATGGAAGCGGCGCTGACCCGGCGGATGAACGGCTTGACGTTGTGACTCGTAGGCGGTGCCTGCGAGCCGCCCAGGAGGGCCGCGACGACCGGGGGTGTTGGTGTAGCGCGGTGGGCGGGGAAGAGGCTACGGGGCTCTTCCCAAGAGGCCACGGAGGCTGCCGGCAGGTGGAGCAGCCATGCGCGCGGAGCGCCGGTGAGGGCCATGGGGAGCCAGTTGGCCATGACCCTATCGTCACCTCCAGCTTCCAGGATGGCCTCCTCATACGCCAGCAAGAAGGCCAGTGGATCAGTCGTGCTGCCGTAGCGCGGCGACGTCGTTGGCTTGAACTTGTCCGGCCACCGTACCCGTTGCAGGGTTGGCGCCAGCGGCCGGAGCGGGCGACGCGCTACTCATCGCGAGGCAAGTCGTGGTGGTGGCGGAAGGGAAAACTCTGGTGCACCCCTACCTGGCGCGCCAAATGTCGGATTTCGGGTTCCAGCAGACCCTTGAGGTTCGAACACTAGGGTGCGCGCGAAGATTTCGCCTTCTACCTACTTGCACCCCTCTGCCTCGCTAAGATCTAAGCTATGGAAAGAACAACACAAGAGACACAAGGTTTATACTGGTTCGGGCCACCGTTGTGGTGTAATACCCTACTCCAGTGTGTGGTGTGGTGGATTGCCTCTTGGGCTGATGATGATGAACAATAAAAGGAAGAACAGCCTCACGAGGGTCTGTTCTTGGCTGGGGGGATGAACTGCTAGGAGGAGTTCAGTCACCCTTCTCTCTCTCTCTCTCTCTCTCTTCTCGATCTCCTCCCTCCTACCCTATGGGTGGCTGGTCCTATTTATAGGCAAAGGCCCTGGGCCTCTTCCCAAATATTGAGCGGGAAGGGCGCCAACAATTGGCCATTATGAAGGGGAACATCCGGTAAACTTATCCTGACTAAAGTTGGTCCTCGCCTGCCAAAGACTCTGGTGGTGACGCTGGCTTGGGCTCCACAATGACTTCATCCCTGCCGTTGGACTGGTCTTGGTCTCGTTGCACCGAAACGGGCGCCTTTGCTTGATGCTCCCGCCTGCGCTTGCTCCCTTTGCACCAAAGAGGAAAGGAGGACACTGCACGGGCTGGCGCCCGCCTGGCACCCTTGGTCGTCATGGCTTGCGTCACGGGCACCTCGTGAGGTACCCCGCCTTGATCTCTCCGCCTCCTCGCGAGCCAGCCTGATGAGGCCGTGCCTGAGGAAGCTCCGTGTCATCCGTCCCGCGAGGCTTGGCCCCTCATGAGGGTCTTGAATCTGTGTTGATGCAGATGGGCCATGCTGGGCCACCTCTTGAGCCACGCTGCAGGCCGCAGGCAGGCAAGTCTGGGGACCCCCGTTCCCAGAACACCGACAGCAGTCCAGTCACCTCTCCTTTGCTACCCCACGACAGGCCCGTCTCTTTCCAGGACATGAGCCGCGTTGGGGGTCCGGACCGGAACGCGGGGGCTGCGACCCACTCAGGGTCGCGTGGCTCGGTGATGTAAAACCATCCCGATTGCCACCCCTTCAGGGTCTCCACAAAGGAGCCCTCGAGCCATAAGACGTTGGGCATCTTGCCCACCATGGCGCCTCCGCACTCCGCCTGGTTGCCGCGCACCACCTTCGGCTTGACATTGAAAGTCTTGAGCCATAGGCCAAAATGGGGGCGGATGCAGAGGAAAGCCTCGCACACGACGATAAAACGCCGAGATGTTGAGGATGAAATTCGGGGCCAGATCATGGAAATCTAGGCCGTAGTAGAACATGAGTCCCCGGACGAATGGGTGGATAGGAAAGCCCAGTCCACGGAGGAAGTGGGGAAGGAACACTACCCTCTCATGGGGCCTTGGAGTGGGGAGGAGCTGCCCCTCTTCAGGAAGCCGGTGCGCGATGTTGTTAGACAAGTATCCAGCCTTCCTCGGTTTTTTTGATGTGTCCCTCCGTGACGGAGGAGACCATCCACTTGCCTCCCGATCCGGACATGGCTGGAGACGGTTGAGGTGGGGAGTGCGGATTTGGGCGCTGGAGCTCGAGTGCACGAAAATGGATAGGCAAAGGAGGAAGAAGGCGTAGGTGAAAAGGTGGATCCTTATCCCCTTATATGAGTGGACGCAACTACGTGTCCGCACCAGCCTGGTAAAACTCACTTATCCCCAAGCGCCGTATTCAATGGCGTGGTTGGGTTACCCACGCCCGTATTGATGAGAATCCCGGAATAGGGGGACACGATCTCTGCTTTAACAAGACGTGCTAAGGAAACCGCCTCGCATGACGCGCTGAGGTGGGATAGTAAAACGATTAGAATAAAGGCTTGGTCGTGGTGCGTCACACTACGGAATACGTCAGCAGATTAGATTTGTGTAAATATTATTCTCTCTATGGCAATATGTGGAAATTTATTTTGCAGAGCCGGACACTATCTTTGTGTTCAAAATCTTCTATGAAGTGCTTGGAGGAGGAACCCGCCTTGCAATGCCGAAGACAAACTGCGCGCCGGACTCATCGCCATTAAAGCCTGGTTCAGGGGCTACTGAGGGAGTCCTGGATTAGGGGGTGTCCGGATGGCCGGACTATACCTTCAGCCGGACTCTTGGACTATGAAGATACAAGATTGAAGACTTTGTCCCGTGTCCGGAAGGGACTTTCCTTGGCGCGGAAGGCAAGCTTGGTGATACGGATATATAGATCTCCTACCATTGTAACCGACTTTGTGTAACCCTAACCCTCTCCGGTGTCTATATAAACCGGAGGGTTTTAGTCCGTAGGACAACATACAGAACAACAATCATACCATAGGCTAGCTTCTAGGGTTTAGCTTCTCTGATCTCATGGTAGATCTACTCTTGTACTACCCATATCATCAATATTAACCAAGCAGGACGTAGGGTTTTACCTCCATCAAGAGGGCCCGAACCTGGGTAAAACTTCGTGTTCCTTGCCTCCTGTTACCATCCGGCCTAGACGCACAGTTCGGGACCCCCTACCCGAGATCCGCCGGTTTTGACACCGACAATGACCATTGAGTCTATAGAACCCAAGGGAAAAGGCTTAGGTGGCAAATGGTAAAACCAAGGTTGGGCCTTGCTGGAGGAGTTTTATTCAAGGCGAATTTTCAAGGGGTTCCCATAACACCCAACCACGTAAGGAACGCAAAATCAAGGAACATAACACCGGTATGACGGAAACTAAGGCGGCAAGAGTGGAACAAAACATGAGTCTAAAGGCCGAGCCTTCCACCCTTTACCATGTATATAGATGCATTAATTAAAATAAGAGATAATATGATAACCCAACATATCAATGTTCCAACATGGAACAAACTTCAGCTTCACCCGCAACTAGCAATGCTATAAGTGGGGCTGAGCAAAAGCGGTAACATAGCCAAACAACGGTTTGCTAGGAAGGTGGGCTAGAGGCTTCACATGGCAATATGGGAGGCATGATATAACAAGTGGTAGGTAGTGCAAGATAGCGATAGAACGAACAACTAGAAAGCAAAGATAGAAGTGATTTCGAGGGTATGGTCATCTTGCCTGCAATCCCGCAAGGAAGAAGAACGAGTCCATGAAGAAGACAAACGAACGTAGTCGAACGGATCCTCACAACTCCGGAACGAAACCGAAGCTAATGAGAGAAGCAACTCGGAAAGAAGCAATCAACATGGTAAACCAACAAGCATAAACATGGCATGATGCACAACCAAGGATGATGCATGTTCGGTTTAAATATGCATGGCATGGCAAAGTGCACAAACAAAACTACAAGTTAAGTGGAGCTCAACATGTAAGAAGATACATGTTGACGAAACACCACATTCGATTATTTAGTTCACTCCCGGTAAGGTACTCAACAATATTAAATGTTGGTTAACATGGCAAGAGGTGAGGCATAAGTAAACTAACTATTTAGGCAAGTTTAAATGAGGCGGGAAATAACAAGAACAATTCCGGTAAAATCCCACATGTCATTTCGCAATTTTTAATGCAAACAACAATTTTACACATTTAAATGTTGTTATCATGATGCGAATGACATAAACAAGTTTTATGCAACTTTTGAAAATGTTGATATGAACATATTATGAAGCTTTTGTCATCGTTGCGGAAATGAAAGGGGTGCCACCGCAACGACAACGGAATTGCTGCCACGGCAACATTCCAGTTTCGGTAACTTGATTGAGATGCCGGTGCAAAAGGAAGTGTGAAGGGAGTGTGTCATGATGAACGGTGAGGTGCTCCCGGTTACCGGGTTCCCACATGTTGGTGGCAAGGCAAACGAGGAAGGAAGGTGCTAAGACAACTCGGACATGGTGCAAACACGGGCATCTCATACATCACACGTGCATTCGGTCCACAGGCGCCATTCTGGCGGTTATACCTTCGAAGCATGCAAACAGGACGGTTCGCGTTCAGTGCAATGTAGGGGAATTAGGCATTCTCAGGACGGTCGTAGTGGAAGTAGTAGTACATGGGTCATACTGCGAAGTACTCGTACTTGCGATCTTGTCAGATCCACGGCGAGGGTAGTCGTTCCAGGGGCGTGTGCCCCGCGGCTCTTCAGGCAACAGTAGTCGTACACGTCCATATATGTTCGGGGTCGTAGTGAGGAACTTGACGTCCACGGCATCTTAGAGGGTCTACAGTAGTGGTACATACGTCATCGCGGTACTTGTGGATCCGAGAGGTACTTGGCGGAAAGCACGTCGACGGTAGTTGTACTTATATCATCGTGGTACTTGGCGATATCTGAAGGGGTACTTGCCGGGCTAAAGAACTGAAGGGGCATGGAGGGACTTGCAAGGGCCCTGCCTTAGGAGGTCACTGGAGGTGCGTGGAGGCGGCAGGGATGGTGCTCCGTGGATGCAGGCAAAGAACGGGAGGAGCAGAAGAGCTGAAGG
The DNA here is from genome assembly GCF_003073215.2 of Triticum urartu. Classification (NCBI taxonomy): domain Eukaryota; kingdom Viridiplantae; phylum Streptophyta; class Magnoliopsida; order Poales; family Poaceae; genus Triticum; species Triticum urartu. The sequence goes on from NC_053022.1 coordinate 232,154,436, forward strand.
GGTGCTGCTGAAGATGGTTGCGGGCACGGGTGCTCGCGGATGACGGGGCAATGCTTGGGGCTCGAGGTGGCGCTGGGAACGAACCCGAAGAGGAGAAGGGAGGGGCGGAGCAGAGCAGCTCAGACGCGGAGGCAGCACACGTCGGAGTTGATGGCCGGCGAGGCGGCAAGTGAAGGAGGAGCAGGAGAGGAGGTGGCTATGGCGTGGAGGAGGAGCAGCAACTTGGGGTTGTAGGAAGGCCATGGCAGAGGCGGGCCGGTGAAGTAGGCATGGCTCCAGCGGAGCTGCTCGCTGGCAGCGGCCACAGGCAAAGGCGGAGGCGATCTAGCGATGGGGTGCAGGAGAGGAAGGCGCGAGGAAGGAGGGGCCGGTGCGGGATACGGGCAGCAGAGGGAGGAGGGCCACGGATCGGGAGGTGCGGGCATGCACTCCTCTCTGTCTCTCCTCCTGGTGGCGTGAGGAGGAATGAGAGGATAGAGACGAGGGGGTGGAGAGGCTGCGAGGATCGCTGGGGTTAGAATAGGAGGGGGTCGGCTGGGCCTAAAGGGCCGGCCTAGTCGGTCAGTCCTTAGAGGCCGGCTGGGCTGGCTCCTCTCTCCCTCTTATTCCCTCTCTATTTAAAAAAAGCGAAAACATAGAAAAAATGTTGAGAGAGATTGGAGTGGAGATTGGGCATGGGGTTAATTTTAATGGACTTGCAAAAATGAGCTTGATCCAAGAAAAGTATAAATGAGCATGTGTGCGAAGTTTGGATTCGAACTCGTTTGAATTAAATTCAAATGAGTTTGATTAAGAAGTGGGCGTTTGAAAGGTCCCAAAAATGTTGAGATTTTGGTAGAGCTCCGGAAAAAGATAAAAGAACTTATGGGCGAAGTTTGAGGAGCCAACTCGAAGCAGAAAAGACATGAGAGTTCAAATTGCAAGTGTGTTTGCTGTTAATTCCAAACTAATGGAATATGTATAGTAGCTCCCTAAATACTGGCAGGTTATATTATAAAGAGAACTTACCAAGTGAAATCCCTCGGTTTAAATAGATCGAAAGATCTATGCAATTTATTTAAGTGAGTTTAGTTAGCTTTAAGAAAAAGATGGCATGACGACATGATGCCATGGAAAATATGCAATGATGAATGCAACAAGCAAAAAAATGACATGACGAATAACAAAAAAACATGGAAGGCTTCTGAAGGGTCGGTCTTGGGGCATCAAATGGCGAGCTCCTCCTTTATATTGACGTCGCGGACGCCATCGGAAAACGTTGAGATGATGGCCTTGTCCGTCACCTTGGGGATCTTGAGGCGAACGATGTTGAAGCGCGGGATGTACTTCTACAGGGTCTCTCCCGGCTTTTTCTTGACGCGGTGCAGGTCACCCGCGGCCGGAGGGCGGTGGCGACTGTTCTGGAAGTTGGCGATGAAGCGGTCGTGCATCTTACCCCATCAGGAGATTAATCCCGCGGGCAGGTTCAGGAGCCACGAGCGAGCGCCATCCTTGAGAGCCATGGGAAACCAGTTTGCCATGACTTTTTCGTCGCCGTTGGCCGCCTCAATGCTCAAGTCGTAGAGCTGCAGGAACTCTGTGGGGTTGGGGGTGCTGTCGTAGCACGGAGGCAAATCTGGCTTTAACTTGCCTGGCCAAACAACGATGCGCAGCTCAGGAGTGAAGGCTCGGCAGCCGGCTGTGGCCACCGGGACCCCTTGCAGAGGTGGAGCTTGCCCTTGATGTCCACGCACCGCCGCCGCAGGGGGCACGTGGTCTTGTCGTGGTGGCGTCGGGAGAGCAAGAGCGTTTTCTTGTGGTCGAGGGACCTCCTGGCAGCTTCCTTCTTTGTGCGCAGGCACATGGCATGGCGGATCACGCCGCGGGACCGTGCGTCTTGGGGCGAGGAGACCGTCTTGATGCGGAGCAGGCGGTGGCGCTCCCTGAGCTGCGTGTCTCGGTGCGAGGGCGCCGTCTTGATGCGGAGGCGGCGGAGGCGCTCCGTGAGCTACGTCGCCCGCAACTGGAGGTGGGCGACGCAGTGAGAGGGATGGTGCAGGAGAGCCCCCAGCGGCACTAATGAGCTCAGCGATTCGGTTTAACCAGTCCTCATAGAGGTCGTCAACCGAGCGGTAACGTAGGAGCTCGCACGCCATGAGCATCGTGGACTGCGCATCGGTGGGCACGCGACGAGCGTGGGATGATGAGCTGGCCGGAGTCAGCGACGGGGTGGCGGTGCGGCCGTCCCGCCGCATGGAGGGGTGCGGTGATGATGCTTGCCGCTCGTTTGCTGCCGGGCCGGTAGCGGCATTCACAACAGGTGATGGAGAACGACGGGGAGGCCCGCCGACATGGGCCGTCTGTGCGACACGGGCGGTGAGGGCGGCCCGGCGCTCGGCGCGGGCTCGACGCGCGTCTGCCATGGATGCGATGGAGCAGTGGAACATGGATCAACGGAAGGATAGCTTCAGCGCACCCCTACCTGGCGCGCCAAATGTCAGATTTCGGGTTCCGGCAAAACCCTTGAGGTTTGAACTCTGGGTTGCGCACGAAGATCTCTCCTCCCCCTAGCTCACGCTCTCACCACAATCTCAAAGCTAAGCTCGTGGAACTCGCAGAACAAAGGACACAGGGTTTATACTGGTTCGGGCCACCGATGTGGTGTAATACCCTACTCCAGTGTGGTGTGGTGGATTGCCTCTTGGGCTGAGGATGAACGAGTACAAGGGGAGAACAGCCTCCTGAGGAGAGGTGTCCTTGAGCTCAGTGAGCTTGTGTGGTTGATGATGATCTAAATGATCCTAGACCCGTTTCTCTTATTGTGGTGGCTAGTCCTATTTATAGAGGCCTTGGTCCTCTTCCCAAACGTAGGCAGATAGGGACACAATAACGGCCAAATTTGAAGGGAGACAACTAGTACAAGTTATCCTGACAAAAGGTGGTCTTCACCTGCCAAAGGCTCTGGTGGTGACGTCGTCATGGGCTCCATGGTGACCTTTGTCCTACCGTCCTGCTGGTTTTGGTCTTGTTGCACTGATATGGAAACCTTTGCCTGATGCCTCGGGACTCCTCCCCTGTGCTTGCCTCTTTAGCACCAAAGAGGAAATGAGTACACTACGCGCTGGCGCCCGCCTGGCCTTGGTCGTCATGGCTTGCGTCATAGGGACCTTGCGAGGTGCCCCTCGCCTTGATCTCTTTACCCCTCATGAGCCAGCCTGGTGAGGCCGCCCCCGAGGAGGTCTCGCGTCATCCGCCTCGCGAGGCTTGGCCCCTCGCGAGGGTCTTCAGTGTTCGCTGATGAAGATGGGTCGTATAGGGCCACTGGTGCAGCCATGTCGTGGGCCGCAGGCAGGCAATTCTGGGGACCCCCTTTCCCAGGATGCCGGCAACAGTTTTTTCACTCACTCTTTCTATTTCACACACACACACACAGACACACACACACACTCTCTCTGTCTCTAGTTAGGTTCTCTCTCACGTCCAGTATAAACAACCCAATCTCCATTTGCGCCTGCCCAGGCCTTACCCTTAAGCGATGGCATCTTAACACCACATGTATCATTATCAAGCGGCATCAACTTCCACAAGGCGAGGCTTCCGTCGCCCCCGCACCAGCAAACAGGGTCATGGGGAAGAACATGGGGGAGATCAAACCGCTCCTGAACCCTTGGGTTCTTTGTAATGATGTTATTTGTTGAGTCGAGATTGGTCTTGAACGAACCTGCCATGCTAGCCGAGGTGATGACGTCGCACCAATCATTGAGTTCCTCCACCACGTCATCTTTCAGATCAGGTCAAGAATAACAGGGTCATTTCTGGCCTGTTCCCTCCATGGAGAAGACGATCGAACAATGGAAGGAAGAAGGGTGAAGGGAAATGGAGGGAGGAAGAGCGTGCGACAGCAATTCCAAATGAAGACGGAAAGGCGAAGAGGTGGTGGAAGAGGCGCCCTGGCCTACATAGACATCTTTTCGGAAATTGTACAAAAGGACACATCATCGTCTCACTGACATGTTGGAATGGGGCCACATGTCAACGAAACATGGTGTGTTATTTCTCGTGCAAAATGCGATCTGGCCGCGTTGGCCCGAGGTGCCGCATTATTTCTCGACTTTATTTTTTTAATGGCATGCCGTTCAGTTTTGAAGCACGACTAACTGGTATTGTATGCAGAGAAAATATAAACTACTCTACCACTACTCCACCTCTAGTACTATTATAAAAATATATATAGGCTAGAGCTTCAACGCTTGCTTGCTAAGGGCTGCCCACTTGCTTCTCACACTATCACCCTCTCTCCAAATCTAAAAAAGATGGTGGTGCCCCTCTCTCTCCCTCCTCACTGGTGGTCATAGATCCGCCGAGGAAGAAAAGGACGTGTAGCGTAGACGCACTCGTTGTCGGCGAGCGAGGTCACGCACTGACGACAAGGCCGTCCACTCAGACCTAGCGCTCGCGCGAGATGGCCTCCGTCCCCAAGCTCGCCGACGTAGTGTATGTGGAGGACGACGACCACGAGCGAAGCCACTTCCTGCCGACCCTCAGGTACGCTACCTCTTTTCGAACCATACCCTTGTTCTAGTCCCCATCGGCCACATCGCTGCACGTGGATCTTTTTCTCTCCACCGTCTTCCCAATTTACTATCCTCTGCTTTGCTACTCACGCAGACAAAAACCATAATTTGCATTATTAAAGGAAACCCTACTTCATGCAGACTAATCCATGTCTGGGTTGAATAAGGAAAGGAAGGAATAAATTCTTGTCGAAGAGACTAGGCATCGAACCCGCATCTAGGTTGAAAAGGGGAAAATCAGTAGCTAAGGAACGACTCTCATGTCTCTTGGTTGAAAAAGGGTGAAAAGGGTAGAAAGGCATGATAATGCAATAGAGAATGACCAGGTCGATCGGTTTGTTGTCCTCACATAGGAAAAAGGTGTCTAAAGAGAACAAAAATGGGACGTAATCCACATATGCTGCCTGGATATTTGTTGCTCTGGGCAACCATACCTCCCTCACCACTAAGCGTCCGTGGAGGTACATCGTACTGGTGTGCCAATTGTCCAAATGGGCCTCCCATGCTCTTATTGCCACGTTTTTGTTGTTAGTATAATGCCAGCGGTAAAGTCAAGCAATGCTACTTCTAAAGTAATGCCTCATTTAACTAATGTCGCACTCAGTCTAATAATGCCACTGATAAATTTAAGAAATGACATTTAATATCACTGGATTATTTCAGAGTTAGCTGTTGATTGTGGATGTATTAAAGATTTTTCAGCTAAGCCATTCTCATGTTGTTGCACAACCAGTATACTAACGATCAAACTTGCTACTACTTTCAGATTTTTGCACTGTTAATGCTTATAGATTACATACCTCACTTTCATGAGATAAGTCAATTTTTTGTATAGTGTCACCAAAATGCCAAGGCGCTGATGTCATTTTATTTTGGTTAAACTGCACAAAAAATTATGAAGAGAAATGGAAAGGTCAGGAGTGGGCACCTCCTGCTCCGGCTCTTTTCTTGATTTGTTCGATCAATTTTTTATGTTTGATCGATTATCAAGAGGGATAGCAATTTTTCAAGTCCCCTCGAGTTCGAAATGATATTTACCTTGAAGGTACATGGTTTGCAATTTTTTAATACTGTCATTAGTTAATAATGCTAGTTACCTTTAGACTTTTGTATTTGGTTAAATGTTGTTGCACAACTAGTATGCCAATGCTAAAACTTGTTACCTTTATATTTTGTATTGTTAATGCTTTTATAAATCTTCCAGTTCTAGCTTATGGAAATCTGTTCAGTAAAACCATTATACTATATCCCGTAATAAAAAAACTACTCTACTTTTGCACTAGCCACTGGATTAGTGTATATTTGTACTATTTGAATGTTGTTGCATTAGCGTATGGACATATATTAAGTGTGGCAAGCTTTCCCAGCTATGTGCTCAAGAAAACTACTACCTGTTTTTCTAAATACTAGATGTTTGGGTACTTTAAATTGAACTGCAAAAACGTCTTATATTAAGGAACAGAGGGTGTACAGTTCACTCAAATTATCCAAGTAAAGCTAGTCTGACCTTTGTTAAAATTAATGTTCATTATGTTATAGGAGGATGTCTCTATGTTTGTCTCTAATGCATGTTGATTACATACCTGACATCGTGATCTAATGGTAAGTCATTTCTTTTTGTACAGTGTCACTGAATTGTCAAGGCGGTGATGGCATTTTATTTTAGTTGAACTGCACAAAATATGCTTAAAAGAAGAGGAAAGGTCAAGAATGGTTCAGTTTTTAAGAGAATACTATGTATGCCTTCCTGACCTCAGCCGTTGTTGCCTTATTTATTCCTTCAAACAGGTGGTTAGAAATAGTCTTGCTACCTTTTCCCATTAAGAAATTGGAATGCTTATATTTTTGAGTCTATGCTTCAACAAGTGCCACTTTTATAGTAATCACACTTCCAATATCTGTGCAAATAGGGATGCTCGATTTTAGTGGAACTCCACAAAAAGTCGAAATTGTTCAACATTAGGAGCATGTTTTCTTCCAAACTGTTATATCCAATTGGTGGCACTATGAGTTGTTCATTATGAAGGTACATGGTTTGCTACTATCTTGCTACTCTTTTTGTATTGTCATTAGATAGTAATATTAGTGGTTTGCATGTGAATTTATTGGCAGGGTAGACCTACATTGGAGGTGCAGGACATGATTCAATGATTGGATGCTCAATTTCGGTTGTATCAATTTCACCTCTTCCATCACTTCAAAGATAGATATCCTTGGCCTGATGAAGAATAGGTGCTATATTTCTGCTCTATACCAGCAAATCAATTCCCTACAGAATTGTCTAGGGCAAAACATGACAGTCTCAAATTATCCAGTGCAAAACATGATAGATGCTAAGCGGAAGAGACGTGTTTAAACCGAAAATACAAGGTGGGGTATATGTTTACTAGCTGCTTGATATTTGTGCAGACAGATGTCTGCCCATTGCTATTTGGTAAACAAACAAAGTGACCGAAGTTTTGGTGGAACTGCACAAGAGAATAGTATAGTCACTGCATGCAGAGCCATTTGAAAATAGACACAGAAAGATTGAATAGTCACTGCATGGACTTCATAAAAGTAGTATTGTACTATTTATTGGCCAACTCTAGGTGCTTCATTGCTTTGGTATGATTATACAATGGGCATCATTTTGCCTAAGTTAAAGTTTGTATTTCGAAAATAGTCTCGCCGTGTGATCGAGAGAAAACCAAATCATATTGGAGTGGATGTTCCTCCATCATGTGTGGTTCATTCTCATGGTTCCACCTGTTGGTGAAACCACTTACGTTTGCAAGAGGAATTGTAGACTTCACAAACAAAATTTTCTTTCACTTTGTACTGAATGTTGGCGCAGAGAAGCATCCATCTTAGTAGGAAGAGCAAATGTTTTTTCTAGATCTTTGGTATTGGAGCTACATATTTGTATATGATATGTGAATCATTGAGATGCATTAACATGTTGATCTTATGTATGGGAATCGTACTAGTTGGTTGTGAATTTGGGCTACTAATGTGAACATATTACAATGCCAGGCATGTGAGTCTTGTGTAAATATTTTGAACGGATTGTCTCTTACTACTGTCCATAGCATGATCCTTATTTCTGAGTTCTCAGTGTTTACAAGTTACTAGCAGTTCCTTATTTCTTTTCGCTTAGTGTTTACAAGTTACTGATCGATCACTAGCTAGCCTACTAATACGCTCCTAGCAGTTTTAGTGGCGACGCAAGATCCAAAGGTGGTAGTTTTTTGAATAAAAATGCCCACCTCTGAAGAAACTGACATGTTGTTCTGAAGAAAATGCCAAGCGAATCTGAAGAAGCTACCAGCAAAAACGTTCACAAATGCCTTATCTCCCAGCGAACATTCATCAGCTAGTGCGGTCCTACCCGTACACTATCCAACCGACTCGATCCTACACGAATAACCAGCGGATCATGTACGTACCTCATCTGGATGAATCAAGCGCACTTGTTTGACCATCATGCCGATGTGCGACCCAGCACGGACGGGATGGGACATCACTGTCATAATTTCAATTTTTCTAGTTTTCCATGGCAAGCTGGCGCGCTAAGCCATGCCTGCTTATGCATTGAATTTCGATGACCGCGATGACCGTCGCGTTTCCCGCGACATGCTGGTTCACCTACCTTTTGCCTATAATTACTAGTTCCCGGTGTTCTCTGGTAGCACCATCACCCAACTCGCCTTATCCTCATAATCCCCCACCGGCCCGACGTTGCTTGCCACTTGCCCTTGCTCTCGCCACATCCATCATGCCCCCTGCCCGTCCGCAATAGGCGACGCCGGAGGCGGTCATCGCCGGAATTAGAGTTCGGTTTTTCACCGGAAGGCAGGCGGAGGGAGGAGGCTTTCTATTGGTCTTTAGATGGCAATGCGGAGTATGAGGACTTGTTGGAGCGTGACCGCCTAGCGGAGGAGCAGCGTGTAATGCCCCAAGACCGTTGTGCCAGGTGTCTTCCAGTTTCGCGCGTTGTTGCCATGTCATTTGCTTGCATGTTGCATCTTGCTCAGAATTTCATCTACTTTCATAATATGCAACTTTCATCCATGTTAAAACATTTAAACTTGCTGTTTATTAAATTTGCTCAAATGCCATGTTAAAATGCTTTATTTCATAACTAATTAACCGTAGCTCCGAATTTAATAATTTATATATGTAAATGGGGTGGAAAAATGCATATATTAACATGGTGGCATTACTTTGCATGTTTAACAACTCAAAAAATATGGTTTAGGGCAGAACCGTACCAAATTCATAATATGCATATGGGGATTTTCCCAAATTGTTGCTTGTTGTTCCGGCCTCATTTAAACTCACCTAGATAGGTAGTTGTATTATGCTTCCCCCCTTGCCATGCTAACCAACATTTAATATTGATGAGTACATAACCGAGAGAGAACTAAATAAGTCATGTGGTGTTTCGTCAATACGCAACTCGTTGCATATTGAGCTCCACTTAATTTGTAGCATTGTTTGTGCACTTTTCCATGCCATGCCTCATTAAACCGGACATGCATCATACTTGGTTGTGCATCATGTCATGTTTATGTGATGGTTGTTTATTATGTTGCTTGCTTCTTTCCGGATTGCTTCTTTCATTAGCTTTGGTTTCATTCCTGAGTTGTGAGGATTCGTTCGACTACGTTGGGTCGTCTACTTCTTGGACTCGTTCTTCTTCCTTGCGGGATCTCAGGCAAGATGACCATACCCTCGAAATCACTTCTATCTTTGCTTGCTAGTTGTTCGCTCTATCGCTATGTCGCGCTACCTACCACTTGTTATATCACGCCTCCCATATTGCCACGTCAAGCCTCTAACCCTCCTTCCTAGCAAACCGTTATTTGGCTAAGTTACCTCTTTTGCTCAACCCCTCTTATAGCCTTGCTAGTTGCAGGTGAAGTTGAAGTTGGTTCCATGTTGGAACATGCATATGTTGGGATATCACAATATCTCTTATTTTAATTAATGCATCTATATATTTGGTAAAGGGTGGAAGGCTCGGCCTTATGCCTGGTGTTTTGTTCCACTCTTGCCGCCCTAGTTTCCGTCATACCGGTGTTATGTTCCTTGATTTTGTGTTCCTTACGCGGTTGGGTGTTATGGGAACCCTTGAAAGTTCACTTTGAATAAAACTCCTCCAGCAAGGCCCAACCTTGGTTTTACATTTGCCTAACAACCTAAGCCTTTTTCCCTTGGGTTTCTGGATCCCGAGGTTCATCTTTATTTTAACCCCCCCCCCCCCCCCCCCCCCCCCCCCCCCCCCCCGAGCAAGTGCTTCTCTAAGTGTTGGTCCGAACCGGGCAACCTGCGGGGCCACCTCGGGGCAACTTGAGGGCTGGTTTTACTCGTAGCTTGACCTATACGGTGTGCCCTGAGAACGAGATATGTGAAGCTCCTATGGGGATTGTCGACACATCGGGTGGCTTTGCTGGTCTTATTTTACAATTGTCAAAATTTCTTGTAACCGGGATTCCGATACTGATTGGGTCTTCTCGGGAGAAGGAATATCCTTCGTTGACCGTGAGAGCTTGTGATGGGCTAAGTTGGGACACCCCTGCAGGGTTTGAACTTTCGAAAGTCGTACCCGCGGTTATGTGGCAGATGGGAATTTGTTAATATCTGGTTGTAGAGAACTTGAGACTTAACTTAATTAAAGTGCATCAACCGCGTGTGCAGCCATGATGGTCTCTTTTCGGCAGAGTCCGGGAAGTGAACACGGTCTTGTGTTATGCTTGAACGTAAGTAGTTTCAGGGTCACTTCTTGATCACTTCTAGCTTCACGACCGTTGCGTTGCCTCTCTTCTCGCTCTTATTTGCGTATGTTAGCAACCATATTTGCTTAGTGCTTGCTGCAGCTCCACCTCTTTACCATAACCTACCCATAAGCTTAAATAGTCTTGATCTCGCAGGTGTGAGATTGCTGAGTCCTTGTGACTCATAGATACTTCCAAACAGTTGCAGGTGCCGATGATACCAGTGCAGGTGATGCAACAAAGCTCAAGTGGGAGCTTGATGAAGATCTTGATCGTTGTTTTATGTCTTTTCCGGTTGATCAGTAGTGGAGCCCCAGTTGGGACGATCGGGGATCTAGAATTTGAGGTTTTCTTCTTTTATTTTGGTTCCATGGTCGGACCTTGATTGTACTTTGTATGATGTATGGTTAACTTGGAATTTGTGTGAAGTGGCGATTGTAAGCCAACTCTTTATCCCTTTCTTATTCAGTACATGGGATTGTGTCAAGATTACCCCACTTGCGACTAAACCACCATGCAGTTATGCCTCTAAGTCGTGCCTCGACATGTGGGAGATATAGTCGCATCGTGGGTGTTACAAGTTGGTAATCAGAGCCATCCCTGACTTAGGAGCCCCCCTGCTTGATCGAATCGCTAACGTTGTTGAGTCTAGAACAAAATGTTTTGAGTCTTAGGATTTATATATATATATATCGGAGAGTAGGATTCTTTTTACTCCTCAGTCCCTTCGTCGCTCTGGTGAGGCCTCCTGACAAAGAAGTTTTGACTTCCCTCTCCTGAAATTTCACAAATTTTTTTAGGATCACGCGGGTATCTTGGAATCGTTTCGATATTCTTGTGATGAGAACATTGTTCTTGGTGCCTCCTGACATTTAGGGGTTGTGGCAGTGTCCCGGGGAATTGAACTCTGAGGTGTTCTCGTCACAATTTTATCGTTGCAATTCTGGAATACCTGAGTTCGCCGACATCGAAAATCTCTTTTATGCAGTTGTTGGTGAGATAACCTCGACGCCACCCAGTACTGGGGCGGGAGTTTCGGAGTATTGCCATAACTCATATAACGGATGCTTTTCGAAGGATGAGGTACACGATTTCTGGAGTTTTCTTGGTTATGTGTTGACGGATGGATACAGCTGGATGTAGGGATTGTTAGTTTGGGTGAGATATATTGCTTCCCCTATATCCCCAACACCAGGTTGCATAAACAGAAAGTTTCGGGAGTTTATATGTGGGAATTCAAGTAGCTCCTAGAATATCTTTCCGACAGATGCATGATATGGGATTGGGTAAATCTCTATCATATGTATTTGTTCTGGCTTATTCTACAAGTCAATCCTTTGTTTTGTTTTGGTTTGTGGTATTCGAGTTGCTTCAATGTCAAGTGTGATTCCATACCTTTTCCAAACGGTGTTCTCATATTTCAATGGGAGTACTAATCCTTCTTGATCACTGAGGTTGTCATGTCAACTCTTTTCCAACCGGCGTGCTTCTCTTCAAGTGCATCTGACATTCCAACATTCTCAAGATCAATTCTAAACTTTTCCTCAATGGTATCCATTCAATCTGCCCCAGGTTGCCTTTGTTTTCCCTCCCTCCCACCCTTTCTTTTTCTTCAAGGATTCAGATTTCTTAATCATGTATCCTTTTATTTGTGAGAAGTCTCTTCACTCTTTTCTTTCAATGTTTTACCCGGTTTTTCTTATGAAGATGCTAAGGGAGCTTCAAGTTCGTCACTCTTCACTCGTTTTCTTCTCCGGTGGATTCAATTAAATCTTGGTTGATCATATCCTTTTCCTCATTCCAAATGTTTTCCCATGCCGGTGCACCCCTGAATCATCCACTTCTCGCTATTCAATAGTTCCGGAGTGCTGAAGATATCTCAGAAGATTCAAGTTTCCATTCTCAATTCGCTCAAGTTCTATTGAGGATGCTATCTCATTCAAGCCATTTAACTCAACTGGTGCAATCTCTCTTTTAAAATCGTTCAACGGTGTTTCTTTTGAGTGGGCCCTAACCCATAGGTCTTTCCCAGGATCTTATCTAACTCTTCTAATTTTCCCGGAGCTATCCTCAAATTCTTTCAAAGTTGATGTAAGAATGAATTATCATCAGTCATATGTCTTTCTCCAAGATCTTTCAAATTTATTTTCATTGTTGATTCAACCTTTATATTCTTCATTATTCTAGAGGGTCTCAACAATTCCTGATGGTGTTTCTCGTCGTCATTCTTGAATTTGAAGACCGAAGATGAGTTTCTCTTCAATCATATCCGTTCTCTTCAAGATTCATGGTTCTAACTTCATGCCATCCTCTCAAAATTGTTTTCAATTCTGAGAATTCTTTTCACCCATCCGGAGTAATTCAGGAGTCTTTTCAGTTTGATTCTCCGGAGCACATCATCTCAGAATTATTCATTTCAGCTTTCAGCTGTCGTTCTCCAAATCATACCGATGCATCATTCAATTATGATCTAATCACCTCGGGATCTCTTCGTTAACTTGTATCTAAATTCTCTCAAGTATCTTCGTTCATTTTCTAATTCTCCCCGGTGTTACTTTATCTTTTCTTTGTTCATTTTCAATTCCTACGGTGGTTCGTTCAAGAGTTCTCTACCTTGGTTATCATATCAATTCATTCGTTGTTCCAATCTTATCGACGGATCGTTGTAGTCTTTTCTCAAGATTGCGCTATATCTATCTTAATCCTTTCTACGAAAATAAGTAGTATGCCAAATCCGTTGCTTGTCATAAATCTAAATTGGTGAAGGATACACATAACATAATTCTTATTCTTGGTTCATCCAGGTGATTCATCTTTCTCTCTAGAGTTGTCCTTCTTATCACATTCTCGGTTCGAATGCTTCATCTTTTCTTTTTCGGAGTTCGTTCATGATATCAATTCTCGGTTTCTAGTTGTTCATCTTTTCTTTTCCGGAGTTCAAAGTTTTCGCGGTCATATTGTCGTGAAGCTCCATCTAAATCATTGCAAGGCCTCACCTTGTGTTTTCAACTTCTCTTTCCTTTCGTTTGATCATTCTTTCATTACCGGAGTTCTTCATGGAGGCTCAACATGGTGGCTCATCAAGGATTTCTTTCATTCTTTATTCGTTCTTTAAGATTTCTCTTGAAGTTATGATCCGCCAAGCTATACTCTCAAATAAACATGGTGAAATATGTCTTGTTTTGAGGAGTTCAAGCATTCTTCATCTTGCATTCCGAAGTGCAATTCTTTCTATCTTATCTTTTAAGGTGGTGTTATGACATTTTGACAGTTTTCTTCATGTTTCATGATCGACAAGTTGTCAGGAATGAGGTATCTTAAATCCATCAATCTCTTCATTGGAGTTATCTTGGGCTATATTTCCCCTAAATCTTTCCCTAATGATTGTTGCTATTTATGGTGCTTATAAATGACCCAAGTTCTTCTTTTATCCTCCCGCTGAGATAAGTTTCTCGTCTCCTGGTTGATGTCAATCCAATCTATTGTTTCCGTAGTGGCAGAATTTCGCCTCAATTTTGAGAAAGTTTTTTTCATAAGGCCACTACAAGCTTATTCATTTAGTTGGTGGTTTTCCAACAACTCCGTTATAACCTTCTTGGAAGAGTACTTTCCAAGCTCAATTGTGGTAGAAGCTGGCTTTTTCTTCTGCATTATGTTATTTCAATGATCTATCTTCTATTCTTCTTCCGGAGGCATTGTGATGTTGCTCTCTTCACTCATCATCTTGATTTGTGAGGACCGTGTTTTTTCGTGCTTATCCATTTAACTAGAGTGTTGTGTTCTCATTCAACTTCTTTCATCTTATCAAGTTTTGCCTCCCTTCTCAACCGAAGTGCTGTCTGGAATCTTTCTTACCCCTTGTGCCATTCTTTCTATAGTTCCGGAAGCAGTGTGTTGTTGATTTCATCAAGTATCCTCTCATCTTGTCAAGATCATGTTCGATTCCTAACATTTACAATCAGAGTGATGTCCAAATTATATAATTCTTTTCCTTCTCTATCTTGTTTTAACCAGAGTGGTGTGTCTATCATTCCTCTTCTAACCGGACTCTCATCCAAGTGGTTTCATTTTGCCAAGCTCATATTCTTTACCTTCCATTTCCAACCGGAGTGTTGTCGTAATTGATCCTTATCGTTCCTTGTACATCTCGTTTCAACTGGAGTGCTTGCATGTACTTCTTGTCCATTGCAACCCTTTTCTCATGTCTTTCAACCTACAGTGTTCTCGTGATGTTCCTTGTTCCTCTTTTCTAACGGAGTGTTTTCAACTTTATTCATCTTCGTTGTATTATTTCTTTCAATTTGTTGAACCTCTCAAGGTTCTTTGGTTTCACTCATTTGTCAAAGAAGCAATTAGTTTTACCTCTTCTCTTCCTCTTCCGTTTCTCTCCGGTGCCATCCTAGATCTCGGGACGAGATCCTTTTGTAGTGGTGGAGTGTTGTAACGCCCCGAGACCATTGCGCCAGGTGTCTTCCAGTTTCACGCATTGTTGCCATTTCATTTGCTTGCATGTTGCATCTTGCTCAGAATTTCATGTACTTTCATAATATGCAACTTTCATCCATGTTAAAACATTTAAACTCGGTGTTTATTAAATTTGCTTAAATGCCATGTTAAAATGCTTTATTTCATAACTAATTAACTATAGCTCTGAATTTAATAATTTATATATGTAAATGGGGTGGAAAATGCATAGATTAACATGGTGGCATTACTTTGCATGTTTAACAACTCTAAAATATGGTTTAGGGCAGAACCATACCAAATTCATAATATGCTTATGGGGATTTTCCCGAATTGTTGCTTGTTGTTCCGGCCTCATTTAAACTCGCCAAGATAGGTAGTTGTATTATGCTTCCCCCCTTGCCATGCTAACCAACATTTAATATTGATGAGTACATAACCGAGAGAGAACTAAATAAGTCATGTGGTGTTTCTTCAATACGCAACTCGTTGAATATTGAGCTCCACTTAATTTGTAGTATTGTTTGTGCACTTTGCCATGCCATGCCTCATTAAACTGGACATGCATCATACTTGGTTGTGCATCATGTCATGTTTATGTGATGGTTGTTTATTATGTTGCTTGCTTCTTTCCGGATTGCTTCTCTCGTTAGCTTCGGTTTCGTTCCTGAGTTGTGAGGATTCGTTTGACTACGTTGGGTCGTCTACTTCTTGGACTCGTTCTTCTTCCTTGCGGGATCTCAGGCAAGATGACCGTACCCTCGAAATCACTTCTATCTTTGCTTGCTAGTTGTTCGCTCTATCGCTATGTCGCGCTACCTACCACTTGTTATATAATGCCTCCCATATTGCCATGTCAAGCCTCTAACCCTCCTTCCTAGCAAACCGTTATTTGGCTAAGTTACCACTTTTGCTCAGCCCCTCCTATAGCGTTGCTAGTTGCAGGTGAAGTTGAAGTTGGTTCCATGTTGGAACATGGATATGTTAGGATATGATAATATCTCTTATTTTAATAAATGCATCTATATACTTGGTAAAGGGTGGAAGGCTCAGCCTTATGCCTGGTGTTTTGTTCCACTCTTGCCGCCCTAGTTTCCGTCATACCGGTGTTATGTTCCTTCATTTTGCGTTCCTTACGCGGTTGGGTGTTATGGGAACCCCTGGATAGTTCGCTTTGAATAAAACTCCTCCAGCAAGGGCCAACCTTGGTTTTGCATTTTCCTAACAACCTAAGCCTTTTTCCCTTGGTTTCCGGATCCCGAGGTTCATCTTTATTTTCCCCCCCCCCCCCCCGAGCAAGTGCTTCTCTAAGTGTTGGTCCGAACCGGGTAACCCGCGGGACTACCTCGGGGCAACTTGAGGGCTAGTTTTACTCGTAGCTTGACCTATCCGGTGTGCCCTGAGAACGAGATATGTGCAGCTCCTATCGGGATTATTGGCACATCGGGCGGCTTTGCTGGTCTTGTTTTACCATTGTCGAACTATCTTGTAACCGGGATTCTGAGACTGGTCGGGTCTTCTCGGGAGAAGGAATATCCTTCGTTGACTGTGAGAGCTTGTGATGGGCTAAGTTGGGACACCCCTGCAGGGTTCGAAAGCCGTGCCCGCGGTTCTGTGGCAGATGGGAATTTGTTAATATCCAGTTGTAGAGAACTTGACACTTAACTTAATTAAAATGCATCAACCGCGTGTGTAACCCTGATGGTCTCTTTTCGGCGGAGTCCGGGAAGTGAACACGGTCTTGTGTTATGCTTGAACGTAAGTAGTTTCAGGATCACTTCTAGCTTCACGACCATTGCGTTGCTTCTCTTCTCGCTCTTATTTGCGTATGTTAGCCACCATATTTGCTTAGTGCTTGCTGCAGCTCCACCTCTTTACCCTAACCTACCCATAAGCTTAAATAGTCTTGATCTCACGGGTGTGAGATTGCTGAGTCCTCGTGACTCACAGATACTTCCAAACAGTTGTAGGTGCTAATGATACCAGTGCAGGTGACGCAACCGAGCTCAAGTGGGAGCTCGATGAAGATCTCGATCGTTGTTTTGTGTCTTTACCCGGTTGATCAGTAGTGGAGCCTAGTTGGGACGATCGGGGATCTATCATTTGGGGTTGTCTTCTTTTATTTTGGTTCTGTAGTAGGACCTTGATTGTACTTTGGATGATGTTTGGTTAACTTGTTATTTGTGTGAAGTGGCGATTGTAAGCCAACTCTTTATCACTTTCTTATTCAGTACATGGGATTGTGTCAAGATTACCCTACTTGCGACTAAACCACCATGCGGTTATGCCTCTAAGTCGTGCCTTGACACGTGGGAGATATAGCCGCATCGTGGGTGTTACACAACGTATCGCCGATTTGTGCCGGCAGCGGGGCATGGAGCAGTAGCGCACCGATGCTCTGGGTCGTGAGCAGAGCGCCCACAACTGGGACGACTACGTGGAGGCCGGCGCCCGACAAATAGCCCTAGAGGCTGTCGGACACGCACGCGTCGCGTCGCCGAATTTTACGACCAGCTCGTCAAGTGTGTTTCCTGCTTAGAAGCCGAAGCTTCGGTGGACCATGCCGGCATGGAAAGGGCCAATGCGCGCGAGCAACGCGCCCTATCGCACCTCTGGCAAGTCTGAGGCGAGGAGGAGGACGTCGGCACCGGCCCTTTAGCGTGTACCGCAGATGGCAGCCGACATCGTCTAGTTAGCTAAGAGTAAGTTAGTACTTGTACACTACTAGAGTATTAGTGGGAGTAGATACTTAACTTGGCTATGATGGCTGTCAACGTGGAAGTTAAGTATTCTATATCTGGAGTAGACCTGTTACTTTGCTTTCAATGTTGAACTTTCCGTTTAAACGTATGGAATGGCCTGTTGTTTTTTTAAATGGGTTATATTTGTCTGCCACGGGTTTAGAGGCTGACTTGTCGTCCTACTAGGTTGACACGTACACAATCAGGAGATGAGTGTACGTGGAGAGGATTACAGCAGGGACCCAGCAGGGTCATGGTAGTATGCAAGCAAGTGCCTCCTTATTTTAATCCAAGAAAAATGGTTCCTCCTAATGGACTTCTGACATCTAGGTCCCATGTTATTGTAAACATAGTCAATAAACGAGAGAAATGCACAACGAGCGGCTGACACCAGGAACCAGCAGCTCGCCCAGTTTTTTTTTGAGACAGAAGCAGGGTGTCATCTGGGCTGTGCGTGGCACTCTGGCCTATCTAGCCAACCTTTTATTTTATGTTTACCACAAGACCAGCCCAACAGTTTTTTCTTTCTGAAAATGTCTAGCCTAGTTTTTTTCCTTTGCGGAATACCCAACCGAGGCCTACATGCTTTGTGAGACCTGCTGGGCTGCAAATATTTCATGACGAGGAGAGCTTCACTCGGCTTGCCCAAAAAATGGGCTATCAGTAATGAGAAAAATGGGTTGTACATTTTTTAAACACACCAAACCGGCAATTAGTTTCAAATTTCATTTTTTTCATTTTGAGATTTTAGATTCCATTGATTTTTATGCGTGGACAATTATTTGGATTATATATTGATATAAAATTATTTTCCAAATTAGCTTGAATGTTACTCAAAATTTCAGGATTAAAAACAGTTCAGACCGCACCGAAATATGCAAAATTTTGTATAATTTTTTAACCATGGCCACAATATGGGGTGTAATGCTAACAAAAAGAATATGGGCTCCAAAAAACCTTAAGAATTAGCAAATGGGCTATAAATTATTAGAAATAATGGCCGACGAGCTGTATGCTATTTTCCACATATTTGAGGCTGACTTGTGCGTGTACAATAGGTTGGCGCGTACGCTTTCCTAAAAAAGGTTGACGCACATGCAACGCCGTGTCAACTTAGTCAACACACGAGAGCAGTGAATGTTGGATGTCCATCCAACGGCCGTTGTGCTTCTTCAGTCTCTGCTCTTCCTGCTCCAGCTGCTCAAACAAGGAACGACGGGACTGCCTGCTCCCACCTCCCGTGGCCGGCTATGCTGTCGCGCAGGCCTCATCGCCCCACCCTACTCCCATCGCTGGCCTGGATATCCCTCTAGTCACCCACACATGTTCTTATTCTCTGGCGACGGTAGATGAACAAGTAAACCATCGTACTCCCCTCTACGTGGGAAACAACTGCCGAGTCTTTCCTGGCTCTGTGTCGTTCCCTTACTATGCACCGCCATTGTCCACCGCCCTGGTGCTCTCGGCGCGGTTTGGTCAACATGGTCAACGAACGACACCCATCGGAAGAGGACTGTACATGGAGACACTGACAGCTGGGTCCACGACTGCACACCAGGAAGTACCTCCTTATTACACGCAAAATAATGATTCCTCCACTTGACAGCTGGGACCCACAGGAATGGCTTGTGTATTTCGCAAAAAAATGTTCCATCCGCTGATAGCTCAGACCCACCAGCTATACAATACTAGGGAAAACCTTATACACAGAACTTTAGCAGTAGCGCGTGTTAAAAGAGCACGCTAGTGCTAAGTAGTAGTAGCGCGTTGGCGTAAACCGCGCTACAGATATAATTGTAGATGTAGCGCGCCTGAAGATAAATCCGCTACTACTAAAATTGCCACTACTAAGCCAATAGGCTACACATAGTAGTAGCAATCTACTGCGAACAGCGCTACCGCTACTTGCTTTGTAGCAGCGCGTTTACGTAGGAAGGCGCTACTGCTAAAGGAAATAAAATTAAATGGAAAGCAAATAGAAAGTAAATGAAAATGAAAGAAATAGAAAAAGGAGAAATGAAAAAAATGTAAATAAAAATAAATGAAAAAGGGGAAAAGAGAAAGGGAATAGCAGTAGCGCATATCCGGGAATGCGCTATAGCTAACTTAGCAGTAGCACTCTTCCTGGAACGCGCTACAGCTACTTTTGACTTAACCGCGCGGTTCGTTCTTCCCCACGGCCACTTCCCCCAAATCCCAACTCCTCCGTCGTCGCCGTCGCCCATCGGCCGCCTCGCGCTCTCCCGTCGCTCTCCGCGCACCCTCGACGCCACCCCTGACCATGAATTTGACGCCGCCCCCGACCCCGACCTCGATGCCGCCCCCGCGCTCGACGCCGCCCCCGACCCCGACCTTGATGCCGCCCTCCGCCGTGTGCCCGAGCTCTGACCCCGATCTCGACGCCGCCTGCCCCTCCCTCGCCGCAGGCACCCGAGGTGAGCACGCCTGGTCCTCCCCCTCCCCTACCTCTGCCTAGGGTTCTTCAAATTTTAATTGCATCAAATTAGTTAGGGTTCATCTAGAGGTGGAAAAGAATCAGATGCGGATCGGATAGTGCTCTTACCACTTCCGTTTTCATATTTACAAAAACGAATACGAATGCGAATACGGATGTTATCAGATACAGATGTGGCTCGGATGTTTTCTTGATTCGGAACGGATATGAATAATAACGACATATTGCTTAAGTGTATTAGTCAATAGCTATGTGACATGAAGTATTCAACTTGTGACATACAATAAGTCAATCATAAATAGGTTAATGAATAAACACTATTGTAATGCATAATAATTTCTAAGATTAATCATAAAATGAGTAAAATTTGACCACTTATTTGACTTTTAAGTTGGATATTTGGATTATCTGATCGAATACGAATATCGGATATTTCGTGTTATCCGCTACCACTTTCCACCCCTAGGTTCATCAAATTAGATGGTAATTAGGGCAATAGTTCTTAGGTACTAATTAGTTAGTAAGAATTAGGTACTAATTAGGTACTAGTTTATTTTTATTTATAGTAAGTTTAGTTTTAGTAAGAACTATTGAATTAATAGAACAAGCTGAACATGTCACATTTGTTGTTATTTTTTAGTTAAAGCAATTAATCCCGCATCGACATTGACGATGCCTATCCCGCTTCCTCGTCGTCGACTCGACGTAGGACACCTGCTTGACCAGATGAGCCATGTCTAGGACTGGGCTCCGCCGGGCTGGTACTGGGAGGCACTACCTACCAGGGGGCGCAGCTTGGTGAGGAGTCAGCTCGTCGTTGACTCGAACCTTCTTTGGTGGCGGTCACGTGGGCCAGTGACGATCCAGAGGCTTGAGGAAATATCAAGTGCCCTAGAATTGTGTGTTGAGTACCCTGGTAGTTGCCTTCGATCGATTTTCAATTAATGTTTCAACTATGAACATAGGAAATGTCTCATAACGAAAAGGATTTTGGTATTTGTGAATACTGTGAAGACGAGCGCGGCCTGTGCGACAGAATCTTCCTAGATGATGATAGGCGCTTCAGCATCAAGCTGGATGAGAACTTCGAAGTGGATACAGTAAGTCACAACGACAAATCTTTTTTCGTAATTAAGCATGACATCTGCTTCATTTGCTTCAACTTATAATATATTTATTTTACTATTCTACTAGCGTATCCCCAGCCATGCAAGAGTTTTTGTCTTGGATAAGTGTGGGGACCCCAACTCATAAGTCATGATCACCGAATGCACGTGTACAGTGATCCCAGAGATCAATGCTCACTGAACACACAGAAGCTAAATAACAAGAGTCTTAAATCCATACATATCGTCTTACACAAATTATGACCGTTATGGTCAAGTCTCACATAGATAAAGCCACAAGGGCTGAATACCAAATAAATTTTACCAGCGGAAATCTTTGTCGATAAGTAGAACCCATGCCATCTGCCTTAACCCTACAGGCATTCTGACTAGGAAACGTCCTAGTTCGCATGTTCGTCTCCAAAGAACTCTTCATCGAACTCCTGTTCTTCCATGCTTGGCCAATTAAATAACCAGTGGCAAGCCAATGAGTACTTTGAATGTACTCGCAAGAAACCCATGTTTTGGCTCAAGATACAACAATGCATGACATAGGTAAATTTTTGTAGAAAGCTAATTTTGTTGTGTTATGACATGTTCAACAACTAGTAAAACATGCATCATATGAATTCAAGTAACCTTAGGAATTGGTTCCAGATATCAACATAAAGGGAGTGGGCTCCAACCCAACTCATCCATGTCAAGTCCTTTCACTTGACCCAAGTAGTTCTTCCCACACACTAGTTTGTAAACAAGTGGACATAGCCCAAGACCGGTTACCCAACTGTCCTTGTCCGTGGACACGGCTATTCGAATAGTTTTACACTCTGCAGAGGTTGCACACTTTACCCACAAGATCCGGGGAACTTCTGTGTCATCCACAACCTGCGGTACCTCAAGTACCCGGGGTAAGCACCCGATCATTACCTTTCCCTAGACTACACTAACTTAGAGTCCACTCAATTAGTAGCAACCCCCGTGCCCAACATTTCTCATCATAAGAATTTGGAGCCATGCTCCCATATTCATCTCATACCACAAGCACGGGGTACCAACGGTGTGTCCGGTGCCCTGTAAAAACAGTCATGGCCGCCCTACCTTGCACGACCCCGTCCCGAGAGAGCGCAACAACAACTCTCTCGTCACTAGTAATGCAGGCTCCAAGCTAGTATTGGCCTAGGTAATCAATAATGCCCTTTCCCATATAAGGGTAGAGTGGTTGCGCATGTAAGGTTGGAATAACGGTCGCAACTTAAACCAATCCATTTTGAAAACAACACACACACTTGCCTCGGTACACCACTTCGTCATCAAGTGGTTACCCAACTCATTATCTCCCTCGGGCATAAGTGGCACCCGATGGGGTTTTCGAAAAGTTTATGAAAACAATCTTGCTTCCATCACCATGCATATACCCAGCCCATTTGCGTTGTAGGTACATAGCATCCTAACTACACCCACTCACATAACCCTCATAGAAAGGTAGGGTCATGCATCATGCAAGTGTCAACGAGAAAAACAGTGGAGGCAGACCACCTCAAGTGGTCACCACATTATCATGACTTTGATGCAAGCCATAAAAGTGCCATATGACATGCATAAAAAGGGTTTCTTAGACATGGTCAAAGGGCTTCTTGCCTGGATCAGCAAAGTCTTCTGGGTCTTCAAAGTCTTCTGGTCCAACTCCTTCGTCAGCAACACAATCTATCATCGCAAAATAATAACGAGAAAAATAAGGCAATAATAAAACAGAAAAACCAAAGTTCTCAGAAAAATGTCAACTCATTTTTGTTAAATACTAGGGTGAAAACTAAGAAGGGGAAAATTCCTAGTTTTGGTCTTGGAGTGGCAGAATAGGAGAAATGGATTTTCAGAGGGGTTTAAACATATTCAAATTTGAATTTGAATATGAACAGTACATAAAAGTTGTTTGGGCATGAGTGAAAGTTATACCATTAAATAGGTGGGATTTTTTGAAAAATATGGGAGTTGGAATTATTGCATTTGGATGAATATTTAATCTTGTGGATTTTTTGGAAAAGTGACAGAAAAGGAAAAGGAAAAAGGCCATTGTGCAACTGGGCCAGAACAGCCGCAGTGCACAGGCCCAGAGGTGATTCGGCCCAGGCGAGCCGAGTGGCACGCGCGCGCCAGGTTTGAACATGACGGGCGGGGTCCAGGTGCTAGTGAGGGAGAGGGAGGCGAGGGAGATGAGAGATTAACAGGCGGGGCCCGCCTGTTATCCCTAACCCTGCGACACGGGGTCGGCGAGCTCATCGGCGATGTTTTCGGGCACGGCGGGGTGAGCTGATGGCACCGTTGGACTCCTCGTCACGTCGCCGTTCGGGTGGTGCCAGAGTTGGCCGGAGGGGAGCAACGGTTCGCCGGCGACGAGGTTTGCGGTAGAGGAGCATCGGACGTTGATGGCTCTGGCCATTTCTGGCAGCTACAGAGAGGGGATACAGGGGGAAACGGATCAGTGGAGTGCGGGGGTTCCAGATCGGGGCTTAGAAGCAGCGGGGACTCCTATACCTCACGAACTCTGGCGAGCTGAAGTGGCGGAGCTCGAGCTCGATCTTGAGCTCGGGCGGCTCTAGGTAGGAACTCGGGGTGCAGGGGGATGATTTGGTGGTGCAGAGGGCAAGTGGTGAGGAGAGGAGAGCTCGGGGAGGCCCTTAAATAGGCGAACGGTGGGGTGCCGTGGACCCGTGCGCCGGCGAGCTCCTGCTCGTCGCCATAGGGCTCGGGAGGTACTGGCGCTGTGTCTGGGGTGTTTCTGGGCGTGGACTACGCTGAGGGGAACTAAGGGAGGGAGCGGGGGAAGGCCAGATAGCATTGCGCATGTGAGCCATGCCATTGGCGCGCTCGGGCGGCCGGTGCACGTGCGAGCAGGAGTAGGAGAGAGGGAGGAAGGAGGGGGCTGACCAGCTGCCGTGTCTCGGACACAGAGGCGCATCGTCGGGCGTGCTGGGGAGGCCCGAGGTGGCCGGAGGTGGTTGGCAGGGGCCAGCTATAGTGCCTGGCCGCACTGTAGCGTGCTCTGGAGTGTGCAAATGGCATGCCATGGCATTTTATATGCCTTGTAGGCACGACCACTGATGTATGGCTACCCTAGGGGGGCAGTAAAGAAGAGGGGAGGGGCATTGGGTGCCCTGGAGAGCCAGTAGGAGAGGAGTGGGCTTGAGAGAGAGAGGGAAATGGGATGTCCAGAGAGAGAAAGTGGGGTTTTACCCCTCCAATAATTGAGCTATGGATTTGACATTGTTACTGGAGGTGCAAGGGGACTAGGAGGGGCTGTCGTAAAACTTTGAGCCCATGGAGATTAGTGGAAGGGTCCAGAATGGTGTTTTTGGAAATATGGCAGAAGGTGTTTGTTGCTTGTTTGGGTAAGCAAATGAACTCCATTTGGCATAAGACTCCACAGGGTGAAATGTAATATATAATTAGGGCTTTACACCAATTTTGAGCTCATTTGGGCAAAGTTTCCAATGCAACTTTTGTAAACCCTAGAAATCAACAAAAATGCATTCACCAAGATCTAGTCATGCAAAACCCTTCCCCTTGATGCACTACTTGGTCTAGTGTCATAATTTGGGCTTTTGAGCATGACCACAAAGTTTGGGGGCATTTGGAATAAGTTGGCAATGTAAAGTTGTTCAAACTTGAATCTGGACAGAGAGGGTTTCGGGGCACTTTGGTGAACCAAAATAGTTTGGATTGAGCTGACACTTTTCAAGGTCATCATACTACGCATATGTGACTTGCTAGAATTTTCCTGGATTTATTGGAAAATATTTCTTGTAGAAATATTTCAAATCCTTGAAATGGGCAGAAATGGTTTTGGGAGGTTTTGTCCAATATTTTGAACATGACCATGTGTTGAAACTCTTATATATGGAAAATATATGTCCACTGAGTTTCCCTAATTTTTGTCAAATATTTTTGAAACAATAAAACAATTGTTCCCTATTAAAGACCATTTCTGGCCTTAAGAAAAGCTTTTAAATAAAATAGGAAAATAACTTTTAAAATTATATTTTTGTGGTTTATGGGAATCCTATATCTAATAGGTTTCAAATATACTCTTTGAAATATTTTTCATACCCCAAATCAAGTACTTGTAGTGCAAACCTCAATTCAGGGGTTTTTGGAAAACTAATTTTTGAAAATACTATTTGGCCAAATTATTTTTGTAAGAAAATACTATATTGCACTATACAGATGGCATGATCATTGGGCAGAAATTTGGGGCAAGGAGATGAAGTACAGAAGGTGGAGTAGTTGACTTTAAAGAGCACTTGAAAATCACAGAGAGAAAACCAACTCCGAAATAAAAAGCCAAATAATACAAAAGTTTTTGTCAAACCACACTTTATCATGATTTATTAGCTTATAAGTGTTGTGGCATGAAAATCAGGGTGTGACAATAAGATAGGTTTCAGTCCTATGAAAACTACTATGGAGGTAAAGAGAGTTTACTTGAAGACCGAGCATGGTTATACTTTCCACGCAAAATTATACAACGCAGACACCTACACCTATTTTAAATGCAAAACTTGGCAAGCAGTATGCAAGACTTATGCATTTGAGCCTGATATGGTTATCACCTTTGATATTCGTCCTGAAGAAGATATTGAATGTAATATCAACATCTGGGTCGATGTGCAAACGCCTCCAGTTATACCATTATGTGAGTTTCTCAACCATATTTATGTCTTCGATATTGTTTATTCAAAAATAGTTGACAACTAATTTCTATTGACAGCTTATTTCCATTCAAGCAAACATGTCCAGCGCTTGGTAGACATGACCGTCCACTGTCTCGGGGCTGAACTAAACTGCGAGGAGATAGGTCATTATGTTTCATGGCTTGAGGATCTTCATACTGTCAAAGACAGATTATTTTCCTGGATTTAAGAATCTTAGTACTCAAAACGTGCGACCAATATTGTTCATATTGAACTACGGTCACATCTATTTAGGAAAGATGGTAAAATGTTTACTATTTGTCCTCGGTGCATCTTTTGCATACATTATTTTTTAAGCTAAACTTCATTGCTAAGTATATTACTATACGATGTCCTTCAATAGGGACTGCCGATGAATGTTGTGCCTTATTGGATCGAGACTAAAGGTCGCATGAGAATGGTTAGCTTACGGCCAAGACATCCTACAATGCACTTTAGTGCATTCGGGATTTCTAAAAGCGAGGAATGCTTAATAGTGAAAGACTGGAGCAAAATTGTGAACGATCGCAGAGAAGTACTAGGGGGCAGCAATCAGAAGTGCAGCCCATGATTAGGAGACAGGTTCATCTGCAAGCTCCAACATGATGAAGCAAGAGTGCTACACATGTTTTATGCTATTTTACCTGAGAGAGAGCAGCAGGAGTGATTAGCTAGCTAGAAATGAGTTTGAAGATGATGATGTGCTACACTATGACTATGATGATTAAATAGCTAGTGTTGGTGGTAATGACTATGATGATTATTATTAGCTAGTGTTGGTGGTGATTAGATAGCTACCGCAGCTAGTGTTGGTGGCGATTAGCTAGCTAGAATGAGTTTGAAGATGATGATGTGCTACACTATGACTATGATGATTAAATCGCTACTGTTCGTGGTAATGACTATGATGATGATTAAATAGCTTGTGTTCGCGGATTAGATTCAAGTGGAGGCAACATGTGGTGCACATCGAAAGTAGTACTAGTCCAAACTAGATCAAGTTTTGACTAGTAGTATACTTTTGACATGCACCACATGTTGCCTCCACTTGAACCTAATCCACCTTCATTTGACACACTGTTATGCACATAATGATATAACAACCTCATAATTGGTATTGTACCAAAATTTGTATAACGGCGTTTAAATGCACCAAAAATGAAAAAATGAACAAAAGAATACTAGTAGCGATGGAGAGTAAACACGCTACTACTAGCTATATTAGCAGTACCGCTGGAAACAACACACGCTATGGCTATGTGTATTAGCAGCAGCGTGTGTCACATGCGCTACTGCTAAGGAATAGCTGTAGCGCCTTACTAGTAGCACGGTGCCCCGCGCTACTAGTAGGCATTAAACCCGCGCTACTACTAGGGTTTTCCCTAGTATTGATATCTTTGCACGCAAGGAAGTGCCTCCTTATTACGCACAAAAAATGAATAATCCCCCTACTAGCTGGGACTCACCATAGTGGGAGGCTGACTTGTGGGCGTACTAAGTTGACACGGATGGAGGGCTTTGTCAACTTAGTCAATATGAACGATTCTAACTCCAGTGACCGTACGATGTCCATCCAACAGTCGTAGTGCTTCTTCAACCTCTGGTCTTCTTGCTCCAGCCGCCCAAACTAGCACTGGTCGTGCCGCCTGCTCCCGCGTCCCGTGGCCGGCTCTGCTGCCGCACAGGCCTCACCGCCCCACCCTACTCCAACCTCTGGCCAGGCCATCCCTCTACTCACCCACAACCCCTATTATTTTGCGATGACGACAGCCCCACACCATGGCCGAACCAGTCAACCCTCGTACTCCTCTCCGTGTGGGAATCCACTGTCGTGTCTTCCCCAGCTCTGCGATGTCCCCTTCCTAGGCCTCGCCATCGTCCACTTCCTTGGTGCTCTTAGCCCGGCGTAGTCAATGTGGTCATGGAATGACTTCCATCGGAAGAGGACTGTACGTGGAGAGGCTGACAGCTGGGTCCATGACCGCAGCAAGGAAGTGTCTCCTTATTACGCGCAAAATAATGATTCCCCACCTGACAGCAGGGACCCACCTGACTGTTGGGGAACGCAATAATTTCAAAAAAATTCCTATGCGCACACAAGATCATGCTGATGCATAGCAACCAGAGGGGAGAGTATCGTCTACGTACCCTCGTAGACCATAAGCGGAAGCGTTATGACAACGCGGTTGATGTAGTTGTACGTCTTCACAATCGACCGATCTAGCACCGAAGGTACGGCACCTCCGTGATCTGCACACGTTCAGCTCGATGATGTGCCGCGAACTCACAATCCAATAGAGCTTCGAGGGAGAGTTTCGTCAGCACGACGACATGATGATGGTGATGATCTTGCTACCGGAACAGGGCTTCGCGTAAGCACCGCCAAGATATAACCAAGGTGGATTATGGTAGAGGGGGGCACTGCACACGGCTAAAAGATCAATGATCAACTTGTCTGTCTATGGGGTGCCACCCTCCCCCGTATATAAAGGAGTGGAGGAGGGGGAGGGCCGGCCCTCTCTATGGCGCGCCCTAGGGGAGTCCTACTCCCTGTGGGAGTAGGATTCCCCCCTTCCAATTAGGAGTAGGAGAGGAAGGAAGGAGGAGAGAGGGAGGAAGGAAAGGGGGGCTGGCCCCCTCCCAATTCGTATTGGGCTTGGGGGGCGCACCTCCCTCTTTTCTCTTCCCTCTCCTCTATTCCACTAAGGCCCAATAAGGCCCATATACTCCCCGGGGGGTTCCGGTAACCTCCCGGTACTCCGGAAAATGCCCGAACCACTCGGAACCATTCCGATGTCCAAATATAGGCTTCCAATATATCGATCTTTACGTCTCGACCATTCTGAGATCAAATCCGGGACTCTGAACTACCTTCGGTACATCAAAACACATAAAATCATAATATCGATCGTCACTGAATGTTAAGCGTGCGGACCCTACGGGTTCGAGAACTATGTAGACATGACCGAGACATGTCTCTGGTCAATAACCAATAGCGGAACCTGGATGCTCATATTGGCTCCTACATATTCTACGAAGATCTTTATCGGTCAAACCGCATAACGGTATACGTTGTTCCCTTTGTCATCGGTGTGTTACTTGCCCGAGATCCGATCGTCAGTATCTCGATACCCAGTTCAAACTCGTTACCGGCAAGTCTCTTTACTCATTCCGTAATTCTACATCCCGTAACTAACTCATTAGCTACATTGCTTGCGAGGCTTATTGTGATGTACATTACCGAGAGGGCCCAAAGGTACCTCTCCGACAATCGGAGTGACAAATCCTAATCTTGATCCATGGCAACTCAACAAACACCATCGGAGACACCTGTAGAGCACCTTTATAATCACCCAGTTATGTTGTGACGTTTGGTAGCACACGAAGTGTTCCTCCGGTATTCGGGAGTTGCATGATCTCATAGTCATAGGAACATGTATAGTTATGGAGAAAGCAATAACAACAAACTAAACGATCATCTTGCTAAGATAACGGATGTGTGAAGTCAATCACATCATTCTCTAATGATGTGATCCCCTTAATCAAATTACAACTCATGTCTATGGTTAGGAAACATAACCATCATTGATTCAACGAGTTAGTCAAGTAGAGGCAAACTAGTGACACTCTATTTGTCTATGTATTCACACATGTACTAAGTTTTCGGTTAATAGAATTCTAGCACGAATAATAAACATTTATTATGATATAAGGAAATATAAATAACAACTTTATTATTGCCTCTAGGGCATATTTCCTTCAGTCTCCCACTTGCACTAGAGTTAATAATCTAGATTACATTGTAATGATTCTAACACCCATGGAGTCTTGGTGCTGATCATGTTTTGCTCGTGAGAGAGGCTTAGTCAACGGGTCTGCAACATTCAGATCCGTATGTATCGTGCAAATCTCTATGTCTCCCTCCTTGACTTGATCCCAGATGGAATTGAAGTGTCTCTTGATGTGCTTGGTTCTCTTGTGAAATCTGGATTCCTTTGCCAAGGCAATTGCTCCAGTATTGTCACAAAAGATTTTCATTGGACCCCATGCACTACGTATGACACCTAGATCGAATATGAACTCCTTCATCCAGACTCCTTCATTTGCTGCTTCCGAAGCAGCTACGTATTCCTCTTCACACATAGATCCCGCCATGACGCTCTGCCTGGAACTACACCAACTGACAGCTCCTCCATTTAATAAAAACATGTATCCGGTCTGTGACTTAGAGTCATCCGGATCAGTGTCAAAGCTTGTATCGACGTAACCGTTTACGACGAGCTCTTTGTCACCTCCATATACGAGAAACATATCCTTAGTCCTTTTCAGGTATTTCAAGATGTTCTTGACCACTGTCCAGTGATCCACTCCTGGATTACTTTGGTACCTCCCTGCTAAACTTATAGCAAGGCACACATCAGATCTAGTACACAGCATTGCATACATGATAGATCCTATGGCTGAAGCATAGGGAGCACCTTTCATTTTCTCTTTATCTTCTGCAGTGGTCGGCCATTGAGTCTGACTCAACTTCACACCTTGTAATACAGGTAAGAACCCTTTCTTTGCCCGATCCATTTTGAACTTCTTCAAAACTTTATCAAGGTATGTGCTTTGTGAAAGTCCAATTAAGCGTCTTGATCTATCTCTATAGATCTTCATGCCCAATATATAAGCCGCTTCACCGAGGTCCTTCATTGAAAAAATCTTATTCAAGTATCCTTTTATGCTATTCAGAAATTCAGTATCATTTCCGATTAACAATATGTCAACTACATATAATATCAGAAATGCTACGGAGCTCCCACTCACTTTCTTGTAAATACAGGCTTCTCCAAAAGTCTGTATAAAACCATATGCTTTGATCACACTATCAAAGTGTATATTCCAACTCCGAGAGGCTTGTACCAGTCCATAAATGGATCGCTGGAGCTTGCACACTTTGTTAGCACCTTTTGGATCGACAAAACCTTCTGGTTGCATAATATACAACTCTTCTTTAAGATATCCATTAAGGAATGCAGTTTTGACATCCATTTGCCAAATTTCATAATCATAAAATGCGGCAATTGCAAACATGATTCAGATGGACTTAAGCATCGCTACGGGTGAGAAGGTCTCATCATAGTCAACTCCTTGAACTTGTCGAAAACCCTTCGCAACAAGTCGAGCTTTGTAGACAGTAACATTACCGTCAGTGTCAGTCTTCTTCTTGAAGATCCATTTATTCTCTATGGCTTGCCGATCATCGGGGAAGTCAACCAAAGTCCATACTTTGTTCTCATACATGGATCCCATCTCAGATTTCATGGCTTCAAGCCATTTTGCAGAATCTAGGCTCATCATCGCTTCCTCATAGTTCATAGGTTCATCATGGTCAAGTAACATGACTTCCAGAACAGGATTACCGTACCACTCTGGTGCGGATATTACTCTGGTTGACCTATGAGGTTGGGTAGTAACTTGATCAGAAGTTTCATGATCATCATCATTAGCTTCCTCACTTACTAGTGTAGGAATCACTGGAACTGATTTCAGTGATGAACTACTTTCCAATTAGGGAGAAGGTACAATTACCTCGTCAAGTTCTACTTTCCTCCCACTCACTTCTTTCAAGAGAACTCCTTCTCTAGAAAGGATCCATTCTTAGCAACGAATATCTTGCCTTCGAAATCTGTGATAGAAGGTGTACCCAACAGTCTCCTTTGGATATCCTATGAAGACACATTTCTCCGATTTGGGTTCGAGCTTATCGGGTTAAAGCTTTTTCACATAAGCATCATAGCCCCAAACTTTAAGAAACGACAACTTGGGTTTCTTGCCAAACCATAGTTCATAAGGTGTCGTCTCAACGGATTTAGATGGTGCCCTATTTAATGTGAATGCATCTGTCCCTAAAGCGTAACCCCAAAACAATAATGGTAAATCAGTGAGAGACATCATAGATCGCACCATGTCTAGTAAAGTACGATTACAACGTTCAGACACACCATTACGATGCGGTGTTCCAGGTGGTGTGAGTTGCGAAACTATTCCGCATTGTTTAAAATGAAGTCCCAACTCATAATTCAAATATTCGCCTCCATGATCGGATCGTAGAAACTTGATTTTCTTGTTACGATGATTTTCCACTTCACTCTGAAATTCTTTGAACTTTTCAAATGTTTCAGACTTATGTTTCATTAAGTAGATATACCCATATCTGCTCAAATCATCTATGAAGGTGAGAAAATAACGGTATCCGCCGCGAGCTTCAATGTTCATTGGACCACACACATCAGTATGTATGATTTCCAATAACTCTGTTGCTCGCTCCATTGTTCCGGAGAACGGAGTTTTAGTCATCTTGCCCATGAGGCATGGTTCACAAGTACCAAGTGATTCCAGGAGTCCACCTGAATGGAGTTTCCTCATGCGCTTTACACCAATATGACCTAAACGACAGTGCCACAAAGAAGTTGCTCTATCATTATCAACTCTGCATCTTTTGGATTCAATACTATGAACATGTGTATCACTACTATCAAGATTTATTAAAAATAGACCACTCACCAGGGGTGCATGCCCATAAAAGATATTACTCATATAAATAGAACAACCATTATTCTCTGATTTAAATGAATAAGCGTCTCGCATCAAACAAGATCCAAATATAATGTTCATGCTCAACCCTGCCACTAAATAACAATTATTTAGGTCTAATACTAATCCCGAAGGTAGATGTAGAGGTAGTGTGCCGACGGCGATCACATCGACTTTGGAACCATTTCCCACGCGCATCGTCACCTCGTCCTTAGACAATCTTCGCTTAATCCGTAGCCCCTGTTTAGAGTTGCAAATGTTAGCAACTGAACCAGTATCAAATACCTAGGCACTACTGCGAGCATCAGTAAGGTACACATCAATAACATGTATATCAAATATACCTTTCACTTTGCCATCTTTCTTCTCCGACAAATACTTGGGGCAGTTCCGCTTCTAGTGACCAGTTCCTTTGCAGTAGAAACACTCAGTCTCAGGCTTAGGTACAGACTTGGGTTTCTTCACTTGAGCAGCAACTGGCTTGCTATTCTTCTTGAAGTTCCCCTTCTTCCCGTTACCCTTTTTCTTGAAACTACTGGTCTTGTTGACCATCAACACTTGATGCTCCATCTTGATTTCTACATCCGCAGCCTTTAGCATTGCGAAGAGCTCAGGAATCATCTTATCCATCCCTTGCATATTATAGTTCTGTACGTATGTGTACACTATATTAACGGGACTGTGTGACATGCTATGTCCGCGCCTCTACTACGACACATGCCCTTCCTTACTTGGCCACGGTTCATCGCTGCAGCCTGCAGACAGACCGATCGACCAGTATGTACGTACGCATTTGCGACCAGAATGACAATGCTACATATGCTTCGACCAGGTGGGTCCCGACTATCAGGGAGGATAACGAGGTACTTCCTTGCGTGCGAAGATACAGCTAGTGGGTCCCAACTAACAGGGGGAGAATCATATTTTTTTGCCCGTAATATGGACGCACTTCCTTGCATGTGAAGATGTAGCTGGTGGGTCCTAGCAGTCAGGGGGGAAACGTTTCTTTGCGAAATATGGTGGCCCGTCCGGTGGGTCCATGCTGTTAGGTGGAGGAATAATTATTTTCTGCATAATAAGGTTGCACTTCCTTGCTACGGCCGTGGACCCAACTGCCAGCCTCTCCACGTACAGTACTCTTCCGATGGAAGTCGTTCCTTGACCACATTGACCACGCCGCGCCGAGAGCACCAAGGCGGTGGACGACGGCGAGGCCTAGGAAGGGGACGACGCAGAGCAGGGAAAGACGCGGCAGTGGATGCCCACACGGAGAGGACTACAAGGGTTGACTGGCTCGGCTACGGTGTGAGGCTGCCATCGCCGCAGAATAACAGGGATTTTGGGTGAGTAGAGGGATGGCCTGGCTAGAGGTTGGAGTAGGGTGGGGCTGTCAGGCCTGCGCGGCAGTAGAGCTGGCCACGGGAGGCAGCAGCAAGCGGCACGACCGACGCTGGTTTGGACGGCTGGAGCAAGAAGACCATAGGTTGAAGAAGCACTATGGCCGTTGGATGGACATTGTACGGTCACTGGAGCTAGAATCGTTCATATTAACTAAGTTGACAAAGCCCTCCATCCGCGTCAACCTAATAGGCCCACAAGTCAGCCTCCCACTATGGTGGGTCCTAGCTATCAGGCGGAGTATTCATTTTTTTTGTGCGTAATAAGGAGGCACTTCCTTGCGTGCGAAGATATAGCTGGTGGCTCCGAGCTGTTAGCGGGGGGAACTTTTTTCGTGAAATATAGAGGCCCTTCCGGTGGGTCCTAGCTGTTAGGTGGAGGAATCATTATTTTGTGCGTAATAAGGAGGCATTTCCTTGTGTGCGATTGTGAACCCAGCTGTCAGCCTCTCAACAGACAGTCCACTTCCGATGGATGTAGTTCGTTGACCACGTTGACCATGACGGCGAGGCCTAGGAAGGGAACGACACAGAGCCGGGGAAGACTTGGCAGTGGTTGCCCATGCAGTGGGGAGTACGAGGGTTTACTGGTTCGGCTACCATCGCCAGAAAATAACAGGAGGTGTGGGTGAGTAGAGGAATGGTCTGGCCAGTGATGGAGTAGGGTGGGGCGGTGCGGCCTGTGCGGCAGCACAGCCGGCCATGGGAGGCGGGAGCAGGCTGTCCCACCGGCGCTGGTTTGGGCGGCTGGAGCAAGAAGATCAAATATTGAAGAAGCAGCATGGCCATTGGATTAACATCCCACGGTAACTCCTGCTAGAATCGTTTGTGGACTAAGATGACAGAGCCTTTCGTACACATCAACCTAGTAGACCCACAAGCGAGCCTCCAAATCTGTCCCAAACAGCATACAGCCCAAAATTTCTAGCCAGATTCAAATTAATTTAAAAACTAAACATACCTTAATTTTAATCCCATGAAATTTTACCCGCACAAAAACAATGAAATTTAAAATATCAAAATCCGAAAGAAAAAAGTATTTCGGAACTAATTGCATATTTGTTGTATTTTTTCATTCTACACCCCATTTATTATTACTCATAGCCCATTTCTTATTACTTATAGCCCATTTTCTGGGCAAGCCCGAATGCATCCCTCCTTGTCTAGAAAGATTTCCGGCCCAGCAGGGCGTAGAAAAGCAAGTAGGCCTACGTTGGTTATTCTGCAAAAAAAACAAAATAGCTAGGCTAGTCATTTTCAGAAAGGAAAAAAACTAGGCTGGTCATGTGGTAAACATATGAAATAAAAGCCTGGGCTAGACGGGCCACAGCTCCCACACAACCCAGTTGATACCCTTCTTTGTCCCGAAAAAAATTGTGCATGCTACTGGGTCCCTACTGTCATCCTCACCATGTAAAGTCATCTCCTTATTCCTCTTAGTTGTTGACCATGTTGACAACACCAAGGGCGGCACCGCGGTGAGCGAACCAAGGCGGGCGACTATGGTGAGGCCTCGGACAGGAACGAACAGGAGCCGGGGAAGATGGACAGAGTTTTAGGGTGCGATGTGGCCACGATGCATGCCCGGCATCACAGCCAGCCGTGGAGGCAGGAGCAGGCGGTCCCGTCGGCGCTGGTTTGGCTTTGGCGGCTGGAGGAAGAAGAGACTGAAGAAACACGATAGACGTTGAATGTCAATCCAACAGCCAAGGTTGGCACAATCGTTTGTTGACTAAGCCGACACCAAGTAGCATGCTTTTTTATATATAGGAAGAAAAGAAAAACTGGGCTCGTTCGCCTGATAACATTCCCGAAACTGCGACCGTTCGATCTTGCGTCGCAACTAAAACTGCGAGGAAAATGTGTTTGCTTGCCTTCCTCCTCCGAGGGAATATTCACCACATAAGTTACTAGCACCCTTGGTTTTCAACCGAGAGGTCTTGGGTTCGAGTCCCAGGAACTCTCAATTTTGTCCTCCTTCCTTCCTCGCAAAAAAAGAAAGAAAATCAAAGACTTGTGAAGGCATACAGAACAAGCTAGTGTACCAGTAAAGAGACGTTTTTGAGTTTTAGAAAAAAGAGAGACGTGCTCCTGTAGCTGCTTCGAATCCAAACCTAGACTATGACTATATATGGTGCTATTCTACTTTGCAAGTAATGAAACTTACATATCCAACATTCGCTTCTCCTCTTCTCTACTTACTCTGCCTAGCATCAAAGCTCTGGCCGCAGCAACCATGTCCACTGGTTGCTCGTCCACCTACTCTTCAGCGGGCAACAACCAGATATGCGCCAAGTCACCACCCGTACATCACATGTGGGTCTCATCACACCCCCGCAGGCACACGCACCGCAGCCGGTTACTCATCACAACCAGCTGCCGTTGGTGTGGTGCCACTATTGCAAATCACGTAGAGTCATCCGTCATGTCTCAACCACAATCCTCAACCCTGGCCGAGTCTTCAACAAATGCCCGACTCATGGGGTAATAATATGTTTAAGTGTTGTTCTGCTGGTTTCAATTGCTGATTTTTTTAATAGTTTGGTTGATGATCCTCCAATTTGATTCATGCAGAAAAGGGAAGATTCATGTGATTTTTATTTCTGGGAAGTTGCTGATGTGGGGGAATGCAATTACGCTAATTATTTGGTTAGCCGAGGAATCCCAACACCAGCAGGTTGGGGTGTTGGAAAAGTAACTAAAGGAATGACAGAAGAGGAAGATGCAGAGCAAAAGGTTAAAGATGCAGTTCCTCTGATCATGGCCAAGCAACAACTGTTGAACGTCCTTGACAACAATGAGGATATGAAAGAGCTTGTGAAGATAATTTTCTGATTTCGGGTTCCGGCAAAACCCTTGAGGTTCGAACACTGGGGTGCGCACAAGGATCTCCCCCCTCTCTAGCTCGCACACTCTACGATCTCACGGCCTAGCTCGTCGAACCCAAAGAACATGAGACACAAGATTTATACTGGTTCGGGCCACCGTTGTGGTGTAATACCCTACTCTAGTGTGGTATGGTGGATTGCCTCTTGGGCTGGGTATGAATAGTTACAGAGGAAGAACAACCTCGCGAGGAGAGGTGTTCTCGTGCTTGGTGAACTTGAGTGGTCGGGGTGCTATGGATTCTATCTAGGTCCGAACCTCCCCCTTTCCTATGGTGGTGGCTAGTCCTATTTATAGAAGCCCTAGTCCTCTTCCCAAATATTAAGTGGGAAGGGATCCCACAATGGCCAAATTCGAAGGGAGACAACTAGTACGAGCTATCCTGACAAAAGTAGTCTTTGCCTGCCAAAGGCTCTGGTGGTGACGCCATCTTGGGCTCCATAGCGACCTCCATCCTGCCATCCTGCTGCTCTTGGTCTTGTTGCACCGATATGGAAACCTTTGCCTGATGCCTCGGGACTCCTCGTCTGCGCTTGCCCCTTTAGCACCAAAGAGGAAACAAAGACACTGCGCGCTGGGGCCCACCTGGCGCCCGCCTGGATCAAGTCGTCATGGCTTGCGTCACAGAGACCTCGTGAGGTGCCCCTCGCCTTGATCTCTCCGCCCCTCGCGAGCCAGCCTGGTGAGGCCGCCCCTGATGAGGTCTTGTGTCGTCCGCCTCGCGAGGCTTGGCCCCTCGCGAGGGTCTTGAATGTTTGCTAGTGAAGATGGGCCATACAGGGCCGCTGGCGGAGCCACGCTGTGGGCCGCAAGCAGGCAAGTCTAGGGACCCCCGTTCCCAGAACACCGACAGTAGCCCCTGGGCCCAAGACGCGCTCGGGCTTGGCTTCGACGTGAAGCCAAAGGGCAAGCGCGGAGCGCCATGGGCCCCATCAGCCAACGACCACGGTTGGCGCGTGGCGACCGATTGGGTGGGCGTCTCCGCTTCCCCATGCTGCCTCGGCAACCTCTCGACTTGACAGGTCCTTGCTGCATGCAGAAAAAGATCATTATTACCTTACATCACGGAGGCCGGCGGTTGGCCTCCCCTTGGCTATAAATGGGAAGTGGGGGGCGGAGCGCCCGTCACCCGTCTCTTCCTTGTTTCTCCCACTTCTTCTTATTCCTTGCTCTACTGTCGGCAGTGACACCCATGGCGCCTGCGAAGAGGCTCTTAGTTGTGGAGAAGGGGAAGGCTCATCGGGAGGGGATTGGCTCACCCCGCCCATGAGGGGGCGCGGCCGTCCCCGCAAGCACACCGTGACCCCCGCTGTGGCCCCTCGCGGCCACGGTGGTGCCTCTTCTCGTGGTGGCAGCCGCCCAGGTCGTGGTAGTCCTATTGATGAGGTGAGGCATGCCGTGGTTGCGCGGGCCCCTCGGCCGCGCTTCCATTGGCGGAGGTGAAGCCGGAGTTCATCGTGTGGTTGGAGAACCCAGCCGGTACTTGGCTCTAGCTCCTGCGCTTCTTTGTCGGTGAGCTGCCTGCCAGTGGCGCAGGCGGTCTTTGGCTGCAGGCAGACGGCTGCTGCAGCAAGGCTTCCTGGGTCGCACTCGAGGTCTCCGCCGTGGGCAACGCGGTCCTGGCTCGCGGCTGGCAGACGTTCGCCCGCACGTGCGGATTGGGCAGGCGGTGCGCCCTCCACTTCAAGTACGACAGTGACGCGACACTCTTTGTGAGGGTATTTGGGGAAGATGGTTGCCGCGTCAGGTGCTGCCCCGAGGACAACGACGGTGACGAGGTACTCGGCCTTGGCAACGGTCGTGACGAGGAGGGAGACGGCTTCATCCTCGGTGCCGGCCATGGCCCGTCCAGCTACGGCGGCTCCTCTTCCGACAGCAGCTCCAGCAGTGGCGGCTATGACCAGCCGCCACACTGCTGCGCCCGCTTCGAATGTGGCGGCGGGTCGTCCCATCGCCGCGCTGCAGTGAAGCGCGAGGAGGGGTCTGGCTAAACCCAGGAGAGCGCCACGGGCCCGTCCTCGTGACCTGTCGCGGGAGCACGTTCCGCTTTTGTTCCATTCTTCCTTTCCTTCCTGCATTAGAGAGAGACAAGTATTTTTCATTTCAGGACTGGGCATCCCTAATACCTTTGCCTTACTCTCGTGCAATGACAAGTGAATAAACACTCATCGTGAGAATAACACATCTAGCATGGAAAATATTAGCCACCCCTCAGTGCCTCGCGAGCGGTATGAGCACACAAAAGAGAAATTTATTTTGAATATTAGAGATGGCACATAAAAATTTGCTTAGAACGGCAAAAGAATACCGCATATAGGTAGATATAGTGGACTCATGTGGCAAAACTGGTTTGAAGGGTTTTGGATGCACAAGTAGTGATCATACTTAGTGCAAAATGAAGGCTAGCAAAAGATTGAGAAGCGACCAACCAAGAAATGAATAATCTGATAAGCGAGCATTAAGCATAATTAACACCAAATAATGAACCACAAGTAGGATGTAATTTCATTGCATGACTATTAACTTCCATGCTTGCATGGGGAATCATAAACCTTAACACCAATATTCTTACTAAAGCATAATTACTCATCAACATGACTCACATATCACATCATCATATCTCAAAACTATTACAAGGAATCAAGTTTATTTTGTCCAATGATCTTCATGAAAGTTTTTATTATATCCTTCTTGGATATCTATCACTTTGGGACTAATTATCATGTGTTGCTTTTGATAAGCTCAAATAAATATGTGAAGATCATGACCATAATATTTCTTTCTCTCAAATTAATTTAAGTGAAGCAAGAGAGCATTTCTTGAAAATTTTACTATCTCTCAAATAAATCTAAGTGAAGCAAGAGAGCATTTCTTCAAAAATACTAAAGCACACTGTGCTAAAAAAGATATAAGTGAAGCACTAGAGCTAGTCCATAGCTCATAAAAATTTAAGTGAAGCATAGAGAGAAATTCTAACAAGTCATGACATAATTTTGGCTCTCTCAAATAGGTGTGTCCAGCAAGGGATCAAGACTAAAAACACAAAGCCAAACAAGCAAAGACTTATATCATACAAGATGCTCCAAGCTAAACACTAAGTATGTGACGAATAAAAAAATGGCTTCGAGTAAAATACCAATGGTCGTTAGAAGAATGAGGGGATGCCACTCGGGGCATCCCCAAGCTTAGTTGCTTGCTTCTCTTTGGATAATAACTTGGGGTGCCATGAGCATCCCCAAGCTTAGGCTCTTCTTACTCCTTATTCCTTCATCCATCGTAAGATAGCCCAAAACTTGAAAACTTCAATCACACAAAACTCAACAAAACCTTCGTGAGATCCGTTAGTATAAGAAAACAAATCACTACTATAAGTACGGTAGCAAACTAATTCATATTTTATTCCTCCATTATATCTACTATATTCCAACTTTTCTATGGCAAAAACTCATCAAAGAAAACCATAGAATCATCAAAACAAGCACACAACGCAAAGAAACCAGAATCTGTCAAAAACAGAACAGTCTGTAGCAATCTGGATATTTCAAATACTTTTGTAACTCCAAAAACTCTGAAATATTAGGACAACCTAGGCAATTTGTATATAAATATTCTTCAAAAAGAATTTGTATTTTATTGCTCTCTGGTTAGAAATGAGAATTGTTTTCATGAGCATAAAAGTTTCTGTTTTTCAGCAAGATCAAACAACTATCACCCAAGAAGATCCTAAAGGCTTTACTTTGCACAAACACTAACTAAAACACAAAAAACACAATCCTAACAGTAGAATAATTGTTCTAACACTCAGGAACATAAATCAAAAAGCAAAAATAAATTGTATTCATTGGGTTGCCTCCCAACAAGCGCTGTAGTTTCACGCCCCTAGCTGGGCATAAAGCAAGGATCTAAGTTTTTTCATCTTTGTTTCGAGATCCATAAGATTCCCTCATGATTGATTCATATGGTGGCCTAATTATTGTTCTAGGGAAGTGTTCCATACCCTTCCTTAGTGGAAACTGAAACTTAATATTGCCTTCTTTCATATCAATCACAGCACCAATAGTGCGTAAAATGGTCTACAAAGAATAATTGGACAAGGCGGATTGCAATCAATATCAAGAACAATAAAATCTATGGGCACATAATTCCTATTTGCAAGAATAAGAACATCATTAATTCTTCCCATAGTCTTTTTAATAGTAGATTCTGCCAAGTGCAAATGTAAAGAACACTCTTCAATATCGATAAAACCAAGCACATCACATAAGATTACGAAATTGTAGAAACACTAGCGCCCAAGTCACACAAAGCAGAACACTCATAATTTTTAATCTTGAATTTGATAGTAGGTTCCCATTCATCCTGCAATTTTTTAGGAATTGAAACTTATAATTCCAACTTTTCTTCTAAAGCTTTCATCACAGCATCAACAATATGTTTAGTAAAAGCTTTATTTTGTTCATAGGCATGGGGTGAATTTATCATGGATTGCAACAAATAAATACAATCAATCAAAGAGAAACTATCATAATTAAAGTCTTTCTAATCCAAAAGAGTGGGCACATCACTAGTTAAAGTTTTGACCTCTTCAAACCCACTTTTATCAATTTTCTCAACAATATTTTCACCCTCCGAATGATCGAGACGCCTTCTAACTAAAGTTGAATCTTCTCCAGACCCTTTTTCATCAATATTAACTTTACTAAACAAGGAATCAATAGAAGAAACACCAATCATTTTAGGATCTTCATCACTTTTACGAAAGTAATCACTAGAAAACGCTTTTTCTAAAAATTCCCTTTTAGCTCTAAGCATAGAAGTTATTTTCTTACTTTCATCCATAGAAACATAAAGAGCTTTAATTGATTCCTCAACGTTAGGCACAAAAATTTTCATCTTGAGAATTTCTACATCATGATAAATTCTATCAACACTTCTAGACAAATCATCAATCTTATTCAACTTTTCTTCTATGGTAGTGTTGAAAACTTTTTGTGTGTTGATAAATTCTTTAATACTATTCTCAAGATCAGAGGTGTTCCTATTATTATAAGAAGTATTTCCATAGGAATTACCATAATTATTAGAGGAACTGCTAGAAAAAGGCCTAGGATTAAAATTACCTCTATAAGCACTGTTATTGAAATTGTTTCGCGAGATAAAATTCACATCTACGGCATCACTATTTTTCTCAATTAAAGTAGACAAAGGCATATCTTTGAAATCAATAGGAGCACTTTTACTAGCAACCAATTTCATAAGAGCATCAACTTTTTCACTCAAACAAGAAATTTCATCAACTGAATTAACTTTTTTACTAGTAGGAGCCCTTTCCGTATGCCATTGTGAATAATTTACCATAATATTATCAAGCAATTTGGTTGCTTCACCCAAAGTAATTTACATAAAAGTACCACCCACGACTGAATCTAAAAGATTATGAGAAACAAAATTCAACCCCACATAAAAAATGTGTATGATCATCCAAAGATTTAACCCATGAGTTGGGCAATTCCTTAGCATCATTTTCACCCTTTCGCAAGATTGTGCAACATGATCATGTTCAAGTTGGTTGAAATTCATGATCAGGGTTCTAAGGGAAATAATTTTTGCGGGCAGAAAATACTTAGAGATAAAAAAATCTTTACACTTATTCCAAGAATCGATACTATTGCGAGGCAAAGAAGAAAACCCAATTTTTGCAGAATCAAGCAAAGAAAACGGAAATAATTTCATCTTCACAATATCATTGTCCACATATTTTTTCTTTTGCATATCACATAATTCCACGAAGGTATTAGATGGGACGCGGCATCCTCATTAGGAGTACCGAATAATTGATCTTTCATAGCAAGATTCAGCAAAGTAGTATTAATATCACAAGATTCCGCACTTGTGGCGGGAGCAATCGGAGTGCCAATAGAATCATTGTTGTTTGTATTTGAGAAATAACACAACTTGGTGTTCTCTTGAGCCATGGTGACTATGCTACAAGATTGCACTCAAAAATAGATCCGGCAAGAAAACTGCGAATGAAAAAAAGGCGAATAAAACGGCAAATTTTGTGAAGTGGGGGAGAGGAAAATGAGAGGCAAATGGAAAATGATGTAAATTGCGAGGAGATGAGATTTGTGATTAGGAACCTGGTAGATGTAGATGATCCTCCCCGGCAGCGGCACCAGAAATTCCTTTTGATGCAGCTTGAAGCTACGTCGGTATTTCCCCAAAGAGGAAGGGATGATGTAGCACAACGAAGGTAGGTATTTCCCTCAGTGATGAAACCAAGGTTATCGAAGCAGTAGGAGAACCAAGAAATACTACGTAAACAACAT
The DNA here is from genome assembly GCF_003073215.2 of Triticum urartu. NCBI lineage: Eukaryota > Viridiplantae > Streptophyta > Magnoliopsida > Poales > Poaceae > Triticum > Triticum urartu. The sequence continues at coordinate 232,197,435 of NC_053022.1, forward strand.
CTGTGCACAAATAAGAAATACTCGCAACCCGACGTGTAAAAGGGGTTGTAAATCCCTTTCGGGTAACGGTGCCACAAATTGGCAAACGGGCGTGAGAGAGTTGTAAATATTGATAGATCGAATGCCAAATAAAATAAATTGCAGCAAGGTATTTTTGTATTTTTGGTTTAATAGATCTGAAAATAAAAGGCTAATAAAATAAATCGCAAAGGCAAATAATATGAGAAAGAGACCCGGGGGCCGTAGATTTCACTAGTGGCTTCTCTCGACAAAAAATAGCAAACGGTGGGTGAAAAAATTACTGTTGGGCAATTGATAGAACTTCAAATAATCATGATGATATCCAGGCAATGATCATTATATAGGCATGACATCCAAGATTAGTAGACCGACTCCTGCCTGCATCTACTACTATTACACCACACATCGACCGCTATCCAACATGCATCTAGTGTATTAAGTTCATGGACAAACGGAGTAATGCAATAAGAACGAGGACATGATGTAGACAAGATCTATTTATGTAGAAATAGACCCCTCCGTTTTATCCTTAGTAGCAACGATACATACATGTCGGTTCCCCTTCCGTGACTAGGATCAAGCACCGTAAGATCGAACACACTACAAAGCACCTCTTCCCATTGCAAGATAAATTGATCAAGTTGGCCAAACAAAACCCAAATATCATAGAAGAAATATGAGGCTGTAAGCAATCATGCATATAAGAGATCAAAGAAACTCAAATAACTTTCATGGATAAAAAGAGATAGATCTGATCATAAACTCAAAGTTCATCAGATCCCAACAAACACACCGCAAAAGAGTTACATCATATGGATCTCCAAGAGACCATTGTATTGAGAATCAAACGAGAGAGAGGAAGCCATCTAGATACTAACTACGGACCCGAAGGTCTACAAAGAACTACTCATGCATCATTGGAGAGGCACCAATGGAAGTGGTGAACCCCTCCGTGTTGGTCTCTAGATTGGATCTGGTGGTTCTAGACTCTGCGGTGGCTGGAATTGATTTTCGTCGACTCCCCTAGAGTTTCTGGAATATTAGGGTATTTAAAGATCAAACAGGCGGTCCGGGGGGCACCCGAGGTGGGCACAACCCACCAGGGCGCGCCTGGGCCCCCAGGCGCACCCTGGTGGGTTGTGCTCCCCTCGGAGCACCCCCCAGGCGCTTCTCCGGCTCATTGGGTTTCTTTTGGTCCAAAAAATCCACAAAAGGTTTCACTGTGTTTGGACTCCGTTTGATATTGATTACCTGTGATGTAAAAAACATGCAAAAACAACAACTGACACTTGGCACTATGTCAATAGGTTAGTACCAAAAAGTGATATAAAATGACTATAAAATGATTATAAAACATCAAAGAATGATAATATAATAGCATGGAACAATTAAAAATTATAGATACATTAGAGACGTACCAGGGTGCAACGCGAACGTGACAAGAGTGATGTACAGTCAAAACCGATTGACCGGTCGTCACCAGAACCACTATTCACACCAGAACCTTCGCTGCTCGGCTACGCCAGCCACTGCCCCAAAACCACACCTCCTCTCTAGCCCATTCCCCCACCTTTCGATCCCCTAGCCCGCATCAAGCGTCCCCTAATTCGCCGGAAAGCCATGGTGCACCGCAAGATCACGTACTACAAGATGCTAACGCCAGAGCGTCACGCAGAAATTGCGGCAGCGGTCGGTGCCACAGACCTTCGTTCCCAAGCTCGCTTTGCGGCGGGCCAATCCCCGAGTTCTCTGGAACCAAGCTCAGAGGAGGAGGAAGCCGATCCAATGTTCATGGCAGAGGTCGTGGGGCAGAAGGCCCCCGAATGCATATGAGATGATGGACGTCGACTTCGTGCCGGCGTCCGGCTCCCCCATGGTGCAGGCGGACCAGCAGTTCAACCTGGTGATACTAAAGGAGGACCGGGAGGCGGAGGCTCAACTCGACGTGGAGCGCGGAGCGCGCGCATGCCGCTGCCATCAGGCCCTCCTGCAGGCGGAACCGGATGTCGTGGATGTGAACCGGGCAGCGGAGGCTCAACTTGACGCGGAGCGCGCGGATGCCGCTGCCATCGAGGCCCTCCTGTAGGTGGAACCGGACGTCCTGGACTTGAACTGGGCGGCAGAGGCTCAACTCTATATGGAGCGCGCGGATGCCACTACCATCAAGGCCCTCCTGCAGGAAGAACCAGACGTCCTGTACTTGGACCGGGCAGTGGAGGCTCAACCCGACGCGGAGCGCGCGGATGCCGCTTCCATCGAGGCCCTCCTGCAGGCGGAACCAGATGTCCTGGACTTGAACCGGGCGGTGCTCTTGTTCATGCAAAGCACCCACATGCTCCGCTTGAACGAGTAGTTGGAGGCCGAGGACAACCATTGAGGACAACCATGGTGCAGAGACACACGTCGGTAGCTATGGCTTGTTCGCGTCGGTGGCCAAAGAAGACGAGGTCGTCTCGTTCCGCGAGCAATGATAGTTTTTGTTGTTTTTAGGGATCTTTTGTTGTGCAAAAACATATATTTATGCAAGTCGCCTGACTTTCATCATTTGGTTCAGTCAACCATTTCAAGCGGTTGGATGGATATCCTACGTCTCCTAACCCTTCTTCCTCACCTCTTCTTCTTCCCCAACAAACCAGCGCATGGGCCGTACGAATCTTCCCCAACATGCGGTTGGATAAACATATTGTATGAATGGAAATTGTGTGTCAGTGGTAGGATGGCTGAGTTTGGTTTGATCACATGCGGTAGCACGTGTTAGTGAGGGTGTGTTCCCTTGGTTGGGTTTGCGGCGTGCAGGAGCGACTGTGTGAGGGTGCGGTGCGACCACGACAGCCATGCACAAGTGTACCTCCTTTTCATTTTGAAAACTTTAGGCAAGGTTGGCAAAAATGTATGGCGAAGTATGGCAATGCAAGGCCTAGACCCAAACGGGATACAAGTTCGAATATGATGTGACGGCGAGAGATGCCCTTGAGTGTCTATATGCTAGGGGGAGGGGATAGAGGCACGAGAAGAAAATATTTTGTGTGTGTCGGCGTCCTGGGAACGGGGGTACCCAGACTTGCCTCCCTGCGGCCCACGGCGTAGCTCCGTCAAAGGCCCGGTACGGCCCAGCTTTAGCAACAACAACTCAGGACCCTCGCGAGGGGCCAAGCCTCGCAAGGCGGATGACACCGAGACCTCCCTGGGGGGCGGCCTCGCTAGGCTGGCTCCTGAGGAGTGGAGATATCAAGGCGAGGTGCACCTCACGAGGTTCACATGACGTGAGCCATGACGACCAAGGCCAGGCGGGCGCCAGCGGGCGCAGTGTACTAGTTTCCCCTTAAGGAGGCAAGCATAGGCACGGAGTCCCGAGGAATCAAGCAAAGGTTTTCATATCGGTGCAACCGGACTAAGACCTCGCGGGCGGCAGGAAAGAGGTCATCGCGGAGCGCACCTTGGCGTCACCACCAGAGGCTTTCGCAAGCAAATACTACTTTTGTCAGGATAACTTGTACTAGTTGTCCCCCTTCAAATTTGGCCATTGTGGGATCCCTTCCCACCTTACATTTGGGAAGAGGACCAAGGCCACTATAAATAGGACGTAGCCACCACCATAGAGGGGGGATCATTCGGATCATCCTCTCATCCACCAGCTCATCGAGCTCAAGAACACCTCACCTCCTGAGGTTGTGCCACCACTGTACTAGTTCATCCTCAGCCCCTTGAGGCAATCCACCACAAAGCTAGACTAGGGTATTACACCGCAAGGTGGCGCAAACTAGGATAAAATAGTTGTGTCTCTTGTCCCTTGGGTTCGTCGAGCTAGGCCATGGAATCGTTGAGCAGGAAGATTGGGAAGGGAGAGTTCTCCGCACGCACCCCGGTGTTCGAACCTCTCAAGGGTCTGAGAAACCCTGAATCCGACATTTGGCGCACCAAGTAGGGGAGCATCGAAGCCTCACTTCTCCGTCCGCTTCGCCTCGCCAACCTGCTCCCATGGCAAGCACTGCCCCACCGACCGGGCCGACGAGCGCACACGGAGGTGCTGCGGGCCTCCGGGCTTTCACCCCCGCCTTGCGACAGGTACAGTGGCCGCCTAAGTTCGGGATGGAGATGTCGCCTTGCTACAATGGCGCGGCAGATCTGGCAGGTTTCCTACAGGCCTACGAGGAGGCCGTTTGGGCAGCCGACGGCGACGACAAGGTCATGGCCAACTGGTTCCCCATGGCCCTCACTGGCGTACTGCGCACCTGGCTTCTCAGCCTGCCAGGGTCTTCTGTGACCTCCTGGGAGGAGCTACGTGGCCTCTTCGTCAAAAACTTCGCAGCACCGGAGCCCCACGCTGTCGCAGCCCTCCTCGGCGGTTCTCAGGTGCCGCCCTCGGACCGCCACGTCAAGCAGTTCTTCCGCCAAGTGGGTGCCGCCCGCGTGCTGCAGGGAGCTCCTCCGGGATGAGCGACACCAGAGGCGGACCTCACCTTCGACTCAAGAGACCATCCTGTGACCACCGCGGGCGCATGCACGCTCCCGATGCTCTGCACCCCCACCATCTTCAACGTAGCGGTAACCAAGACCCTCATTGACGGTGGGGTCGGGCTCAATGTGCTCTCCATGGAAGCTTTCGGCTTGCTTCACGTGTCACATGGCTGGCTCCGCCCAACCAAGCCGTTTTCCAGGGTCGGCGGCGGCTCCACCAGCCCCCTGGGGCAGATCCGCCTCCCCGTCACCTTCGGCACCCGCGACAACTACCACACCGAGATCATCGACTTTGACATCGCCCGCATCGGCCTCTTGTTGACAGAGGCGAAGGTGTCTCGATGTTTCGATGAGATAGATATCATTTTCTGTGGGAGTCGACTTTGAAGATCCAACAACGAGCGTGCAAAGACGTCGCGCCTTAGATATCGCAAAACCAACTTCTGAGGGTTATTGACCACGCCGGAGCACAATCAACCTGACCACGAGGGTCTATTTCCTGCGAGCAAACGAAGAACAAGCAAGAAACTGAGATTGCAATCTGGATATTGCAAATTAAAGAGGAAAGCTTTATTAATGAAGGTGGGGTTCTGTGACGTCTTGGTCTAGTCGTTGGACACAAACAAAGTACGCGAAGTTGCAGCTATGGCGAACTTTTAATCTAAACAAAACCCGAAGTCTAAACGACGCCCTAAGGGCTGTATATATGCAGGAAGAGGGGGGAATTTCGTGGCCCTTGGAGAAGGGTTCGGAAACCAACCCTAACTCTTGTTTCCCCACACATACGGACTCTAAAATCAGCCTATACTTAAGTATTTCGAAAATACATGGGCCTGGCCCAATAATAAGGTGACGCAGCACCTAGAATAACCTCTGGACGAAATTTATGAAGTGGCGTCTTGTATATTTCATCCAAGGCTTCATGCACGCCTTATGGTGGCTTCAAAGTCCTGAAATCATCACTTGTAACTCCGTTCTTGATCCCCTTGCGCATGCCATCATCTCCATGCTTGAACTTGATCCAAAGTTCATCTTTCTTGTCCAAGCTAGGCCCTTCATTTGTAAGCAAAACAAATGTATCCAATTTAGGCAACATCATATTCTCATGAACATTAGAATCATTACCAAGAAACGGAAGTACCTGATAATTCAATTGGCGTGCGCGAGCTCTAGTAATTGGTCCAGTATGTATAGTAGTAGGGGATGTGGGTGTAACAATGGTATTGATGTCCTCATCATCCCCCCTTCTTGAAATGAAGTCGTCCTCGATGAAGGTTCATCTTGCTCACCCAAATAAGGCTTCAAATCTGCAATGTTAAAAGTGGGACTAACCCCAAAGTCTACAGGCAGCTCAAGTTTTATGCATTATCATTTATTTTCTGTAACACCTTAAAAGGACCATCAACACGTGGCATTAGCTTTGATTTGTGAAAATTAGGAAATCTATCCTTATGCAAATGTAACCAAACAAGATCTCCAGGTGCAAACACGACATGTTTTCTACCCTTATCTCCAGCAAGTTTATATTTAGCATTCATATGCTCAATGTTTTCCTTAGTTAACTCATGCATTTTTAAATCAATTCAGCATGTTCTTTAGCATCAAATTTAACCTTCTCCGAAGATGGAAGAGGCAACAAATCAATAGGTGCACGAGGTAGGAAACCATACACAATTTCAAAAGGGCACATCTTAGTAGTAGAATGCAATGAACGATTATAAGAAAATTCAATATGAGGCAAGCATTCTTCCCACATTTTCTTATTATTCTTCAAAACAGCCCTAAGCATAGTAGACAATGTTCTATTGACTACTTCAGTTTGTCCATCAGTTTGGGGGTGACAAGTAGTACTAAAAAGCATTTTAGCCCCCAACTTTGCCCATAAACATCTCCAAAAATGGCTAAGAAATTTAGTATCACGATCTGAAACAATAGTATTTGGCACACCATGCAAGCGAATAATTTCACGAAAGAACAAATCAGCAACATTAACAGCATCATCGCTTTTATGACATGGTATAAAGTGTGCCATTTTCGAGAACCTATCCACGACAACAAATATGCTATCCCTCCCCTTCTTTGTTTGAGGTAAACCTAAAACAAAGTCCATAGATATATCCTCCCAAGGAACACTAGGTACAGGCAAAGGCATATATAAACCATGAGGATTGAGTCATGACTTAGCTTTTTGACATGTAGTGCAGCGAGCAATAAAACGCTCAACCTCCTGTCTCATCTTTGGCCAAAAGAATTGTGTAGCAAGTATATCCTCCGTCTTCTTAACGCCAAAGTGTCCCATTAATCCTCCTCCATGCGCCTCCGGCAACAACAAAAGACGAACGGAGCCAGCTGGAATGCATAGCTTGTTAGCACGAAACACAAATCCATCGTTAAGAATGAACTAGTTCTAGGTTCTCCCTTCCTTAAAATTCTGCAATACATCTTTAAATTCAGCATCATGCACATATTGATCTTTGATGGTCTCCAAACCAAATATTTTAAAGTCAAGTTATGAAAGCATAGTATAATGACGAGACAATGCATCAGCAATAACATTTTCTTTACCCTTCTTGTGTTTAATGACATAAGGGAAAGTCTCAATGAATTCAACCCATTTAGCATGTCTACGGTTCAGTTTTGCTTGACCTTTAATGTGTTTCAAAGATTCATGATCAGAACGTATAACAAATTACTTGGGCCATAAATAGTGTTTCCATGTTTCTAAGGTCCAAGCAAGAGCATATAATTATTTATCATAAGTAGAACAGTTCAGACTAGGCCCACTCAATTTTTCAGAAAAGTATGCAACATGTTTGCCATCTTGTGATAACACACCTCCTAATCCAATTCCACTAGCATCACATTCAAGCTCAAAAGTCTTATTAAAATCAGGAAGCTGGAGTAAAGGAGCATGTGTCAACTTATCTTTCAATACCGTTAAGGCTTCTTCCTGTGCGGTACCCCAAACAAAAGGCACATCCTTCTTTGTAAGCTCGTTGAGAGGTGCAGCAATGGTGCTGAAATCTCTCACAAAACGCATATAGAAACCAGCGAGGCCAAGGAAACTCCTCACTTGTGTGACCGTTTTGGGCTGCGGACAACTCTCAATAGCTTCAATCTTGGCTTTATCAACTTCCATTCCCTGTGGAGTGACAACATAGCCCAGAAAAGATACTCGGTCGGTGCAAAAGTTGCACTTTCCAAGGTAACCAAACAAACGTGCATCACGTAGAGCAATAAAAATAGCACGTAAATGTTCCAAATGTTCCTCCAAAGATTTACGATAAATCAGTATATCATCAAAATAGACTACCACAAATCGTCCAATGAAAGCACGTAAAACTTCATTCATTAACCTCATGAAAGTACTAGGTGCATTAGTTAACCCAAAAGGCATGACTAACCACTCATATAAACCAAACTTAGTTTTAAATGCGGTTTTCCATTCATCTCCCAATTTCATACGAATTTGATGGTATCCACTACGCAAATCAACTTTGGAGAATATTGTAGAGCCACTCAATTCATCAAGCATATCATCTAGCCTAGGAATAGGATAACAAATAGTAATATTTGCTCTACAGTAAATATTCAAAAAAACAAATAGTAATATTATTAATGCCTCTACAATCAACACACATACGCGACGTACCATCCTTTTTAGGCACTAGTATAATCGAAACAACACAAGGACTAATATATTCACGTATATAACCTTTGTCGAGCAGCTCCTGTACTTGACGCATAATCTCCTTCGTCTCCTCTGGATTAGTACGGTATGGTGCACGGTTAGGTAGCGATGCACCGGGAATTAAGTCAGTTTGATGCTCAATCCCTCGAATAGGTGGTAATCCTGGTGGCACGTCTTGTGGAAAGACGTCAGCGGACTCCTGCAAAATGTGAGTGGCAGTAGGGGGCAAAGAGGAAGGCACGTCCTCGAATGAAAATAATGCCTCTTTGCACACAAAAGCATAGCAAATAGATTTGTTGAAATCTAGCTCATCAATATCAGATTTTGTGGCAAGTAAACATGCACTTTTCAATTAATTTTCAGAAGCAACACTAGATGGTTTACTATTAGGCTTCATTTGTTGCTCAAATTCTTTGGCCACAATCTGATTTTCACTCTTATTTTTCTCCTGTTTTGCTTTATTAGCTCTATTAATATCATCTTTCAAAATGGAATCAGGAGTCATAGGAAGCAAAGTAATATGGCTATCCTTATGAACAAGAGAATACTGATTATTTCTACCATGGTGTACAGAATTTTTATCAAATTGCCATGGTCTACCAAGTAATAAGGAACATGCTTGCATGGGTACCACATCACAGTCAACATAATCAACATATGTAGAGATACTAAAATGCACACGAACAGTACGTGTTACCTTAACCTTGCTGCTGTTGTTGAACCATTGGATGTAGTAAGGATGTGGATGTGGTCTTGTGGTGAGAGATAGCTTCTCCACCATCTCCATGCTAGCCAAGTTGTTGCAGCTCCCTCCATCTATGATGACGCAAACAGAACGTTCCTTCACAACTCCCTTTTTATGGAACAAATTATGCCTCTGATTTTGCTCAGCTTGTGTAACCTCCACACTCAAAACACGTTGAGCAACTAAACATTCATACTTATCAACATCTTCAGCAGCCATGTATGGCGTCTCATGATCAGAATCATCTCCACTGTGTTCTTCATGTGTAATAAGAGCCAAAGTCTCCTCATCATAGTCACTAGTGGACTCATACCCACCATCCTCAGTTGAAATCATCACACGCTGAGATTTGCATTCTCTCGCAAAATGTCCTCTTCCCTTACAACAATGACAAATAATATAACTTGTGTTCTCTCTTGATGCCATGGAAGAAGAAGAGCTATGCGCAGGCCCGGCAGGTGTGCTCTTGGCAGATAGTGGTGGTTGTGCCTACTTTCTTGTATCATGACTGGAGGTGGAACCTGATGGAGGTGCTGGTGCAGTGGAAGTAGAGGATACACGTGGTGTCCATGATGAAGATCAACCTGCAGAAAAGTTAGTTCACGCCAATGCCTGTCGATCCTGCACTTCACGTTCAGCTTTACAAGCAAGATGGAATAAACAAGTGATATTAGTATACTCCTTATACTCTAGAATGGTCTGAATCTATCTATTTAATCCACCCATAAAACGTGCAAGCATAGCTTCATTCTCCTCAACAATACCACATCTAATCATGACAGTTTGTAATTCCTGATAATATTCTTCTACAAAAAAATTTCCTTGTCTTAAACTCTGCAATTTTTGAAGTAATTCACGTTGATAATATGGTGGAACCCAACGAGTATGCATAGCAGTTTTCAAAGCAGCCCAAGTAGCTGGAATAGGATATAATCTACAATGTTGAGACCACGAAACACATGCAAAGCTAGTGAAAGCAAAAACAACAGCAGGAACACGTCTCTCCTCGGGATATTTCAAACATATAAATCATTGTTCAGTTTCTAACTCCCAAGTAAGATATATATCAGGAACATATCTACCCTCAAATGGTGGAATATTCAATTTCAGTTTAGGGAGATGGTCATGATCTCGTACCTAATAGGGAGCCCTGCTGTTGTCATTATTTGCATGTGGACGACCTGGTGGTTGTGGTGCTGGTGGTTGCACGTAGTTCTGATTTTGATCAACCTCATCCTTGTAATCTCCCACATAATCATCCTCCTCCGCATCAGCAGCAGGAGCCACAGAAGAATCAACAGCGGCACCAACAGTTTGACTAGGCACAAGTGGGACACGGCTCGCTCGGCGGAGGGCTATTTCGTGACGTGGAGGTAGTCGTTGTTGTTGTTGTAGAGGTACGTTGGGTGCAGCCGGTGGTGGTGGTGGAAGACGCGCGAGCAATTCATTAAACTTGTTACCGAGATTTGTTTCGAACGTCTTCTCCATGCCATCTATCTTCTCCATGGCCTCTTCAAATCTGTTTAGCACATCTTGCACCTATCCACTCATCATTTGCTGAAATTTATCATGCAACTCATTATCCGTCATGTTCTCCCAGTCAGTCTCGTCGGCTTGTGATCCTCCCATGGTTAGCAGCAATACAAACAGACAAGAATATGATCCTACAGACTACTAACAAGGTGGTGGTGGGTGTCACAAATCCGTCAAGCAAATCTCAAATTCTTACCAGTTCTTACCCAGCAGCAGGCGGTGATCGGCAACCATCGTAGTCAAAACTCTCAAAGCTTGGATAGAGCGATTACCAGGGAGAGTCAAACACACGACGTAGATGTATGTGGAGCTGGGAAAGCTGATAGTATGGTAGCAAAAAGGGTCAGAAATAATCAATTCATAGATGCAAAGTTGAATAAATGCTCAACGACGGTACTGTGCTGGTCCTAGGCTAGACCGTGCTAGAGACGCGAGCCTAGAACACTAAAAAAATCACGACGCTGCATGTAAACAAGGGAGGAGCACGCTCTGATTTTTTTTCACTTCTTTTCCTCTCTTTTTTGCTCCGCAACATTTTTTCGAAAAAGTCTACAAATGGTCTAAAAACTGCCTAGCCAGGAATTTTCCAGACTTAGTTTTTTTTGAGTTTGGAACTATTTTTGTACTGCGGGTAGGACGGAAGTTGGGGAGTCCGACTCTGTCACGACTCCGAGTATGGCGTGATATGGAAATCAAAAACAAAGCGACAAATATTGGACTCGGACTAGGACTGGTGGCGGAGATGAATCTGGTGGAAACTCGGACTGGTGGCGGATATATGTAGGGCGGTGGAACTCGGACTGGTGGCGAATCGGTGATGGAGGTGGACCCGGATTATCGTGATGGCGGTGGATATGTGGTAAAGGCAGCGGTGATGACAGTGGTGGTATATGGCAGCGGTGATGACGATGGTGGTATATGACAGCGGTGATGACGATGGTGGTATATGGCAGCGGTGATGACGATGGTGGTATATGACAGCGGTGATGACGATGGTGGTATATGGCAGCAGTGATGAAGATGGTGGTATATGGCAGCGGTGATGACGATGGTGGTATATGGCAGCAGTGATGACGATGGTGGTATATGGCAGTGGTGATGACGATGGTGGTATATGGTAGTGGGGATGACAATGGTGCGGCGGCGGCATGACAAATTGTGAATAGAACTCGAAACTCTAAAGGACTAGACACTAAGACAAGCAACTAGACACGACGATGCAACCGCAAATTCAACAATTCAAAACCCTAAAAAGATTATGCAAAGGCTCAGATTGGTTCGGATATGATGAACTAACCCTAATTTTTTTGGCTTTTTCGTGGACTGTAGGTATGAAGAACAGACTCGATCTAAACTACGAAAAACTGTAAAATCTCATCGAGCAACCTGGAAATCTGATACCACTTGATAGAGGTGAAGGTGTCCCAATGTTTCGATGAGATAGATATCGTTTTCTGTGGGAGTCGACTTTGATGATCCGACTACGAATGTGCGAAGACGTCGCGCCTCAGCAATCGCTAAACCAACTTCCGAGGGTTATTGACCATGCTGGAGCACGATCAACCTTACCACGAGGGTCTATTTCCTGCGAGCAAACGAAGAACAAGCAAGAAACTAAGATTGCAATCTGGATATTTCGAATTAAAGAGGAAAGCTTTATTAATGAAGGTGGGGGTCTGTGGCGTCTTGGTCTGGTCGTTGGACACAAACGAAGTACGCGAAGTTGCAACTATCACTACAAAAAAAATACACTTCCGTGATGATACGTGTTAGTCACAGTAGGTCGCTTTTTTGTCATGCATGTACATCCATGACAATTTTATGATAGAATCAAGATAGTCATACCTGTGCTGTCATAGAAGTGTTCCATGACATTACCAAAATTATCATCACGGAAGTGTCCACTTCCATGACGATAAATCGCGCGTCACAGAAGTGCTTTCGTCAAGGGTGACCGACACGTGGCATCCACCATAACGGAACGTCGTTAAGCTATCGGGTCGGGTTTTGGATCCGATAACCCGTTAACAGCCCCGACCAATGGGAAATTTCCAAGTGTAAAATTCTTATTGGCCGGACGAAACACGTGTCAGCTCGTCAGTGGGTCAGATAGGCGCCTATGATACGTCGACACGTGGCACGGCCCAACAGAGGCCCATTCCTGTGAAAAGGCCGGCCCGTTTGACTTGGTCAAAAGCTGGCAGGCCGGCCCATGGAAAGCCTTTCAACGGCCTGTTCGAATATAGCCCATTTACAGCCCGCTAACCCAAGGCCTGTTACGCCCTATCCGAATTAGGCCCAATAGCGTCATCTGGGCCATCCAATATGATTCCAGCCCGTTTTCACTTCTGGCCCATGTATGGCCCATGACGTCTTTCGGCCCATATGAGGCCCTATGTAACTCTTGGCCTACCAACGGCCCGTGGTGAAACTGGCCCGTAATGAACAGTGTATCACTTTACACCCATTAACGGCCCATGGTGAAACTGGCCCGTAATGAACAGTGTATCACTATATACCCATTAACGGCCCGTTATTCCATTGGGCCGTTTCCAGCCCATGTTATCTTTCGGCCTTCTCAGAGCCCATTTATTATTGGGCTCATTTCCAGCATTCGTTTACTTACGGCCCGTTACTGTCATTTTCTGCTTGTGGGCCAAATTCAGCCCGTGGTTACAGTTGGCCCGTTTGTGGTCCGTTAATACGTTGGGCCGATTTCATAGCATCATCAAATACGGCCTATTAACGATGGCCCGTTATAGTCGGCCCATGAATGGACGATTCCAACTCTAGCCCGTTTACGGCCATAATGCGGTCTGTTTAGCCCATGTTTGGCCAATTGATTATACGGCCCGTATAAGGCCCATTGATAATACGGCCCGCAGAAGGCCCATTGTTTCTATGGCCCATAGAAGGCCCATTGTTTCTATGGCCCGTAGAAGGCCCACTGTTTCTACGGCCAGTAGGAGGCCCAGTGTCACTACAGTAAATATTAGCCCATGGTTATTGTGGCCTAGTTTAAAAAATAGGTTATTGCAGCCACTAGCTAACCGCGAAAAAAGAGCTGCAATGACTACAAGCAAACAAATAAACAAGACAACAAGGAAATAAATACGCAAGCAACTAGCGCTAGGCTATCACGGCTATTACACATATTACATCCACTGGGCATCAAAGTTCGCCACCAGTGCAAATATAGGGAACAAAGCAGCATATCATATACACTGGTTGTCAAAGTTGGCGACTAGCGCAAATAAACGCTGCAGCAAAACAAATCCAGAACTGAAACCACTTCAGAAGATCTCAAGAAACAATATCCTGGGTACCCATAATGCTGGCTAGATGCTTAGCAAGCTTATTAACTTTCTCTTGTTTGGCGCTTAAATCCTCCAGCGCTTGCTGTTGCACCAGAAAATATGCATCTGAATTCTGCAGGGACTTCCTCAGTCCTTCAGCTTCTCGTCGTAGCACATCTGATCGATGTCTTTCAACTTGAAGTTGAGACTCAAGAAGACGAACTGATGCAGGCAACGAGTTCGAAGAGCTTGTGCCAGCAGTAGTGGCCAGTAACTCGAACACTACATCAAGACAGGACTTTTGGGTTCCCTCACTGTTGTCAAGATAGTTTTTATCAGCTTTCTTGGAGACCAACAGGGATGTCTCACTATCTTGAACCTTATCTGCATTACTTCCTTTACCATTGGATAACATGGTACTGTTCTCCAATATTTTGTCCGCATTCTAAAAGAGAAACAAGCAGACACATCACATGTTTACCATGTTGTATATGAAACTCATTTTGGTAAATGAGTTTAGTAGTAAAGTGGACAGGATAACAGCATGAAACAAACATATATCTATGTACCATGGTCACTTTATGGTCTATATCATTCTAGTTTTTGTTGCCAAATCAAGATAGAGACACAGTTCAAATAATATTTGTTCAAGACAAAGCAGAATAGACAGAATATAAGTGTGGGTAACTATAGAGCAATAACAACACTTGTAATGTGCATGACATGAGAACATAAATGTTTATTCAATTGAAATTGAAATCAACATAGAGCAGGTTGCAACAGCAAACCAGTTAAAGAAACAAGTTTAAAACATACCTGTTGCGTCATTGGAGTTTCAATTCCATCCTTCAAATTTGAAAATAGTTGGTATGAGTAAATACAGTCATGCAAGAGCAAAGGAGTATGAACCATAGCTACAGAACCTGACCTGAGAACAAATCTTCTTCTCCTTTAAGCATTGAGTTGGGATTCGAAGTGGTGGTCCTCATGCTTTGGGCACTACAGTTCCCTTACTAACTGCTCATGTTTGGGTGCTCTGTGGTGGAGACGGTGCTGTGTCAACTGGAACTGGGTTACTATCTGCCAGGGTTGGGGTTAGAAGGGGTGTAGCTGGTTCTCTGTCCAACTGGGTAGGGGTACAATCTGCGAGAGTCTGGGTTATGTGCGGTGGATCTGGTCCTTGGCAAGTACAACCGTGGTTCTATCTGCATCAAGTGGTAGCACTATCTTTTCTGAAGACCGTGTTGTTACTCCCTTAGATACTGCCATCACGCTCTCCAATTCAAATGGCTGATAAACAAGAAAATTAATTGAAAGTATAGACATTGTATGATAGACAGGTGCAATGGATAGTGGGGAATAAAAGAGGGCATGAAATAATTCATATTTATGTTGTCTAACCAAACAGGATAGCATGACACAATTTCACATATATGATGGCTAACTAAACAGGATAGCATGACACAATTTCACATTATGATGGCTAACTAAAAAAGATGGGAAGACATAGTTCAAAATATGAGACTATGTAAACAGATGACATGACATAACTATGTAATGTGTTTATTAAATAGGTTGGCATGCCATAATTCACATACATTCACGGATAGAATGCCATAATTCAAAATATGATGACTGTAAACACTAAACAGGATGAGATGATATAACTATATGATGTCTTTATTAAATGGGTTGCCATGCCATAATTCAAATAGATGATGTGTATGTACTATGTAAACATGATGGCATGATATAATTCAAATATATGATTTATATAGTAAGCAAGTAAGCAGATGACAATCCATATATGATGTAAAAACTAAGCAATGCAAGACAACATGCATGACATGGGTAATATAACCCTGCCAAGTTTGAGCATAGATCTCAGGGAGAAAATAGGACTGGTCATCAGTCTCTGAATCCTCCTCTAAGGAGCTCTCTATAACCAGCAAGATGTCTGCTTCAGCAGGTAGCATTGCCTGCTCTGAATACCTTGTTTTCACTCCAGATACTTCCATCACCACTTCAAATGGCTGATGCACAGGAAGAGTAGTTGAATATACAAACGTTGTCGACAAATGAAACACGTAATACAAAAAAATGATAGCATGGTATAATTCACATACATGATGATTGGCTAAACAACATGGCATTGCATAATTCACATATATAATGCCTTTGCAACAAGATAGCATTGTATAATTCACATATATAATGTCTTGCAACAAGATGGCAATGCATAATTCACATATATGGTAATTAGACACTGAACAGGTGGCATTCACACAACGCATGTCTAAACTAATCAAATGACATAGCAATGCGAGACACCATACGCATTATATGAGCAACATAACCCTACCAAGTTAGAGCATACACCTCGGGGGGGAATAGGACTGGTCATCTGTCTCTGAATCCTCCTCTGAGGAGCTATCCGTAACCAGCGAGATATGCGCTTCGTCAGATAGCATAGTCTTCTCTGAAGACCTTGTTTTCACTCTAGAATTTGCCATCACCGTGTCAAGTGGCTGATGCACATGAAGAGCAGTTGAATGTAATAACATTTTTGACAAATGTAATATGTAACACAAAAAAGGATGGCCTGATATAATTTACATATAAGATGACTGGCTAAGCAGGATGGCATTGCAAAATTCACATATATGATGCCTGGCTAAACAAGATGGCGTTGCATAATTCACATAAATGATGAATAAACTAAATAGATGGCATTCGCACAAAGGATGTCTAAACTAAGCAGATGACATATTTGATGTATAAAGTAAGCAATGCAAGACACCATATGCATGATATAACCAACATCAGCGTGCCAAGTTAGAGCGAAGACCTCAGGGGGTAAATAGGAGTTGTCTTCTCCTTCTGAATCCCCCTCAGAACAGATGTCTTCCTCTCGATTACAATCCGAAATGCGTGGAGGGGGGGCTGCCTTTGCGCCTACCATGGAGCGATGTATGCATGAAATTTTATTGCCACGCAAGGCTCGTCTCTTTTGCTCTACATGTTCAGTTCCATTGTTTACAATAACTGTCATGCATAGGAATAAAACATAGTGAGATTATGTAAGGAGTGCATACAGAAATCCAGAGTGATGGTAGCAACCTGTGGATAGACCCAAAACCAATAATAGCAGGCAGATAATGGCTTCAGTTAAAAATACAGATAATGGCTTCTTTACTGTTTGTTTCCCACCCAACATGAAACTCATAGTAGACACCGGAGATTAACCAGATAATAGATAGATACTATTGATAGCGGCCCCGATATGTACCCCACAACCATTTAAAAACTCAAGTTTGACCATTAGTTTGGAGCTGACTCAGAGTCTAATCGGTGAATAGGACGATAAAGTAGCATGTAATATTAAGCGATTCATAATGTAAGCAGACACGAAAGAGTGAGACCTCTCTTGCGGACCCGTGTAGTCCTCGAGGTCATCTGCTCGGTTGATGACGGTAGTGCAGTTTTCATGGCTGGCAGCGGCGGGGAAGAAGATCTGAGGCGGCGAAAGACAGTTTGGAGGCCGGATCCCTGCTGTGCTGGACCCTTCTGTCGTTGGAGCAGCTGAGCTGGGGTGGACGACGGCGCAGCAGGAGCGGGACAAACCACGCAAGGTTTTCTTTGACAACTATCTATAAGAGAAGTAATTATGTAAGGGCTCATTTGAATTGGAGGATTCCAACAATGCAGGGATAGGAAATAGACAGGAATAGGATAGGAATGCACGTGCAAACCAGAGAATTTAAAAACACAGGATTTCTGCCAATCTGGGTGTTTGATTCACAACAATTGGAAGATCACAGGATGCAAAGAAGCATGGTGACATTAAGTCAAACCACAAGAAAATGTACGGTTATAATGCTATTATGCTACTATCTCTTAGTCTTGTGCTTCATGAATAGAAATTTGAAAAGGAGGACAAGTGAAAATTAAAATTCCTATGTTTTTTTCTTTCAAGGAGACACTAAAGGAACAAATCCGTGTGCTAAGTGGACAATATATATAACATGTAGAGTAAAAAGAGATGCAACAAGTGTAGAACCTCTTTGGCGAAGCCATGTCGATCTCAGCGTGATTGGGTTGGCCGGTGAGGATGCTCCGGCTGACTTGGCTGTGGCAGGAGGGGAAGAAGATCTTAGGCATCTAGAGATGGAGCCCGAGGTACTGCTCCGCTGTGATGGAGGGTTTCGTCGTTGGAGCAGCTCCGGTGAGTTGTACGACGCCGAGGCTGAAGCAGGACAAGAGAGACAACGAACAACGTTAACCCGAGTGGAATTCTAATAGCATCTCCAATACATGACGTAAAATACAAAACCACAAAGTGCTAGATGGAAAATACATCAGCCGCTCATCTCTGAACTTCACTGTCGAAACTGAATTAACTGTTGAAACTGAACTTAACTGTCGAAGCTGAACTTAACTGTCGAAACTGAATTTTGCTGTCGAAACTGAATTTTGCTTTCGAAACTGAACGCACTAGCAAGGTGAGGCTACACGTTGGTCGATTGACTTTTTCATCTCTGGTCAGTCGATTTTGCAGCCGTTGGATACGAAATCAAGGGCCTGCGGTTCATCTTCAACCTCCACCCCCCTGAGCCGGCCAAACAGCAGCCCCCCGCCGCCCGCGGCCGGCGGTGCGCTGCCCCACCCGCCCCGAAAACACTCCCCACCGCCGGTCTGCCGCCGCCCCGGCCATCGCTCTAGGCCACCCCATGCCGAGCTTTTTCTCTGGCGATCCCCACGCCACCGCCTCGCCAACGCCCCGCCACCGCCGGCGACCACCGCCCCCATCCTGAACCCTAAGATAGATAGTGGGGTATCTCTCCGGTGAGCCCCCCTCCCTGCTATGGCTGGTTCTTCCTTCACCCCGGCGAGCCCCCCCACCACCTGAAAATCTACTGACCCAAAAGTCGATTCAGTCGACTGAAGTGTAGCTAAATCGGAGCAGCACCAAGCAAGAGTAAGAGCGAGAGCAGCAGCGCGAGCAAGAGCAATAGCAAGAGCAGACCAGGCAGGGGACCGAGAGCAAGAGCAGAGGAGTAGTGCGAGCGAGAGCTAAAGCAGCAGCAGGTCCTACTAATGTGGACGTCGCCGCCGAGGGAGCGACGCCGTGGAGGAAGTGGCCGGCGACGCCGCCATGGATGGAGCCGCGCCGTGTCGGCTCGGGACCGAGCGCCGGTAGCACCGTGAGATCGAATCAAGAAGAAAATGCGGCGATTAGTGTACAGCCTCTTTGGTGGCGCCGATTAGGCCGCGGCTTCATCCAAGGAAACGGTGATGATGATGCTCTTCCGGTGGTGCAGGTGAAGACGGCGATGTGGGAATGGAGATGGCGCGAAGGACGAGGGGAACGTCGGGGCAGCTCCTTGGAGGTAGAGGACGGGGTGGCTGAACCGGCGGGACGAAGAGATCGACGACGGATCCTCATCCGGTACGATGGATGAGGGACGTCGAGGTGTTGCTGTGGACGACGTCGTCGAGGAAGAGGCTCTGGCTGGGTGGCGGACGGAGCAGGGTGTGGGGTTTCGTCGCGGGTTTTTGCGGCCTCGGTGTACGAATGGGTGGGCGGATGGGATGGCAGTGGGGAACCATGGCTTAGAGATGTGCTTGTCCAAAATGTGGGGTAAGTTACGAAAGTACCCCCACCGATTTGAGGCGGTTCTTTCGGTTCAGGGGTACCACGGGCATTTCGCGTGTCTGGATTTCACAGGAGGTGGGAGTTTTCGCACGCGTTGTAATTTTGGAATAGCAAGGCGCGGGTTGAGATGGAGGGAGTTGTCGGAGCACAACGAGACAAAGATATATCTTAAATATTTCGGGCTAACAAGGCACGGGTTGAAATTTCCGAACAAGCCTAACGTGTACTATCCCAAATCAATGCGCCCTACAAATGTCATTCAAACTTTGAATTCATGTTATGTTCAATTAAAATATTTCGCTACGTGTATAATGCATGCAACCTACTACTCAAATGAACGTTTTAGTGCATTCCAAACGTATATACTACCGCTTCAATATGAACTAAATTTGAATTTGTTTCTCTATTTGAATAAGATCTACAGTAATGATTGTTGTGAAGTCAAAGCATTTGAATTTGTTTCTCTGTTTTAATAAGATCTACAATCATCATTATTGTCAAGTTAAACCATCGTTTGTGTATTATCTTCACAGCACACCACATGATTAGTCTCGAGTTACATATGAACTATGTGTACTCCTATATGAACTCCAACTAGATTTTTTGAATCCACTTTATTTTGATTTCAAATCACATTACATTTCTAGCTCTAGCTAGATCTTCATAATCTAAACCATGTCTCATATGTATAATGTGTTTACCACATTATGTATGGTGCCCTGCCCCCTACGCCTACAAGTATTTAGATGTGAGTTGCAAACACCACACATTACCACAAATTCAAATAAAATGTGAGAATGTTCGATATATAGTATTGTTTAGATTGTTTGATATTTAGTTGTAAGCTGCGAACGGCACACATTATCACAAATTCAAAAAAATGTGACATTGTTTGATGTATAGTATGGTTTAGATTGTTCGGCATTTAGCTGTGAGTTGCAAATGCCATGCATTATCACATTATGGTATAACATGTGCACAGCACGTGTATCACCGCTATATTCATGCATGCAATGTTTAAAACACTATGATCTCCTATTCAAATATATGAATCCGCTTTCATATCAAATTATGATCTTTGTTAGTCTCTTACACCCACACAATCCTCTAACCTTTGTAGCTACCACTAACTTTCTCTCGTGCATGCACATGCCCTCCTCGCCCTCCCCCTCCCTTGGCATTCTATCCACCTGGCACATTCATTTTTTTCTGCAGGTCGTTCTCCCAGAGTCTCCACAACTCCTTTACGACACGCACCGATCGATAATCCTCTCCAGCGGTGCCTGCCTACAACATACAAACACACCTTCAATCTCCTCCTTTATGTGTCCTTGCTTCGTGTCTCTCATACGGTCAGACACACGTGTAAACTCTCGCCCCTCTTTTCATCGCTCTCACAACCGCACACTCCTCCCCCTATCTAGCTAGTAGTTGAGCCTCTCGCACCACCTCCTAGCTCCATTCTCTCTATCTATCCGTCTCACTGGGCCTTATTTGCCTCTAACAAATGGACGTACACCGACCGATCTCTCGCTATACATATAGCTAGCTAGGTCCTTATAACTCGTTTTTACCCACACGTCAATCGATCTACCTCATTAGTTGTGTCTCTCCCTTCCTCCGACAAACAACAATTGATCTACCGATCTAGTTAGGTTTGCTTACCAAACACATGGTTCCCCTTCATCATCCATGGATGCGTCCCGACAGATCTATCACGCACAGGCACACACAGAAACACATCCCCACTCTTATTGATAACATTGCAGTTCCACCCTCAGTTGTCTAGTAGGCATCTCCCACCATCTTCGAGAAGCAACTCCATCACCCATCCAGCACTCTACCCCTCTCCCTCCCTCTCTCCCTCCTCTCTCTCTCTCTGTCCCATCATATTTCCCGTCCTTCAGTTATGTATGGATGTCGACCTATCTCCCTCAAGACATAGCTGGGTCTCTCCTTCTCAACACATATACGAGTCGTTCTACCTCTATAGTTAGGCCTCTGCCTACCTCTCCCACCACCCCCTCCCCCCCACACACACACTGATACATCGAGCGCTCTAGTCATGACTCCCTGCCACACACAAACTTGACGTGTGCCCTCTAACGTTCCGGTAGGCTAGTCGCCCTATATCTTTGACTTGTACACACAAACAATTACGATGGCTCTCTTCATCGATCTCGCACCCACCCACTTGATCCTCTCTTTGACTCTATCGATAGCTATGACCCCTCCCTCTCTTCTCGTGGATTGCCCGACCCTTTATGTATGATATGGATAGGCCTCCATTTCACACACATTAGATGCAAAATTTTGTTTGAGATGTCATCAACACATATTCCCACAAATAATTCACGAAATCAACCCCCACCCCACCCCCACCCCAAAACAAAAAACACTCACAAACGCGGTTTGTGTCTCTCACACACACCCCACGTAGGTGGGGGACGTGCACGAAGAGAAGAGGTGCATGCACGGCACACGTACTCCCGTCTCTTTCCCAACCACACCCGCGCGGGTACACGGTGGAGCTCATTTCTGTACGAAAAAGGTAGCCCACATGGTAATTTGGCACGTGTACTGGTTGTCCACTTGGTGGAGGGAGGATCGTCTACCAAGGGTGAACAAACAAATTGCGACTTGACGTGTTATGTTAAAAAAAGAGGCAAACCATGTGGGGCCTACCTTAGAGGCAAGGCTCTATACACTGGAGTACTTTTGATGTGTCCCGTCAACTCGCAGAATGAGGAGAAGCTTGCTTAGTACGCTGTCTCCCCCGCCCACGGGCACGGTGGCTCGCAGGATGAGGTGAAACTTGCTTACCACGCCTTACGCCCGCTCCCCCACCCATGCGCGCGGTGGCTCGCAGCCCGAGGAGAAAATTTTACTACTCCCTCCGTTTACTCCTCGTCCCTACTACCTTGGTTATAGAGATTATACTATCATATTGTTTGGAATATATATGTCCTTTAGTAGATTTCAACATGAACTACTAGTACATACTCCAAACACTGATGTATATAGACGTATTTTAGAGTGTAGATTCACTCATTTTGCTCCGTATGTAGCACTCTCCCTCGCCACTCGACCCTCGCCCACGTAGTGGATGTGCAGCAATTCATTCGATCTCATATACCCAGAACGATATATACTGCACTACCATTATTGCTGGACTTCCCGAAGAGGCGAAGAGCCAATCACAAGGTTAATATCTTGGAGATGCCAAGCGCAAGGTTATAGGAGAACGAGTAGTAGGTGCCACGTCATTTATAAATAAAGTTTTTTTTCTTCACTAGCACGTACGCAATATGATAGGTTCATATGGAGAGAAAAGGAAACCGCTCCACTATATACATAGTCAGGACGGGCCAGCCTACATGGTTGCTTGCTGGGGTTGCTCTCTTCACACTCTCTCGCAAAAAACGACTGTGGCCACATCTCTAACATCCTGGCGGATCACATCCGCTTGGGGAAGGGGTGGATGCTTAGTGTAGATGCGGTGGCCGTCGCCGACGGCGAAAAACCACTTTCGGCACATCCCGATCAGGGGTCCCCGCCGTTCTCTCTCACAAAGCCGGTGAGGTTGCCTTCATCCCTTGCTCACTGCCGCGACGTGGGCAGTTGCCGCCTCTCACCGCCCTCCTCAAGGTTGAGCTATGTCCCTCATGTACAACTCCCTTTACAGCCGGCTTGCACCACTGCTCCAGCTGCCCACATCACTCCCTGTGGATATTTCTCTACTTCTTTGCCCCACACATACCTCTATTGGCTTCTACGTACTGTATTTGTGATGAGTTTATGTCTCATCAACTAGTCCCAGTAATCTTATTCTAATCACGCTTGTTCAATTTCTTTGCGACAGGGATGCTCATATCGATTTTGGTGAAACTACACAAAATGATCCGATGGTCAAAAGGTTGCAAACTTCATTTATTAGGAAGCTCGAACATTGCCAGCAAATTGAAGCCTGGTCAGGGTTCACGGTTCAAGGGCTAGGGGCTGCATGGATCATTTTTTTCTTTAGCTGCCTCTGTTCCAAAATAAGTGTCAACTTTAGTAGTAGCACAACTTTGTACCAAAGTTTGCACAAAAATGAGAAACTTATTTTGGAACGGAGGGAGTACATATTTGCTATGATCTGTCAATCATTGAGATGCAATAGCATGCATGTTAGTCTCCTTTGTATTTGATGAAATGTCGCAATGGGCAACCTTGGACGCAAGATACATGTAACAGAAGGTGGAAGCTTCATAGCATTGTACAAATTTATCTCACTGATAAATTACAGTACGTACTATACTAGTACTTCCTCTGTTCGTAAATATAAGTCTTTGTAGAGATTTCACCATGAGCCACATGCGGATCACTGAGCCTGTGTGTTTTCACTTGCACGCCTTCGCTGTAAGAATGGAGAATATTGTAATCTAGTAGGTATACCTCCTTTCGCCAAAAGCGTGGGACATCCAGCAGTCCTACGACCTCAGTAATAAAGACCAATGAGCCATCAAATCTCATAGACCCAGCAGTAAGTTGGACGGACGAAGCAACCATCCCTCTTGCTCCAGTGAGAGGTCGTGTCTGCTCTGCCCGGGCATGAATGCGGCACTGATTCTTTGGAGCGACGCTGACCGTTTCGGGCGGGAAGCGCGTGCGGGCGAGGGAGGGGCTTTGGGTGGGCCACGCTGGTCAGGAGCGGCCGTGGCAGCTGTCCACATGTCCCTACTGGACACGCCCGGAAACGAGAGGATGCACCGACTCTCGCAGCTAAAATCGTACACTACACAACATCTCTGTGTAGGAGTAGGTCGATCTGTCGCTCTCTCTAACACACACATGGTGTTAAACACACACGCACACACACACGCGCGCACACGCACGCACCTTGGTCCCGTTGCACCTTCTAGCATGACTTATTACACCTAGACGGAGGGAGTAGTAAGTATACGAGATTCAGGAATGTATAAAAGGTTATTTCCCTCTCGTTGAACATAACGGGAGGGTTGTGTAGCTGGTTAGCCTGTTCGCTCATCAAACTTGAGGTCTCGGGTACGATAACTACACTTCAGCATAATTTGTGCCAGGAGGATTCTTTGACTGGTCAAAATGTTTTCTAGGGTTTGCATGCTTCACACTCTCTCTCCAGTATATATATACACGCTGGAGCCTCAGCGCTTGTAGTTGCTCTCTTGACACTCTCTCGCCCTCTCCCGCTGGAGCCTCAGCGCTTGTAGTTGCTATCTTCACACTCTCTCGCCCTCTCCAGATCTAAACAAGACTTCGTTGGACTCCCTCTCCCCTCACTGCTGCTCAAAGAGCCGGCAGGATCCGTCCGCCGGGAAGGGAAAGGAGGCTTAACGTTGTCGCCGTCGGCGAGGGACTACCGACGCAGCTGTTCACTTTCCACCTAGCGGCGGCGCGGGAGGGCCTCCGACCCCTTCTTCTTCTCCGCTGTCCCGTCGCCCGCCGAACCACGCCCCAAGAACCTTAAGGTATAATTTACTTACTCCACATGTATTGCTCTAGCTGCATGTATACCATGAATCTAGGACGCGGTTCAAAGAGGAAAGGAGTGGGAAAAGTTGTATATAGCGTGAATCTCAGACATGGTTCAAAGAGGAAATGAAGGGGGAAAGTTGTATAGCATTAATCTAGGATGTGGTTCAAAGAGGAAAGGAATGGGGGAAAGTAGTGGGGAAAGTTGTATCGCATAAATCTAGGACGTGGTTCAAAAAGGAAAGGAAGGGGAGAAAGTACTAGTTCAAAAAGGAAAGGAAGGGACAAGGCTGTAGAGTTTGAGCAGGACTAGATTTGCTGCGCTCACATAGGGAAAGGCGTCTGATAACAAAACTGGGACCAACACGGACTGACATGGAGTTTTTTAGTCCCTACACCAAAATGTCCATGTAAACAAACACCCTCTAATAATGTCGCTGCAAAATTGATGCAATGCCACAGTTAAAAGCAAATTACATGTTTAACGAATTTTATTGTTAATATAATCTCTATGTTAATATTAATCAATGCCACCGTTTGAGAAATGCTACTGTCTTGCTTTCTTTCCCATTTAGATAAGGTAGATGCTTCTTTTTGTTGGCTTCTGTGTCATCCACCATTATTGACCAATAATTGTTTCCTTTGCACCTCTGTGTAAACAGGGTTATCTGCTTCACCTCGTTGCCATTGTGACCTTTTGTTGCACTGCACAAAACACTTTTGTTTTAAGAGTGTTTTGTGCAGTTCAACCAAAATGTCACACCGACAACGTTGCTTGATTGCTTGATCTTAGTGGAACTGCACAAGAGGAGATCTTACTTCCTATCCGTTAAGGCGAATTTGGTTCAGATCTTCTTCTTGTGAGTTGTTTGAATTCTGCATCATGAGAGGTCAGTACTAGCCTTCTTTCACATGATTCTGCAGTGTGAATTCATATGTTGGGCTACTTGTACAATAATGTTGCTTGATTTTAGTGAACTGCACAAATGGAGACAAGACTTCCAATCTGTAAGTGCATCGTAATATCCCATTGAGGTAAGATAAGGATATTTCACAACTGTTGGCTTGTATTTTGCCACTTTCATCAGAAAATTAAGTTTAGTACTATACTTGTGCTCCCTAATGGACATGCCAAATCTTACATTGAAGGCGAAGGGGAAGAAAAACAAAAATCAACTCCCGGTGCTGTAATGAAGCACTGGAACTGTGATGGCACAAGTAATGATATAGTTTTGCATATTAATTTATTGCTATGGCTGGAACGAGCAATTGTTTTGCCAATGATTTGATGCCACTCTTAATGTAATATGTAATTATCTCTACTTGTGCAAACAGGATTTTCTTTGAAGATACCATATATTTTAGTGGAACTGCACAAGAAGATGTTGGGAACATTAAACTAATCGAGGAGTATATAGTAAGCTTGGCCACCACCGTAGATGCTTCATCTGTATGCTCTACACAATAAGCCGCCTGACAGAGGTTGGTACTCGCCCACTGATTTCATCCATATGATTGAGCTTTGTCATCTCTATTGGTGTTGTGCTACTGTTTAGATACTGTCATGAAAAAGTGGTATTGTCCTTGAGAAGTGCTTCATCTGTGTTGTTTTAAATATTTCCTTTCCTTTTTTTCGAGCAAACAGTGATGCTAGCATTTAGTAGTCCTCTTGTCATTGCATAACAGGATCATCTTCCTTTGAAGAAGAATATGGAGTACGTGAAGTGACTAGTTCCGATTATGCCAGGATGAAGAAGCCATGTCTATCTTATCATCAGAAGGAGCAGTTGAAGGATGGTTACATTACTCCCCACAAGACCAAACCAAATTCAGCTCAGAAGGACTGACAAAATCTCCATTTTTTTGCTGTTGTTCTAGGATTCTTTCTGGTGAGTTCCATTTTTCTAAAAGTGTGCTCTACATGGACCATGTATGTGCCTATTGAAACTGTCAATTCATAGTACAGTTTGCTCTATACTAATCACTTTTTTGTATTTGTGCAAACAGGGGTGCTCAGCTTGATTTTAATGGGAACTGCACAAATTGTTCATGAATACATCGAATCATTCATTTCCACCACAAGAAAGGAGGTGCCAATAAGTTCAAGGCGTTGCAACATATAAGGGCGAAATCATACAAGCTACGCGCGAATTTGGTTGATTTTGGTGGAACTGCACAAAAAGAACAGCTGGTTTATTTAGCACGAGGTGCCATGTCAATATCTGAACTGATGGCAAACCCTGTCCATTCCACAATCGCGGGTATTTGATATTTTGGAATGGGACAACCTTGTCAAATTTTCTCAATGATTTTAGCAAGACATGCGTTTGATATTTTCGAATGGGACGCCCTTCGCTGTCAGTAGCGTCGATCAATTTTTTCTTTATTCTTTAGTTGTGAAGTAAATATTGCCTTTGACATGTGAGTCGCTGAGATGCATAATAATCGATTGTTTTGAATGTTCTCTATGGATTGCCAGGCCTGTATGTTTGATTGCAATGTACAGAAACGCTAAAAAGCTGCTCAAACTCTTTGTACTCCTTCTGTTCCTTTTTACTTTGCACATTGTGTAAGTGCATACTTTTTTGTATAAGATTGGTTAAAGTAGAGATACTTTGACTGCAGACAAAACTTGTATGCAGACTAGAAAGGACCGGAGGGAGTACATGTGAAACTGCTGCAAACGAGGTGAGCACCTTGGGAATAATGCTGGTACATATTGTTTTGCATGTTTATCCAATGCCAGTGATACAGGAATTCGAACTAATCAAAATAAATTCATTCATACACGGTCGGATTTCATATAAACATGGCAGATTTCATTACATTTCAACTATAAAGGGGTGCGCTGGATGTATAATTAATTAACCGGCCTAGCTTGTCATAGCGATTAGGGCAACTAGGAGCCCAATGATCAGGATCACCACATGACAAACACCTTTCTTCTTGTCATTCTTCTTCTTGAAGTTCGTGTGTTGCACAGCCCTGTTCTTCCCATCAAACTTTGCTTTACCATCAAACATGCCCTTGTTCTTGAACTTGTGGGGCTGAAGTTCTTCTGTACCATATTGGCACTAGATCCTAACTCAATTCCTCAAGCATGTGTGTCCTTTGCACTCCCCTTTTCTTCCACATCAAGAGTGCCAATGAGATCCACGAAGGAGGAAGCTTGGTGACGAAGGAGGTATAATTAATTAACCGAAGCTACCCTCCTGTGTCTCGCTGAGCCGAACAGAAGCTTCAGTGACTTAACTGTAGGTGCAGTTGCGTAACTGACATGTGGCCTGTTGGGCCCACGTGTCAGTCAGCCAACTGCACCAACAGTTAAGTAGAAGCAGCATTATTCTCCAGCAGAACTCCTCAACTCCACGTCACCGCCAAGAAGCTAATCGGTCGTTAATGGTCAACCCGCCTAGCTTGGCTTCAACAGGAGGGTCGCAGCGGTGGCCTTACTTGGACCCGAGCGGCGGCGACCTACCGTGTTCTACTCTTCCTCGTTTTCTGTGTGGCGCGGCCTCGTTGGCAGCGGGGCGGGGCCTCAGCGGAGCCGGCGATGTCCTCTGTCTCGTTGCCGGCGGGCGGCGCCTCAGCGGAGCGGTGGAAATCCTCCCCCGCGTTGCCGGCAGGGTGGGGCCTCGGCTGACCCGGCGATGTCCTCTGCCTCGTTGTTTGCGGGGCGGGGCCTCGGCGGAGCCGGCGATGTCCTCTGCCTCGTTGTTGGCGCCGCGGGGCCTCGGCGGAGCAGGGCCTCGTCGACGCCAGCAGAGCGGGGACTCGTCGGAGCCGGCATTGTCCTCTGCCTCGTCCTCGGTCTCGCCAAACAGCACCTCGCCCGCTTCATCGCCCTCTTTGCTAGCCTCTTTGTAGGCGGCCGTAGCCTCCGCCACCCGCATGTTGTACCACCAGCGCTCGAGGCGGCCCTTGCGGGTGGAGCGGTACGAGTCGAGCAGCGCCTCCTGCTCCGCCCGCTCCGCGGCGATCTGCTCCTCCGCCTGGAGGTGCTCCTGGAGGAGATGGTGGTTGTAGGCGGTGTCAGCCTGCGCCTCCTGGAACTGCTCCTGACGCATCTGCCTCACACTGTCCATATATTGGGCACGGGCCTCGCCATGGTCATGGTGCAATGCACCAGCGAGGATGGCGCGGAGGAGGGGGTTGGCGCCGGATCATCGACTACCATGTTCTCCATTGGGACGTCATCGTCCTCCAGCTGCCTGCCGGCCAGCCGGTCGGCAGCAATGGCTACCATCTCCTTGTGTCCCATCGTCTGCCCGTCCCGAAAAGCGCTAGAGCGCGAGGAAGACATGGTGGGCATTAGTGGTGACAGGAGAAAGGGAACGGATGCGGATGACTGCGGCTATGGCCGGCGCAGCAGTTTATATAGCAATGGTGGGCGGTCGGAGGGACGGACGTGTGGCGCCGGAGTAGCCGCCTCGGCAACCGTGTATCATTAATGTGGGCGGCAGATGGACGGACAGACGGCACTTGTGTCGTTTGAAGGTGGAGCAATCGCCTGCACCGAGAAGCGGGGTGGGCGGCGTTGACTGTTTCGGGCGGAAAGCGCGCGCGGGAGAGGAGATGACTTTACTTGGAGAGGATGACAATGGGGACCCACCAGGTCCATAGCCTCACGTACGCAAGTGCCTCCTTATTATATATATATATATGTATAAAACTATACTCCCTCCGTCTAGGTGAATAAGTCGTATTAGAAGGTGCATCACAACCTAGGTGCAAGTAGATTGGTGGAAAAGAAGAATATTTCTCTCTTTTAAACACAACATTTAATCACAGCAGTTAAGAGGATGCCTTATTAGCTACCCATGCAGGCCATCGTAATTCATAGCATGCAAAGCGCTTTTATTTCTTGCCTAATAACCGCATGGACGTGTTGCATGCATTGGTCCTTACCTGAGCAAAAAAAAGGGACGAAAGGGGTTTCCACGGGAGACAACGAGGCAGAGGTGGAAGCGCTCGCTGGAGTAACTTATTTTGCTTCCCCCTGGTTTCCTGACATCACGGTCCCACACCATTGTCAACCTATGTAGTAGTCAATAAACGAGAGAATTGCACAAGAAGCGGCCGACAGCTGGGACCAAGCAGCTCGAGCAGTATTTGTGTTTTTGAGGTGTGAGCACTGCAGAGTTTTTCGATGTTTAACCCAGATATTAATTTTTCTCCTCTGAACAACAACGAAAACATCACTGCAGGTATTAACTGGGCGGGCTGTGTCCCGTCTAACCCAGGCCAGATAGCCAGCCCAGATATTAATTTTTTTCAATCTGAAAATGGCTAGCCCAGCTATACTTTTTTAGGAATACCCAGGCAAGGTCAAGTTGTTATTCTTCGCCCCACTGGGCTGCAAATATTTCCTAGGAGGGATGCATTAAGCTTAACAAGAAATAATAAATGGGATGTAATTATAAAAACTGGGCAGTAACTATAAAAAAATGCACCAAACACGTGATTATTTTATAAAATATTATTTTTGGATATTGAAAATTTTAATTTCATTAATTGTTGCGAGCGCAATGTTTCGTTGGATTTTTACATAATATAAATTTATTTAATCTGACTAGAAATTTCAGGATAAAAATATTTCGGATCCCATCAAAATGTGGGAAATTTTTATTGAATTTTGTTTTGAACGGTTGGTTGAAACGGGTTGTACTTTTAACAAACTGTAAATGGGCTGTAGTAAATTCCATTAGAATTCAAAAATGGGCTACACATTCTTACAAATCTCAAATGGGCTATAAGTTCTCTTCCACACACTTCTGGCCTTACTAAGTTGACGCGTCCCCTAAAAAAACAGAGTTGACGCGTATGAAAGGCTTTGTCAACTTATAGTCAACACACGGTTCTAGCAGCAGTGGCCGTTGGATGTCCATCCAACGGATGCCATGCTTCTTCTTCAATCTCGGATATTCTAGCTTCACCCGCCCAAAAAATGATTCCTCCCCCTGACATCTGGGGTGCACCGTTTCGGAAGCTGACCTGTGGGCCTACTAAGTTGATGTACCAAGGGCTTTGTCAACTTAGTCAATATAAACGATTCTAGCTGCAGTGACCGTACGATGTCCATCCAACGGCCGTAGTGCTTCTTCAACCTCTGGTCTTCTTGCTCCAGCCGCCCAAAGCAGCGCCGGTCGTGCCGCCTGCTCCTGCCTCCCGTGGCCGGCTGTGCTGCCGCGGAGGCCTCACCCCCCCATACTATTCCCACCGCTGGCCAGGCCCTGCAGCGACGACAGCCTCACACCATAGCCGAACGAGTGAACCCTCACACTCCTCTCCGCGTGGGCATCCACTGCCGCGTCTTCACCGGCTCCGCATCGTCCCCTTCCTAGGACTCGTCGTTGTCCACTGCCCTGGTGCTCTCGGCGCGGCGTGGTCAACGTGGTCAAGGAACAACATCCATCGGACGTGGACTGTACGTGGAGAGGCTGACAGCTGGATCCAGGGTGGTAGCAAGGAAGTGCCTCCTTATTACGCGAAAAATAATGATTCCTCCACCTGACAGTAGGGACCCACCGGATGGGCCACCGTATTTCGCAAAAAAAACGTTTCCCCCTGACTGCTGGGACCCACCAGCTACACCTTCGCACGCAAGGAAGTGCGTCCGGGAAAAAAAACGATTCGCCCCCCTGACTGCTGGGACCCACCAGCTACATCTTCGCACCCAAGGAAGTGCGTCCGGGCAAAAAAAAGACCAAAACAATTCGCCCCCCTAACTGCTGGGACCCACCGGCCCCCCGACTGCTGGGACCCACCAGCTACATCTTCGCACAAGGAAGTGCATCCGGGAAAAAAATGATTCGCCCCCTGACTGCTATGACCCACCAGCTACATCTTCGCAGGCAAGGAAGTGCTTGACAGTCGGGACCCACCTGGTCGAAGCGTAAGTAGCGTTGTCATTCTGGTCGCGAACGTGTACGTACATATATACTGGTGGATGTAGAGGTGCGCACGTGTCGTAGTAGAGGCGGCCAGGGTGCAAGAAAGAAAATACGGCCACGTATGTGTACATATGGGCGGGGTCTCGAATGCCTACTCGCGCATACGTACGGCGAGGGCTCGTGTACATGGCTGGGTCGGAACGGAGAAACAGCGTCGTTGTCGTGTTCATGGGTCGGAACGGAATGCGTGGTTGTGTTCATCGGGAGGGCTTGGACGGAAGAGGCGATGGAAACTAGGCCTGGCGTACCGCACAACGGAGGAAACAGACCTCCTACGGTCGAAACGGGGGTCCTGTTGATCGGGAGGGGTGTGGCTTACCACAAAACGGAGGAAACAGACCTCCTACGGTCGAAACGGGGGTCCTGTTGATCGAGAGGGGTGTGGCGTACCGCAAAACGGAGGAAACGGACCTCCTACGGTCGAAACGGGGGTCCTGTTGATCGGGAGGGGTGTGGCATACCGCAAAACGGAGGAAACGGACTTGTGTTGGAGCGCTATGGTCGAAACAGGGGTCCTGTTCATCGGGAGGGGTGAGGCATACCGCAAAACAGGACTCCACGGGATACTGTTCATCTCCACCGTCGACCCCCTCCAGCCTCCACGAGCTACTGTTCATCCACCGTCAACCTCCTCCAGCCTCCACGGGCTCCTGTTCATCCAGCCTCCACCGTGCACTACTCCACTGGCTACTGTTCAACCACCCCTCCACCATCTACTGTTCATCCAGCCCTCACACCACGGGGTCCTGTTCAACCACCCCTCCACGGGCACCCCTCCACCGTCTACTGTTCATCCTGCCCTCCACACCACGGGGTCCTATTCATCCACCCCTCCACGGGCACCCCTCCACCACACCACGGGGTCCTGTTCATCCAGAGGCAACGCCACCGCTCACTGTTCATCCACCCCCCCGCAACGCTCACTGTTCATCCCATCGATCAGCTTCAGTTAGCAGCAGTAGCCAAGGAATCGCTCGATCGGGTTCAGTTAACAGCCATCGATCGATCGCTCGGGTTCAGTAACGTGTAGCCTGCAGTGCAATCGCTCAGGTTCAGTTAGAGCCCACCGCCTCTCTCGGGTTCAGTTAGAGCCAACGCCTCGCACACACGTGCGTACGTGTACGAGAGAAACGCGCATCGCTCGGCCCCCGACCTCCCACCATAACCGGGAACTCCCCGAAATTTTCCTCCCCCTCGCTTCTACCACGGTTTTTTCCGTCATGGACGGCCCAAAGAATGTCATGCAGCTGTGTCTCCGTCCTGCCCAGGACGAAAAGCCCATTTTCTGTTATGATTTTTTGTCATAGAAGTAGGAGCCCACCACATCTATGATGATACCGGGTTTTGTCACAATTATCGCCACAGAAGTGTCATATGTATGACAGAAAAAATCGTTCGGCCCAAAATGTCACCGATGTGTCTTTTTTTTGTAGTGTATGGCGAACTTTTAATCTAAACAAAACCCGAAGTCTAAATGATGCCCTAGGGGCTGTATATATGGAGGAAGAGGGGGGAATTTTGTGGCCCTTGGAGAAGGGGTCCGAAACCAACCCTAACTCTTGTTTCCCCACACATACGGACTCTAAAATCAGCCTATACTTAAGTATTTCGAAAATACATGGGCCTGGCCCAATAATAAGGTGACGCAGCACCTAGAATAACCTATGGACGAAATTGATGAAGTGGCATCTTGTATATTTTGTCCAAGGCTTCATGCACTCCTTATGGTGGCTTCAAAGTCCTGAAATCATCACTTGTAACTCCGTTCTTGATCCCCTTGCGCATGCCATCATCTCCATGCTTGAACTAGCTCCAAGGTTCATCTTTCTTGTCCAAGCTAGGCCCTTCATTTGTAAGCAAAACAAATGTATCCAATTTAGGAAGCATCATATTCTCATGAACATTAGAATCATTACCAAGAAACGAAAGTACGTGATAATTCAATTGGCGTGCGCGAGCTCTAGTAATTGGTCCAGTATGTGTAGCAGCAGGGGTTGTGGGTGTAACAATGGTATTGCTGTCCTCATCACTTGTACAACGCCATCCTCTGGTACCCTGCCTTAGCCAAGTTCATGGCAGCAACTCACCCCACCTACAACCTCATGAAGATGCCAGGGAGCAACGGCGTCCTCACTATGGCCGGGGACACCAAGGAGGCACTAGCAGCCTCAAGCTCACCTTCAGGGCCGTGGCTGCCGCGCGGCTAGTGGGGGAAAGAGCCCCAGGGGCTCCGGGGGCTGCGCCAGCAAAAAAGAAGCAGTTGTTCTCTCAAGACCAAGCCGAGACGAAGCAGGTGTCGGTCGACCAAGATGGGGCATCGGGAGCCAGCTTCACCATAGGTGCCAACCTCACCACAGACCAAGAAAAGGCATTGGTCGATTTCTTGAGCGTGAACAAGGAGGTGTTCGCATGGGAGCCCAAGGAGCTGGCTGGAGTCCCAAGGGGAGTGATCGAGCATCACCTAAATGTGTGCCCCAATGTACGCCCAGTAAAGTAGAAGGCGCGGTGGCAGTCCACGGAGAAGCAGTCCTTCATCGTCCAGGAGACCCGCAAACTACAAGAAGGTGGTGTCATCCGCAAGGTGCGGTACCCGGAGTGGCTAGCGAACCCGGTCATCGTGCCCATGAAAGGAGGGAAGGAACACATGTGTTGACTTCACCAACCTCAAGAAGGCCTGCCCTCAGGACCCATTCCCGCTTCCGTGCATTGATCAGATCATCGACTCCACCACCGAGTGCAACTTGCTGTGTTTCCTAGATGCGTTCTCGGGCTACCACCAGATCAAGATGGCGGTACAGGGATGTTGAGAAGATGGCCTTCTTGACCCCATGTGGGGTGTACTGCTACACCTTCATGTCATTCAGGCTACGTAATTCTGGGGCGACCTTCCAGCAGCTGATGCACATCGCCATGGGCCGGCAGCTTGGGAGGAATGCCAAGGCCAATTTCTACGACATCGTGGTGAAATCTCGGGAGGCAAGGACCCTCATCCAGGATCTGAAGGAGACATTCGCCAGCCTGTGCAAGGTGGACCTACGGCTCAACCGGGAGAAATGCGTGTTTGGTGTCCCCTCCGGTAAGTTTCTATGTTTCCTTGTGTCGCACAGGGGAATCGAGGCGAACCCGGAAAAGGTCAAGGCAATAGAAGAGATGAACCCACCATAGACTCTCGAGGAAATGCAAAAGCTGGTGGGCTGCGTGACTTCACTGGGGCGCTTCATCTCCAAGCTGGGGGAGCGCGCCCTCCTGTTCTTCAAGCTGATGAAAAAGAAGGGCCTGTTCGAGTGGACTCCAGAGGCTGACGCGACGTTCCAAGACCTCAAGAGATACCTCACCAGCCCACCAGTGATGGTGGCGCCGCGTCCTCTCGAGCCCCTAGTGCTTTACTTGGCTGCCACGCCCCACTCGGCCAGCGCAGCGCTAGTGGCCGTTCGGGAGAGGCGCCAGGCTGAGGGCCTGCCACACGACCCCGCGCGTTCGGTCAAGATGATGCAGCACCAAGACGGCGCCCCTGGAGCCACAGCGGCGCCAGCAGATGACCAGGCTCCATGATACGGCGCTCCTGAGGCTGCAGTTGCCCCAACAGATGACGAGCTCCTGAGGTCCCCTGGCCTCAGGAGGCGCCCCAGCCATAGGAGGTCTCGGGCTCCACCAACACTTCCGCCCTTGTCGAGCACCCAGTGTACTTCGTCAGCACGGTACTGCATGACACGCGGGCAGGCTACCCCATGCCACAGAAGCTTCTGTCCGCGCTCCTCGTTGCACCACTTCTGCCTGCACCACTACTTCCAAGGGCATCCCATTAAGGTCGTCATAGCTTACATGCTAGAGAGGGTGCTTCGGAGCCCCAATGCTGCAGGAAGGGTTGCCGAATGGAACATCGAACTGCAGGCATTCCAGCTGGAGTTCAGCACCACCAGGGTCATCAAGGGCGCCGCACTCAGCGACTTCGTGGCAGAATGGACTGACGCTCTAGGGCCTGAAGCAGGCGGGGGCTGGTCCCTCTCACTAGGGGGCGAAGCACCAGACGGCTGGGTCATGTACTTTGACGGCGCCTTCGCACGTCAGGGCGCGGGGGCTGGAGCCGTGCTCATCTCGCCCACCCAAGACAAGTTTTACTACGTCGTGTAGCTCTGTTTCCAACATGGTGAGAAGGTCTCCAACAACATCGCGGAGTACGAAGGCTTGATCGCCGGCCTCAAGGCCGCGGCCGCTTTGGGCGTGGAGCTCCTCACCATTAAGGGCGACACCCAACAACCCGTCAACTTCTCCAACAAAGTGTACGAGCCGAAGGATGAACACATGGAGGCATACCTGGCAGAGGTACGCAAAATGGAGAAACAATTCTTGGGCCTAGAGCTGCAGCACGTGCCTCGTGGCATGAATAAGGAAGCCAAGGACATCGCCAAGAGGGCATCTAAGCGCCATCCATAGGAGCCTGGCATCCTCGAGGAGCGTCTCTTCAAGCCTTCAGCAGCCCGCTCAGCTGCAGAGCCAACACTGCCTCAGGAGGAGCTCCCCCCACCACCAACCTCGGGAGCGCCCGCCTGCGGCCCGACCTTAGGAAGCACGCCTGCTCCTCACGCTCGAGCCTCAGGAGGGGTGCTGGACCAAAGAATTCAAGGCGTACCTGCTGCAGGGAACCCTGCCGGAGAAGGAGGAAGACGCGGAGTGTGTGGCTCGGCAGGGCACAACCTACTGCATTCAGGGCGGCGAGCTATATAGAAAATGACCAAACAATGTTTCCTTGCGATGCATCTCCAGGGAGCAGGGGTGTGAGCTGTTAACCGACATACACGATGGAGACTGCGGACATCACTCACCATCACGCACCTTGGTGGGCAAGGCATTCCACAACGGATTCTACTAGCCCACGGCACTCAACAACGCAGCCGAGCTGGTGAGGTCCAGCGAAGCCTGCCAGTTCCATGCCAAGCAGATCCACCAGCCTGCTCAGGGCCTCCAGACTATCCCGCTCTCATGGTCGTTCACGGTCTGGGGGTTGGACATCTTGGATCCTTTCCCTCGAGCACCGGGGGCTACCACTACCTCTACGTCGCCATCGACAAGTTCATCAAGTGGGCGGAAGTGGAGGCAGTCCGTACCATCCCGACCGGCTTGGAAATCAAATTCATCAAGGGCCTTGTGAGCTGGTTCGGAGTCCCTAATCGTATCATCACCGACAATGGCTCGCAGTTCACTAGCAATCTCTTCAAAATGTATTGTGCTAATCTCGAAATGCAGATATGCTATGCCTTAGTGCCACACCCCAGGAGCAACGACTGAGGGAGTCCTGGACTAAGGGGTCCTCGGGCATCCGGCCTGTTAGCCATGGGCCAGACTAATGGGCTGTGAAGAACACGAAGACCGAAGACTGCACCCGTGTCTGGATGGAACACTCCTTGGCATGGAAGGCAATCTTAGCGACCAAATATGTAGATTTCCTTTCTTTGTAACCGACCTTGTGTAACCCTAGATCCTCCCGGTGTCTATATAAACTGGAGGACTTAGTCCGGAGGAGGGGGGTATTCATTATCATAGTCATATAGGCTAAACTTCTAGGGTTTAGCCATTATGATCTCGTGGTTGATCAACTCTTGTAATACTCATATTCATCAAGATCAATCAAGCAGGACATAGGGTATGACCTCCATAGAGAGGGCCCGAACCTGGGTAAACATTGTGTCCCCTGTCTCCTGTTACCATGGACCTGAGACGCATAGTTCGAGACCCCCTACCCGAGATCCGCCGGTTTTGACACCGACATTGGTGCTTTCATTGAGAGTTCCACCGTGCCGTCCTCAAAAGGTTTGATGGCCCATTCAATCGTCAACAATGACACTGTCCAAGGAGAAACCTTCCTCCTGAGATAGATTTTCGTGTTCGGCGGCTTCGCACTGCGAGCCAACTTGTTTGGCCATCTATAGCAGATCGATAGCTACGCCCCTGGCCATCAGGTCAGATTTGGGAGCTTGAACTATGCCACGGACATCCGTGGAGATTTGATCTTTGCTGGATTCAAG
This sequence comes from Triticum urartu, assembly GCF_003073215.2. NCBI lineage: Eukaryota > Viridiplantae > Streptophyta > Magnoliopsida > Poales > Poaceae > Triticum > Triticum urartu. The sequence goes on from NC_053022.1 coordinate 232,235,304, forward strand.
ATCGCGGCGATCGCTCCTGGTCACCTCTATGAACATGACCTAAATCTGTCATCAGACCACATTCAGGAGATAGCTCTTGTAACTGCTCTGGCCTTAGATCTGAAGCATACGGCACCATCTAAGGACTGGAGGTTCAACCCCACCATGGAGGACACAGATTCCCCTGCATTGGAGCTGCACATGGACTTAAACTCACACAATATTTGTGTCACCGGAACCCCGGACTCGTCTCTGGGTGTAAGGTCCGAACGATGCCGAACTTGATCGTTTATTGATCTTTGAGTTCAGCGCCGCAGACATCTTCCAGCACTCACCCTTGGGCGATGTGTTAATCTCATTAAAGAACCTATCCTTGGTGGGGGACTCACAGCCAAACTATATCCGGTTCGAACTAGAAGCTGATGACAGGGAATTCCGCTCCCCACCCACCACCCACTTTATAGCCACTGTCGAAGACTTAACTGGCATGCTCGATTACGACTCCGATCGACGGTATGGAAGACGATGCCGGAGAAGAAGAGGCCTAGGACCCGCCGTTCATCGGATGTTGGACGGACACTTCCTCGTACGATATGTACATGGTGGATGCACCAATGGAGAATAGCGGCGATGACAAAGAAAATCCAGTTGAGAATAAACCTCCTGAGACACAGCAAAAACGTCGGCATCCTTGGCGCCGCTCTAAGTCACGTCGTTCAAAGGACATCAATACCGGCACCGGAGAAGACAATACTCCGTACGATGCCAAAAACAATGAAGACCTTGCTGAGGTAACATCCGAACAGGAGGAGCAAGAAAACAGGCAAGCCAGCCCCAACGAACAGGCCAGGCCCAACGACTCGAAGGACGTAGTTATCATCCGCTCTCTGAGGATGAGGAAAGCCTCGGCAACGAAGATTTCATCGTGCCTAAGGAACCTCTCGAGCCGGAGCGCTTCAAGCGCCAGCTAATAGCCACCGCAAGGAGCCTGGAAAAGAAGCAGCGGCAACTTCAAGATGACCAAGGTTTGCTCGTCGACAGGTAGACTGACGTTTTGGCAGCCAAAGAATACAGCCTCAGACGCCCAGCCAAGAGTTACCCAAAATGAAGATTGCTACCTCAGTTCGATGAAGAGGCGTCGGAGCCCATACTTCCCTCGCGTAATGCGGCCGACCGAACACTACGCGGTTGGGACAGTGCGGCGGACCGACCACCTCTGGTCGGGATAGAGCGGCAACTCAAGCCGAACAGCAGCCCGCCCCGCTGCCACGAAAAAATAGAGACAAAACAGCTCGGGGTCATACACACGACCTTCGGCAGACCCTGGATAGTAGAGCGGGATATACCTGATCGATTTACGGATCGCGAGGACGTTCCTTGACACGTGATGATGACTGCCTATTCGGACATGACAAACCTTGTCACACCCGAGCCGACAACCGCAGACGGACCCCATCGGAGCTACGTCGCGACGCGGCCCGATATAGAGGTGCCGCACACCCTCTTTGCTTCACCGATGAGGTAATGGATCACGAATTCCCCGAAGGGTTCAAACCCGTTAACACTGAATTATACAATGGAACAACCGACCCCGCTGTATGAATCGAGAATTTTATTCTCCATATCCACATGGCCTACGGAGATGACCTGCATGCCATCGAATACCTCCCACTAAAGCTCAAAGGGCCAGCTCGGCACTGGTTAAACAACCTGCCTGAAAACTCTATCGCCAGCTGGGAGGACTTGGAAGAAGCCTTCCTTGACAACTTCCAAGGTACATATGTCCGGCCACCAGACGCCGATGACTTAAGCCACATAGTCCAACAACCTGGAGAGTTAGCCAGAAAATTTTGGACTAGGTTCCTAACCAAGAAGAACCAGATCATCGACTGTCTGGATGTCGAAGCTCTAGCGGCCTTTAAACATAGCATCCGCGACGAATGGCTCGCCCGCCACCTCGGCCAAGAAAAGCCGAAATCCATGGCATCCCTCATGGCACTTATGACCCGCCTTTTTGCGGGTGAGGATAGCTAGATGGCTCGTAGTAAAAATACGGCCAGCGACGCAGGCCCCTCTGAGGCCAAAAACAGCAACGGCAAGCTCCGACGTAACAGACACAAACGCCGAAGCAATGGTACTAATACCGAAGACACTACAGTCAACGCCGGATTTAGCAGCTCCAAGTCCAGCCAGCGGAGGAAACCGTATAAGAGAAACAATCAGGGACCATCCAGCCTGGACCGCATACTCGACCGTCCGTGCCAAATCAATGGCACCCCAGACAAACCATCCAACCATACCAACAGAGATTGCTGGGTTTTTAAGCAAGCCGGCAAGTTAAACATCGAGAACAAGGAAAAGGGATCACAGAGCAAGGACGATGATGAGGAGCCCCTGCAGCCAAACACAGGGGGACATAAGAAGTTTCCCCCTTAGGTCAAAACAGTGAACATGATATATGGTACACACATCCCCAAGAGGGATCACAAGCGCGCACTCAGGGACGTCTACGCGATAGAGCCAGTCGCCCCAAAATTCAATCCATGGTCATCGCGCCCGATCACTTTTGATCGTCGGGATCATCCGACCAGTATCCGTCATGGCGGATCAGCCGCACTAGTCCTAGACCCAATCATTGATGGATTCCACCTGACGTGAGTCCTCATGGACGGTGGTAGTAGCCTCAATCCGCTCTATCAGGATACAGTGCGCAAAATGGGCATTAACCCATCACGGATCAAACGCACAAGGACTACCTTTAAAGGAGTCATAGCAGGCGTAGAGGCCTGACGTACGGGCTCAATCACACTAGAGGTTGTCTTTGGATCTCCGGACAACTTCCGAAGCGAGGAGTTAATCTTCGACATCGTCCCCTTTCGCAACGGCTATCACACACTGCTTGGACGAACCGCATTTGCTCGATTCAATGCGGTACCTCACTATGCTTACCTCAAGCTCAAGATGCCTAGACCACGTGGCGTCGTAACAATAAATGGAAATACGGAACGCTCCCTCCGTACCAAGGAGCATACCACGGCCTTAGCAGCAGAAGTATAGCCCGGCCTTTTCTAGCAGAATCTTGATTCGGCGGCTGAGCCCCCGGACATCATTAAGAGAGTCCGGACTGTTCTGCAGCAAGACAGCCCGGCTCGTCAAGAGCTTAACTAAGCAATTTGGCCTTCGTCCCAGTCCCAATTAAATGGCGGCATTCGCACCGCGCGTACATAACTACGCACTCAAAATTCCATGGGCATCGATGGAGGCATAGCTATTTTATGATCCGCAATTCGGCTAGACCGGCCCGGACACTCATACTTTCACTATTACCCTTTTTTCTTTTATTTTTCCTTTTTTATAGGCCTTTTCTGGCGGCTTGACCATCGACTCTTTTTGAAGGATAAAAACACCAGGACAACAAGAAGCGTGGACGTACTGGAAAACTCTTAGGTGGTCTCTTTAACGATCCCTTTACATATCTTCGGACCCATATGCAGCTCTCTCTTGGTGAAGGCATAGTAAATAGCCTTTCTGCTTATTGCACTACCTATATAAATGTGCTTTAACGCACCAATGAAATTATAATTGAAACAGTTTGCGGCCCAAATTTTCACGGCTCTAGCTTACCACTGGTTCTTCTTTTTTCTTTATTTTTGTCTTTTCCTTTCTGGTAATTCTATCAGGTAACACCTGTACACTCGGGTGTGTTTCAATTTGCTAGGGGCTTCATAGCACCCCACCCTATGGCAACAAAAGTCCGAACACTTTTTATAAGTATAGTTCGGCACCCTGAATTTAGCATTATATGCATTGGCTCTGAATCATGTCTTTGGTCAATAGTTGGGTTGCCCGGCTCCTGTGCTTGCTACCTTACGTTCCGCTATATCGGCTAAGGTAGTAAAGGGAGAACTACTATGATTGTGCCTTGGTTTATCCAAAGGAAAAACTCAGTAGAGAAAGCCAAAAACTGACTGTCATGATGTGGCGAGAGCCGGTCAGCTGTTCGGAGGTTGCAAATCGTTGGAGATTTCTTCCGCATCACGCGAAGGATCGATACTTCCCGATTAGACGCTTGAAGCACTCTAGCTCGGATACTAGGGGCTGCGCCCATATTTTTATTGTCAAACTCCTATGGCTAAGTGAGGGCGTTAATGCCGCATAGTCTGACTGTCTGGTTCGTTGCGCTAAACAACTCCTTCAAGGACCATATAATTGGATCAAGATTGTTTAGATTCCATCCCGAACACCTCCGTACTACCTACGTGGGGGCAGAAGCCGACGACTGGAAAACCCTCAGATTTCACATAACATAGCCGCACAGGAGGAAAAATTTAAATACATAACAAGTATTATATTGCAAACCCGCTTTGTTCTATCATACAAGGTAGAAGGAACTTGAATACATTCATTCAAAAATAGTGTCCTGCGCACACTGCGTTGCTACAATGCGAGACCCCTCTAGGACATCTGCAAAATAGCGCTCGGGTGTGCGGTGCTCCTTGCCCTCCGGTGGCCCCTTGGTCAGCTCAACGGTGTCCATCTTCGCCCACAACATCTTGCAGCGGGTGAAGGACATGTGTGCACCTCCAATGTAGGCCGATCACTTGACGACATCCAGCCGAGGATAGGCGTTCACCATCTGCTTGACGAGCCCGAAGTAGCTGCCGGGCATAGCTTCGGCTGGCCATTGCCGGATTATCAAACCCTTCATGGCTAGCTCGGCCACCTTATGCAGCTCCTCCAGCTGTTTCAGCTGATCAGTGAAGGGCACGGGATGCTCTAGCGCAAGATACTACGACCAGAACAATTTCTCAGTGGAGCTCTCTTCTTCGGCTTGGAAGAACTCTGCGGCGTCGGACACACTGTGCGGCAGATCTGCGAAGGCCCCTGGAGAACTCCGAATCCGGGTTAGTAAGAAATACTTCTTCTTTATATATTTGCTTTGCATGCTAAACACCTTACCCGCCGCGATCTTCCTGTCATCTTGGATTTCTTGGAGGGCACCATGGGTAAGGATGGCAATGGGTCGGGTTTGGATCGGGTTGAACAATATCAAATCCATATCCATGAAGACACTCTTTGCCCGCCCATGAAAAAATCCATGGGTGAAAAATTATGTCCATGTCCAAATCCGATGGATATCCATATCCACTGGATATCCATTGGGTCCTCTTGAGACATATAAATAAGACTTAACACAATATTAACATAAACTCTTCCATTCTTCACCTCGTGGCAGGCTAGGCTTCACTTATGGTAAATCAACATCCAGTAACAACCTAAGATCATTTAGTATTTTTCTAACAGATGAGAATTACGAGTCATTTAAGAAGGATATAAAAATAAGGGTTAAGGGAAGAAGTGTTGGAGTATGTTACAGAGGGGATTGATTGTCAACTTATAAAAGTTATGATGGGGATTGTGTAATTTCTTATGCATGTTTTAGATTAAAAAAAGTGTAAAATTGCCGTGGGACATGTGAACGTGGGGCGGGGATGACAGATTTTTTCCCATTAAGTCAGACTATCGGGTCGGGTTTGGATATATCCATGGGTACAACATTATATCCATGCCCTACCCACAAACAATTGGGTCGGGTTTGGACGCCGCCCATGGACACAAAAGAATATCCAAACCCTATCCATTCAGGTCGGATATCCATGTCCATGGATAAAATTGCCATCCTTAACCATGGGCTTCAACCCGAGCTGCTTCCGCGCTTTGACGAGCCTTGGAGAGTTCGGTCTCTCGAGCCGAAACGTCGCCCTCCAGGGTCTCGTACTTCTTCACCGCGTCCTAGAGCTCTTGCTAGACCTTGTTCAGCCAGGCCTTTAGCTTCTTGCGAGCGGCCTACTCCTTGACGGCTCTCTCCTCGGCTTCAGCCAGGGCCGTTTTCAGGGCCCCAGCCTCGGTCGTCGACCCTACACATATAATGACACTATGGTCAGTATACATCATTTAATCTTTCGGAATATATAGCGAGCCATTGCATACCTTGCTGGTCTTCCAGTTGCTTCCTAGCATGGCCAAGCTCTTCTTCGGCCTGCTCCAGTTTTTGCTTTAGTCCGAAGACTTCGGCAGCATGAGAAGTCGCGGCGAGAAGCGACGCCTGCTTATTAACATCAGACACACTTGGTTAGTTTCCTGCGAAATTTAATTGATCCTCTATCTGGCTTGTCTTTTCGAAACCGGACAGTGTCTCAGGGGCTACTGTCTATGTGGAGATTTTCTCGGTTAAACGCCGCTTACCTCAAAACCTGTCAGCAAGCCGCTGCAGGCTTCGGTCAGTCTGCTCTTGACGGACTGAGCCTTCTCAATTACCGTACCCATAAGGATACGATGTTCTTCCATAATGGAAGCGCCTCGTAGCGCTTCCAACAGATTATCCGGCACCTCTGGTTGGACAGAGGTCGCCGGTGGGACGGGCGCGCCTCCTTCTCTTGATGGAGGATGCTTGTCGGACTCCGGGGCCATATGGATCTCTAGATCCGTTCCCAAAGGGGGGCCAAATCGAGTACGGCCCCCATCACCAGTCTCCATGGGGGCTTGTTCCCCCATGTGTTCGGCGACCGAGGTATCGCCCTCCGGCGCCGCCTTGATGGCCACCCAAACCTCTCCCTGGCCTAGGAAGGTCCTTCGAGATAGCACCTCGATGTCTCCCTGGGCCTCGGGAGAGTAAACGGCCGATGGTGTCTCGCTGGCCATCTCCTTTGAGTCCAACGAGCCTCTTGATGAGGATCGCTGGGAGCTGTCATGGGCCGGACTGCAATAGCATAATTAATCATGTCAATACGACAAAGAGGAGAGGTTAGATTTATGGGCATGTACGAGTCTTAGCACTTACGATGCGGCCCAAGGCTTAGTGCGGGGGCGTCGCTCCGGACTACTATCGACGTCCCATGCGGAGCTGCCCGCGAGCGGGCCTTTCCCCTTCTTGGGCGCCTCCGCCTTCAGAATTGTGGAGACCTCCCTCTTCTTCCTACCTCCATCAAAGGGAGAGTCGCTCTTCTCCTCCTCATCGTCGTCGTCTTCGGCGACGGAAGAATGGCTCCTGTCTTCGGACATCGCGTCCGAAGTGCCCTTGCGGCGGGGACTACTCCGGACCCCCTTGGCCTTCCCCGTGGCCTTCTTCGCTGGCATCGTATAGGGCGCCGGCACCAGCATCTTCGCTAAACGCGGAATGACTGATTCTTCAGGCAGCGGAGCCGGACACCGGATCTGCTTCACCCTCTCCTTCCAGTCCTAAAGAAGCAATGATAATAATAGCTTAGATATCATCCTTGAAACAAGCAAGTAGGGGATGCGTTAAAAATAACATACCTCGTTGGCGAGGTGATTGATGTCGTGCCCGCGGTCCGAATCCATGGCCGGCGGTGTCTCGTTGCCCTTGAAGAGCAACTTCCAGGCATCTTCGTGAGAAGTTTCGAAGAGCCTCTTCAGGGTATGGTGCTTCTTCAGATTAAACTCCCATAGAGGGCGGCTTCGGCTTTGGCACAGGAGAATCCGGCGAACTACCATCACCTAGATTATATCGACAAGCTTGATATCCTTGTCCACCATACTTTGAATGCGCGTCTGCAGCGCTATCAGCTCATCTGACGATGACCAATTCGGGCTCTTCTCAACCCAGGAGGTGAGCCGCATTGGAGCACCGGACTTGAATTCGGCAGCAGCGGCCTAGTTTGTACCACCGGGTTCTGTGATGTAGAACCATTGTTTCTGTCATTCCTTGACAGTCTCCACGAAAGTGCCTTTCGGCCAGGAGACATTAGTCAGCTTGCTCACCATGGCACCTCTGTACTCCACGTGCTGGCCATCCACCACATTCGGCTTCACATTGAATACCTTGAGCCACAACCTGAAGTGGGGTTGGATGCGGAGGAAGTCCTCGCACACGATGATGAACGCCGAGATGTTGAGTAAGGAGCTCGGGGGTTGATCATGGAAGTCTATCCCGGAATAGTACATTAGCCCACGGACGAAAGGGTGGAGTGGAAACCCTAGCCCGCAGAGGAAATGAGGGATGAATACCACCCTCTCATTGGGCTTCGATGTGGGAACGACTTGCCCCTGGGCTAGAAGACGGTGGGCGATTTCCTTCGCCAGGTACTCGGCCGCCCAAAGCTCAGTAATGTCCTCCTTGATGGAGGAGACCATCCACTTGCCTTGACCTCCGGATTCGGACATGGTTGAGTGCTAGCTTGAGTGGGAAGAAGATGAGAGCTTGGGTGCTGGAGCTCAAGAGTGGAAGGGCAGAGGAAGAGAGAAGGCATGGGAGAAGAAGGGGGAATCCTTATCCCCTTATAAAGGCAGTGAATATCGAACTCCTCCCCACTCGCCTTAAAACTCGCCTATTCCCATGGGCTGTGTAAACAGGCACGGCTTGGTTACCCACACCCAAATTGATGAAAATCCCGCAATAAGGGGACACGATCTCTGCTTTGGCAAGACGTGCCAGTGGCAACCGCGTCTCAAAACGTGTAGCGGCAGACGAAAAACGGTTCCAAATTATGACCGGGTAAACGTGATGTCATAATACAAAAAGTTGTCAGCGGATTGGACTTGTGGAAAATTATATTCCCTCTGTGGTTGCCTGTAGTGCGTGTGTTGCAGGTCCGAACACATTCAATACATACGAATACTATCTTGGAGTTCGGAAGGAGGAACCCGCCTTGCAATGCCGAAGTCAGATCTACGCGCTGGATACCTTGTCATTGAAGCCAGGTTCAGGGGCTACTGAGGTAGTCCTGGACTAAGGGGTCCTCGAGCGTCCGGCCTGTTAGCCATGGGCCGGACTGATGGGTTGTTGTCGGTGTCCTGGGAATGGTGGTCCCCAGACTTACCTACCTGCGGCCCACGGCGAGGCTGGGCTGGCAGGTCTTACAGCCCATCTTCATCTACAAGGCATTCAAGACCCTCGCGAGGCAGACGAGGCAAGAGCTCCTCAGGAGCGGCCTCGCTAGGCAGGCTCGCGAGGGGCAGAGAGATCAAGGCAGGCAAACCTCATGAGGCCCTCGTGACGTGAGCCATGACGATCAAGACCAGGCGGGCGCCAGCGCACAGTGTCCTTGTTTCCTCTTTGGTGTCAAGGGGGAAAGCGCAGGCATGGAGTACCAAGGCATCAGGCAAAGGTTTCCATATCGGTGCAATGAGACCAAGACCAAAAGGATGGCAGGACGGAGGTCACCATGGAGCCCAAGACGGCGTCATCACCAGAGCCTTTGGCATGCGAAGACCACCTTTTGTCAGGATAACTCATACTAGTTGTCCCCTTTCGAGTTGGCTGTTGTTGGCTCCCTTCCCGCTCAATATTTGGGGAGAGGACCAGGGCCTATATAAGTAGAACTAGCAACCACAGTGAAGGGGGACAAAAAAGACAAGAAGAGAGAGGATCGACCTCGTCACAAGTGGGAAGCAGATCCAAGATCATCTCACCCACACAAGTTCTCCAATCACAAGAACGCCTCAACCTCAGGAGGCTGTTCTTCCCCTTGTAACTGTTCTTCACCAGCCCAAGAGGCAATCCACCACCACCATACTGGAGTAGGGTATTACACCACAACGGTGGCCCACCAGTATAAATCTTGTGTCTTTCTGTGTTGTGAGTTCGTTGAGTTCATTTGCGAGATCTTAGAAAGCTAGGGCATGGATCGATAGGGAGAAAACCTTCGCGAACACCCCCAGTGTTCGAACCTCAAGGGTTTGCCAGAACCCGTGATCCGACATTTGGCACGCCAGGTAGGGGTGCGCCGAAGTTTCCTTCCGTCGCTCCGTGCTCTGTTGCTTCGTCGTCTCCATGGCAGACGTGCGCCGCTCTCGTGCCGAGCGTCGGGCTGCCCTCGCCGCCCATGTTGCTCAGACGGCTCCCGTCGGCGGGCCGCCTCGTCGTTCCTCATCGCCTGCTGCCAACGCCGCCACTGCCCCGGTAGGGAAAGAGCAGCAAGCATCCTCGCTACACCCCTCGGTGCGGCGGGATGGCCGCACCGCCACTCCATCACTGACCCGGGCTGGATCTTCTTCCCATGCACGTCGCCCTCCCATGGATGCGCGGGCTGCGCTCCTCATGGCACACGAGCTCCTGCGCTACTGTCCGGTCGGCGACCTCTACGAGGACTGGCTCGACCGCATCGCCGAGCTTTTCCACACCGCGGGGGGATCCCCTGCGCCATCCCTCTCTCCGCCTCGCCCTCCACCAGCTACGGGCGACGTAGCTCACGGAGCGCCTCCACCACCTCAGCCCCAAGACGGCGTCCTGGCGCCATGACGCGCGGCTCCGCGACGCGACCCGCGCCCGCGCGTGAAGAGAGAAGCTGTCAAGAAGTCCCTCGGTCGCAACAAAATGCTCCACCGCTCCTGGCGCCACCGTGCGAGGACTGGCTGCTCCAGCAAGTCCGCGCGCCACATGTAGCGGCAGGGCGCGGGCCCCATCAAGAACAAGCTCCACCCCTAAGGCGGGCCCCGGTGACCACAGCTGGCTATCGTTCTTTCACCCCCAAGCTGTGCAACATCGCTTGGCCAGGAAGTTCAAGCCAGATATGCCTCCTTGATATGACGGCACCCCCGACCCCGAGGAGTTCTTGCAACTCTATGAGCTGAGCATCGAAGCGGCCAACGGCGACGAGAAGGTCATGGCGAACTGGTTCCCCATGGCTCTCAAGGAAGGCGCCCGCTCCTGGCTCCTGAACCTGCCTCCGGGCTCAATCTCCTCTTGGAACGAAATGTGCACCCGCTTCATCGCCAACTTCCAGGGCACTCGTGACCGCCCCCCGGTCGCGGGCGACCTGCGCCGCATCAAGCAACACCCAGGAGAGACCCTACAGAAGTACATTCAGTGCTTCAACAGCGCACGGATCAAGATCCCCAAGGTGACCGACGAGGCCATCATCTCTGCATTCTTTCATGGCGTCTGCGACGTCAAGATGAAGGAGGAGCTCGCCATCCATGAAGAGCTGTGCACAACCTTGGAACTGTTCAACATCACGACCAAATGTGCTAGAGCTGAGGAGGGGCGCCTCTCCCTCCTTGAGCTCCCTGCTGCGGACCCAGAGGAGAAGAAAGCCAAGGCCAAGGACATGAAGCGCAAGGGAGTAGTCATGCTCGCAGCAAAACCAGACACCAAGCGTGGCAGAGACCAACCAGAGTCATCCAAGGGCGGTCGTCCGTTCTGCGCCTTCCACAACCTGAACACCCACAACACCAGCGATTGTCAAGAGCTTAGAGCCATTCGTGAAGGGTGCTTCGGTCGAAACCCCGAGCGCGGAAACCGGGGCTACGGCCGAGGAGGAGGACGTGGTGGTGGACGCTGGGACGACCGTTGCCCGCGCCAGGACTGGCGCGATCGGCCTCGTGAGGACCGCTGGCAGGACCAGCCTTGCGAGGATCGTCCTCAAGGCAACGCCGGGCTCCCTCCGCTGGCACCACCGCCAAGAAGGAATGACGAACACCATCAGGACGAGGGAGCTGGGGGATTCCAGGAACCACGCACTAACGCCTGCATCTTGGGTGGAGCCCAGGCCCCAGCCTCGCAGCGTATCTTCAAGCAGTTTGCTCGTGAAGTGAATGCAGTCCTCCCCAAGCTCGAAGCCACGCGCCCGCTCAGATGGTCCAAGTGCCCCATTACGTTCAACTCGGCAGACCAGCTTAAGTGCGCAGCTACCGCTGGCACCCTCCCGATGCTCTGCTCCCCAGTCATCAGCAACGTGCAAGTTACCAAGACCCTCATTGACGGTGGCGCAGGGCTCAATGTCCTGTCCGTCGACACGTTCGACAGCCTCGAAGTGTCGTATGACCAGCTTCGGCCCACCAAGCCTTTCTCAGGAGTGACAGACGGTTCAACCACACCGATAGGGTATGTCTGCCTCCCTGTCACCTTCGGGGAGCGCAAGAACTACCGCACCGAGCTCATCAACTTAGACGTCGCGCACATCCGTCTGCTGTACAACGCCATCCTCGGGTATCCTGCCCTGGCCAAGTTCATGGCGGTGACCCATCACGGCTACAATGTCCTCAAGATGCCGGGAAGCAGCGGGATCATCACGGTCCCATGTGAAGAAAGAGACGCGGTGTGCTCTCTCGTGCGTGCCTTCCAAGCCGCAGCAATCGACGACCCCGACAGTAAGGGCGAGGGCCCTCCTTAGGTCATCCCCAAGAAGAAGAAGCAGCTGCGGCGTGCAAGGCCTCAGGAGGGTGACGCCACAGCCGGAGTCTCGTCAGGATCAGCGCCCGCTCCAGGGGCGTCTCCCTCCATCGCATAGGAAGGTGCGCCCGGCGCCCTTCTCGGGCAGGGCTCGGGGGCTTTCTTCTAGAAGGCCTCAGACTTTGCCCACATCACGAGGGAGGCGCTCGGGCACCACTTGGAGGTGTGCTTCGCGGTACGTTTCCCTCAGGAGGGCATAGGGCAAGGATTGCCCACCGTTCGGGAGTTCATCACCAAGACCACCCAGGAGTTGCAAGATGCAAGGGCCATGCGCGGCGATCGCCGCTCACGAGATGCAGCTTCCCATCCAGGCGAGGATGCCGAGCTGCTGTTTGCATCGACGTTCCAGGGCTCAACAGGGCCGCTTCTCAGGAGCTTTTCTGGCCTTCGCGCGTGGGACGCTGCGAGGGCCCACCGCACAGCTAGGTTCGCGTGCCCTTTGGCCTGCCAAGTGTATTGTTCGCCTACCAGCACAACTTGTGGCACATCCTAGCAGATTAGGAAGCTAGGCACCACGTCGTCCTGATGGAGATGGAGACGGTCCTCAAGGAACCTCCTGAGCCCACAGAGCCTCCCGAGGCTCAGAGCTCCAAAGGCTCATGAGGAGCAACCCCTTTGCCATGCAGCTTTAGCTTCCTCAACTCTCCCTCGTCAACATTACCAGGTGACATCTTTCCGAGTTCATTTAGCTGGGAGCGCCCCTCGGGCTGCATCATTCCTAGGCTGCATGGGTCCGTCCTTGTGGCATGTATCCCTTTTTTTATGTCTTTAGCTTACCTTGTTGGGGGCGCCACTCAGGCTGCATCATCCCCAAGCCACTCGGGCCTAACCCAGTGACACATATCTCTCATGCACTTGCTTAAGCCTGCTACTCTCATGTTCGATCTACCTATGATTACTACTTGCTTGATCGCCACCCATTATGGGGACCACGCATCGGTCGTCTTTCTTCAGGACCCTTCGCGTGAGTAAATTGAACACTACGTCTGTGCTCGGGTCCGTCCCTGCAACGTCGGTAAATCCAACGGCTGAGCTCTATCTGGCGAGCCGGCCCCATTTACGTCACCTCCTGGGGCCGTTGGTGCTTGGCCTTCTCACGCAATAACCTCAGGAGATTCGTTCGGCGCAGGTTGTCTGACCACCTTGCAGGTCCAGCACCGCAAGCAAGAACCAAGACCAGGTGCAACCCGCCTTGAGGTAGGGCCTTGTGAGTCCCGCGCTGGCTCACGAGTGCCCAGATACACCTCGTCAAGCCCTATCGTGCAAGCCACATGTTAGGGCGGGGCTGTACATGCCCTGGGGGCTCTCCTGAGAGGGAGCCCCCCTCCCACGCACAAGTGAAAGCATCATGCTCCAGGCTGGCCGTCGACACCCCCGAGGAGCGGCTATGCCCGTGCACAAGCGGAAGCACAATGCTCCCCACTGGTGATAAACAACTGAGGGCGGCTTCGTAGTCGTACTAACCTCAGGGAGCCCCAGAGCTCAGTGTCCGGCCTCACCGCAACACCTCCCCTCGGGAGAGCCGCGTGAGGGGGCTGGGCACGGGGGCTATGCTCGGGTCACGCCCAAGCGTACGCCACCCAGTCAGGTCTCCCGGACCTGGTCTTCGCATGCCCCTCCCGAGCCAAGCCTCGGTGAGGGAAAAGGTATAGAGATTGTTTGCACGTCAAGGGGGACTCCTGAGCATCGCGACTCAGGAGCCTAACTGCTCACGTAGCCCCTCACTCCTTGGTCCGTCCTGGTCTCCGATTGGCCCAACGGCGGTTGAGGTATGCACGGGGCTGGGCTCTGCCGACGTAGAACATCAACCTATCCTCGTGTACTCTCCCTATAAGTTGTTTACGCATCAAGGGGGACTCCTGAGCATCGCGACTCAGGAGCCTAACTGGTCACGTAGCCCCTCACTCCTTGGTCCATCCTGGTCTGCGGTCGGCCCAACGGCGGTTGAGGTATGCGCAGGGCCAGGCTCTGCCGACGCAGAACACAAAGCAAATAGGAAGAAAATCACAAAATCTCGAAGCAAATATTACAAGACATATTGTCCTCGCAATATCAAATAAAAGTCTTAAAGCCTCCACGAGGCCTGATGCGTATCACAGGGATGAAACAGGAAAGCAGCCGCAAGTCACTCCTAGACACCGCCATCTACAGGATCGGCGGCATCACCAGTCGAGGGAGCGAGGACGAAGCCGTGGAACTTCTTCAGCAGGGCCTCTACCTGACCTTTCACGATTGCGGCGGCGACCGCACAATGCTCGTCAGCTACAGGCTCCAGCAGCTCGTCAAGACAAGCATTGGGGTCGTGAAGGTATAGATGGCTGAAGACACGCGTCAGCGCAGCCAAAGAAAGGACACGAGCCTCCGCCTCGGCCATAGGACTGATGCCCTCCATGACTTCCTCAAGCGCCTTCACCAAGTGGGGAAGCAGCTGAGCAGGGCCGTCCTCGTCGGTGGTCAGCGGCTTCTCCAGGCCCTTCTTGTATAGTGACTTCAGCGCCACGCTGGACCTCTTCTCGAGAAGCGAGAAGGCCTCGCGGTCTTCGGCCAGGACCTTCACCTTAGCATTGAGCTCGGCCTCCCTTGTCTTCGCCTTCTGCGCCAGTCCCTCCAATCGGCTGCGCTCCGTGGCCTGCGCCTTCGTCAGCAACCCTAGCTCGGTGTCGCGGTCCTTGATGGCGTCCTCCCAAGCCTTCATCTCCTCCTCCTTCACTTCGCGTTCACGCGCTTCCTTTGCGCGCTCGTCACGCAGCCTCTTTAGCTCACCCTCTAGCTCTCGGCAGCAGTCGCGGGCGGCATCGCCGTCCTTCGGCGCAGCCTCACGATTGACCACGGCTCTGACGGCGACCTGCCTCTCCTTCTCGGAGGCCGCCGCGGCCAGGCTCCGCGACGCTCGAACGGCCGAGTCGGAGTGAAGCCAGCCTGAGGCGAGCTCCAGGCGCCCGGCCACTAGGTGCGGGTCCGTGCCCAAGAGGTCTTCCCATAGCTTGGCCATCCCTGAGAAGACACACTCAAAGGCTGCAGAGGGAGTAGAAGGATTCGGGGCCAGAGGAACAGTAGGAGTAGGAGGCGACGTCGTTACTAGAGCCTAGAAGATCGAGGGCTCCGAAGCCCTTAGGACCTCGTCAGCAGAGCCGGGTGCCGGCACTTCCAGAGCCAGCGGGGCCACGGGGGCTGGTTCATCCTGCCGATGCTCCTCTCGGCCTTGCAAGGGCGACCGGGCTGGGGAGGTGCGGGCGTTGTCGCCTCTCTTCTCTGCAGAGGGAGGCACGGCCACAGCATCCCCCTTCCTTTTCTTCGCTGAAGACTCCAGCCTGATCGACCAGGTGAATGTCAGAAAATAGCAAGTATAAGCAGGAACAAGATGAAGCTCGAAGCACTTACTGATCCACTGCGACATAGTCCACCCTCCGCTTGGTGAGCCTAAAACCCGAAAGCGTCGGGCCTGAGGAGTGGGCACACGGGCTCCAGGAGCAGAAGATGGCACAGCAGAAGGACCGGAGCCGGCCCCAAGCGGTACCACGTCGGAGGCAGCATCTCGAGAGACCAGCGACAATCTACCCCTTGTCAGGATGAGGGGCAGCTCCCTCACCTCCTGGCAGGCGACGACCTCGTCATCGCCTGGTAGGGCGCGGAGGATGTTGGCCTTGCTCAAGGGCTCCCCCATTCCCTCGGGGATCTCTTCCGAGCCTTCCGCCTCCTCTTCCTCCTCGCGGGAATCATCAGAAGACACCTCTACCGGCTTCGGCGTTGTGGAGGCTCCAGCGAGCGTCGGCGGCACCAGCCCGCACACGTCAAAGATCGGCCTGGAAGCAACGAATTGCTCCCAGTCCTTGCGATGGAACAAAGGAAGAAAGGCGCTCGGCGGGTACTCTTGGTTGTCCCCAAACAAGAGACGAACTGCGTTCAGCTCATAAACAGGCAGGGCCACTAGGCTAAGACGAACCTTGTCTTCTTCATCTCCAAGCTTCCACAAGGGGCGCGTGCGCGCCTGGAGTGGAGCAACGCGTAGCATCAAGAATTCCCTCAGGAGCATGACCCCAGTCACCTTGGCCGCCTTCGCGTTGCCCAGCTTCAAATCAGTCTTCATCTGCTCCAGCACCGAGGATGTCCGCTCGTCGGTGAGCTCAACACGAGACCACCCCTAGTCAGACTGGGGCGCCTCCGAAGGCAGTTCCAAGTGTGGATGGGCGCACTTGGCACTCATCATGACCCATTTGGCCCTGATGTTGTCAACCCTCTTCCCGGTGTTCAAAATCGAGTTGGACTGGACGGCCGCGATGAAGTTGGCACACCCGAAGATATGGCCACCGGTGATATGGAGGAAGAAGAAGTGGCGCAGCAGTGCCACGGACGGCATCACGCCCAGGTACCCCTCGCAATAGTAGGCGAAGATAGACAAGAGAAGAACGGAGTTGGGATGGAGGTGCAGTGCCTGCAACCCAAGTGGTCGAGGACCTCAAAAAAGAAATCAGAAAAGGGGGGAACCAACCCGGCAGTGATGCTCCTCGTGAAGAAAGGGAACAAGGTTCTTCCCTCAGGCTCCGGCTCGTCGGAGGCAAGCCAGAGCTCCGTCTTCCCCCTCTCATTGCTCGCCCCCACCGTCAGCAAGCGCGTGGTGGCAAGGTTCTTCTTCGTGACGTTGGGCGCATCGAGGGCTGGCTTGAACCAGGCCGGCGCCGAGGAGGACTTGACCTTGCGCGACGCCATTGGACGCTGATGCGGAGCGAAGTTGAAGTGGATCTAGAAGTTCCGGCAGCAAAAGGCAAGAAAGGGGATCTAAAGCAAGGCGAGGAAGAAGCAATGAAGGCAAGCACTGTCTGCACCAGCCTTTTTGTCAAGTCGGGCAGTTGCCGAGGCAACGTGGGGAAGCAGAGACACCCACGTCCAATCAACCGCCACGCGTCAACCGAGGCTGCAGGCTTTGGGGGCCGCGGCACTCCGCACTTGACCCTTTGGCTTCGCCTAGAAGCCAAGCCCGAGCATGCCTTGGGCCTGGGGGCTACTGTCGGTGTCCTGGGAACGGGGGTCCCCAGACGTGCCTGCCTGCGGCCCATGGCGTGGCTGGGATGGCTGGTCTGTACGGCCCATCTTCATCGACAAGGCATTCAAGACCCTCGCGAGGGGCCAAGCCTCGTGAGGCGGACGACACAAGACCTCGTCAGGAGCGGCCTCGCCAGGCAGGCTCGCGAGGGGCGGAGAGATCAAGGCAGGGCAAACCTCGCGAGGCACTATGACGTGAGCCATGACGATCGAGACCAGGCGGGCGCCAGGTGATGTCTACTACACAACCTTCTTCTTGTAGACGTTGTTGGGCTCCAAGTGCAGAGGTTGGTAGGACAATAGCAAATTTCCCTCAAGTGGATGACCTAAGGTTTATCAATCCGTAGGAGGCATAGGATGAAGATGGTCTCTGTCGGTGTCAAAACCGGCGGATCTCGGGTAGGGGGTCCCGAACTGTGCGTCTAGGCCGGATGGTAACAGGAGGCAAGGAACACGATGTTTTACCCAGGTTCGGGCCCTCTTGATGGAGGTAAAACCCTAGGTCCTGCTTGATTAATATTGATGATATGGGTATTATAAGAGTAGATCTACCACGAGATCAAGGAGGCTAAACCCTAGAAGCTAGCCTATGGTATGATTGTTGTATGATGATGTTGTCCTACGGACTAAAACCCTCTGGTTTATATAGACACCGGAGAGGGTTAGGGTTACACAAAGTCGGTTACAATGGTAGGAGATCTTGAATATCCGCATTGCCAAGCTTGCCTTCCACGCCAAGGAAAGTCCCATCCGGACACGGGACGAAGTCTTCAATCTTGTATCTTCATAGTCCTGGAGTTCGGCTGAAGGTATAGTCTGGCTACCCGAACACCCCCTAATCCAGGACTCCCTCAGTCTCTCTCAAGCAACCCTGCAACCAAATAACAAAGAGTCTCTTGTGTCCCCAACACACCCAATAAAATGGTAAATTGTATAGGTGCACTAGTTCGGCGAAGAGATGGTGATACAAGTGCAATATGGATAGCGGATAATAGTTTTTGTAATCTGAAAATATAAAAACAGCAAGGTAACTAGTAATAAAAGTGAGCACAAACGGTATTGCAATGCTAGGAAACAAGGCCTAGGCTTCATACTTTCACTAGTGCAAGTCCTCTCAACAATAATAACATAAATGGATCATATAACTATCCCTCAACATGCAACAAAGAGTCACCACAATGTTAGTAATAGCGGAGAACAAACGGAGAGATTATGGTAGGGTACGAAACCACCTCAAAGTTATTCTTTCCAATCAATCCGAACACCCCCTAATCCAAGACTCCCTCAGTAGCCCCTGAACCAGGCTTCAATGACGACGAGTCCGGCGTGGCATTGCAAGGCGGGTTCCTCCTCCAAATTCTTCATAAAAGTTTGTAAACACCAAGAGTAGTGTCCGGCTCTGCAAAATAAGTTTCCACGTATTGCCACAGAGAGAATAATATTAACACAAATCTAATCTGCTAACGTATTCCGCAGCGTGACATCACACTACGGCCAAGCCTTTATTCGAATCGTTTTCACTTTTCCACCTCAGCGTGTTTTGCGAGGCAGTTTCCTTGGCACGTCTTGTCAAAGCAGAGATCGTGTCCCCTTTATTTACGAGATTCTCATCAATACGGACGTGGTAACCCAATCATGCCCGTTAGGATGTCTTCTCGATTAAAGGCGAGTCCCAAATGGTTACGGGGAGGGCTCATGGTATTCAAGCTCTTATAAAGAGACCAGGGCCTTACTCCTTTTCTCCAATCTCAAAACAAGTTCGCCCGTCGCCTCGAGTTCCAACACCCTAGGCTCCAGATTCCAGGCGCTTCGGACCTTCGACAATGTCTGGTTCCGACCTTCAAGGCCGATGGATGCCCTCCTCTGTCACGGAGGAGGACGTGCTAAAGTTAAGGGAGGCTAAGTTCTTGACCGCCAAAATTTCGCATAGGTTGCCTGCTCAAAGGCAGGCTATTCCTAGTCCCCAGCCCGGTGAGAGCGTAGTGTTCATGTCTCACTTCCTTCGGGGGTTAGGCTTCCCGATGGATCCCTTCGTGAGGGGGCTGATGTTCTATTATGGGCTGGAATTTCATGACTTAGCTCCGGAGTCCATCCTCCACATTTCCTCATTCATCGTCGTGTGCGAAGCGTTCCTCTGTGTTACTCCTCACTTCGGATTATGGCTCAAGACTTTTGGATTGGAGCCGAAGATGATCGAGGGACGGCACGCAGAGTACAGAGGCACTGTCATAAGTAGGAATGTTGATGCTCCATGGCCCGAGGGCTCCTTTCAAGAGGAGCTCGTCTTGTGGCAACGAGAGTGGTTCTATATCACCGCTCCCAGGAGCACCAAGTGGGTGGCGCCTCCTGCCTTTCGCTCGGGTCCCCCGCCACGGCTAGCGTCATGGGTCAACAAAGGATTAGATCAGGGGTTATCCAAAGACGTGCCCTTGTTGCAGGGCCGCATTAGGGATCTCTTAGAAAGAGACCTCAACCTGGTCAAGGTGGCGCAGGTCATGCTGATTCGCCGAACACTGCGCGGCAAACGTCGCTCCCTTCGTCTGTGGGAGTTTAATCCGGAGGGACCACGAGCTCTCCAGCATTTTATGGGCGCAACGCCCGTGGAGATGTATAAAAGGTTCTTCGGATCACAAGAAATGTGTCCGGATTTGATCGAGGACGCAGGTTTAAGCTGCAATCGCCCGGATACTCAAGTAAGTAACCTTGTGCCCGGACTCGCTATCCGTAAAATTGTCATAAATTCACCCCTGAAAGAGCTGTCCTTTGAAACAGGAGTGGATAGCGAAGGCAAAGCTGATCAGGTGTCCGGCTCCCCTTCCTGAGACCAGGCTGGATCCCGTCCTAGTCAGGATGTTGAAGATCGTGCCTTTGGAGGGAAGTGAGGGGGAGGACAAGGAAACTATGGCCTCCTCGAAGGAGGCTGCTCCGAAGGGAGGAACTGACAATTCCTCTCCTGAGGGGAAGAAGAGGGACGCCTCTGACGACCCGGAGACCATGGCCTCAAAGCGGGGGAAATAGTCCTCGTCAGAGGGTCCGACGCCGGGGAGATCCTCGGCCGAACTACGCCCTCAAAGGGATCAGCCCTCCAGCGAGCCGTAAGTAGAGAAAGATTTTCATTTAGAGGGATGAGATAAATCCTTTATTTTTATCTGAGAAGATTAACCGAAATTTTACTTTGTAGCTCGGACCTCAGCCCTTCTCAGCAGAGCTCGTCTTCGGGGGATCTTCTTCCGGAGATGATGGAGAGTGGAACGCCTCCCCCTGCCGTACCGCCTGGCGAGGCGGGCGACCCTGAGGTGTCGTCGCGGAGGGTTTCTCCGAATCCGGCAGGGGTGGAAGGTAGCCATATGCCCCCCAAGGTTCTCCGCGTCCGGCCTTTGATGGAGGTCATAGGACGAGTCCGGCACCGTCCGATGCGCGGTCGGAGGAGCTGATGATTCTGCTGGGGCGAGCTTCTATCTCAGAGGAGCACCGTGCATTGATGGGTACGGTGATTGGAAGGATTTCTTCCGCGGAAAGCGGATTGCATGAGGCCGTCAGAAGTTTGCTGACGGGTTTTGAGGTACGTTTGATAATGTACTTCTTTGTCAGTTGTGCATAAACAAGATGTGCCCTGTGTAGATAGTAGCCCCTGAGACTCTGTGTGTTGTCAAAATTGACGGCGCGCAGAGGATCATAATCCCAGGTCTAAAATGTCGCCTTTGTATACAGGCGGCGAAGTGTCCAGAATCGAGCCGAACTGATGATTTTGCCGAACTAAAGCGGCAACTTGAGGTGGCAGATGCCGACATCGCGCTCATCAACGAGCGGCTTGATGAGGCTCAAGGTATGCAATTCCTCGGGCGGCGTCTGGTAAGAGGAGCTTTGCGCCAGTATCTTACAATGTGTGTGCTTGACGCAGATGGTGCGGCCGCCATGGAGAATCTTCGGGCGGAACTTGCCCGAGCTAAAGAACAAGCCAGGAAAAGTGATGCGACTGCCGAGAAGGCCCTTGAAGAGCTGAGAGCCGAACAGGTTGCTCACTGCCGAAGCAAGAAGGAGATGGCCGAGATGGCCGTGAAGTTAAAAAGTGCTGCTGACCGTTGCAAGTTTCTTGAGAAAGAAGACCGGGCGAGACGGACGGACTTAGAGAAGGCCGTTGCTGATGCCAAGGACGCTCGCTCTGCGATGAGAGCTGCGAAGGAGGAGCTGCGTCAGGCCGGACAGATTGCGGCTGGAAAGCCCTTTATGCTGCGGAGGAAGTTTTGCGATCCGAAGTTTGCTCCGTTGGACCGGATGTGGAGTGCGGAGGACACCTATCTGGATTTGGCAGCGAGTGTTGCTGATGCGACCGAATACTTTCGAGATCAAAAAGATCATGAAGTGGAAAGGCTTTTCTGGTCGCAGTTCCAAAATCCAGAGCGTCCACTGGCAGTGGACGATCGTCTGGCTCAATGGGCCGAACTGAATAGATTGTCCGGACTCGCCATGAAGTACGTCATGGGTCATCCGTGGCCGGGGAGATCGGAGCCGAAAAGTTATTTCAGCTTGGTGCAGCAATTCCTTGACGCGGTGCCACGTATCAATGCGATGAAGAGGTCAGCATGCATAGAGGGCGCACGGATGGCTCTTGCCCGTGTCAAGACATACTGGGCAGAGATGGAGACCACCGTTGTTGCATCCCGAGATTCAGACAAAAGCTGAGTACCCTCCGAGCACTATTTTCAGGAAGTCCTTGAAGGCGCTCTGTGACGCCCGGATAATTAAGCTATAGTGATCCCCCACTAATGATGCCACATCACCTCGGTTACTGTTGATAAACTCTCGACAGTTCAAAAACGAAACAAATTCAAAATCTAATTAAAAGCATACAATAAAGGTTTTCAAATATTAAAACCAAATTGTTCGGGTTGTGTCAAATAATGCATAAGTAATTATGGTGGAGAAACCAAACTTTTATAAACTGTTTAACTACCCTAAAATAAGTAAGACAGTAGCAGAAACAAGTAATTAAATGCCTTTTACAGTTAATAAAATACTAAACTGTTTTATTTTGTCACCATACTTTTGTGGCATTGGGGTATTTTGAAACACTAATTTAGGTACTACTTAAATATTTTATAAAAAAAAATTATATAATAAATAAAATAGAAAACTAATAGAAAGAAGATAAATAAAAGGAAAAGACAAAACAAATAAAAAGGCAGGCGAGAAATAAAAACACACTGGAGCCCCCCCTCTCTCTCTCTCTCGGACGAATGGCCCAACTGGCCATCCAAGCCACCGGGAGGCCCAGCCCACCAATGGGCTTTTCTCCTACCACTTGAACAAAACAGGGAGGCCATGGTGCTGGCAGTGCTCGCACGCCGTCCACGCCATGGATGTTGCGCTGTCGCCCATCCCGTGGCTCCTTGGGTGGATAAGGCCGCACCTCGACACCCCCAACGGAACCCTAGCTCTAGTTTTTCCCCTCTTCGACCTCTCCCTCTCTATTCCGCTCGATCCCGAGCCCGACCACGTGCGTCCATGGCTGCGCCGCCCCCATAGCTGTGGCCACGGGCCACCATCCGCTGCTCCACCGAGTCCAGGAGGTTCACCGTCGACTGCTACATCGTCTTCGCGCATCAGATCAAGTCAAGCTTCACCGCATCACCGGGATCGACTCCTTCAACCTTCGACCATCGTCATCCACTACGTCGATTCGCCGTCGTCGCTGCAACATCGTCTTCACCGGGACCTCCCCGAGCTTCCCTGTGAGCTGACGCCTCTTCCCTGCCTTTCCTACAGTCCGTCCGCGTTTTCTAGCACCAGCACCACTAGCACCGTCCTACGCTCGTCGCCGTCGCATCCGTAGGACCGCTCCCGCGCCCCTACTCATCCCATCGCGCGCCTGTGACCGCCTTTGACCGCCTCGCGCGTCTCCACTCTCCGCCATGCGCCGCATGCTGCCGTACGCCTGATCGTGCCCGCCGGAGCCGCGCTCACCGGTGCCCCGGCCACCGCCTGCTGCTTCTGCTCTGCTCCGTCACCCGCGCGCGCCAGGCTGTGGCCGTTCGCCCGGCGCCCCGCGCCGTTCGGCCTCCTCCCGCTGCTGCTTTTTGCCGTGCCGTTGCCTCTGCTATTGCTGTTGCTGCTGCCGCACCTCGCTCGCCCGACCGGCTTCCACCGCGCCGTGGCCACGACCCTCACCAGCGCTCACTGTCGCCCCTGTTCGGGTGCGCGGGCGCCCGCACCCTGAAGCGCCCCGCCCCTGCCTGCGCTCCTCCGCCCGCGCCCGCGCAGGCCCGCGCTAGCTGCTGCCTTGGCCAAGCTGCCCCATGGCCGCAGCCGCTGCACATCGTGCGGCCGTGCGTGTGTCCCAGCCAGCTGGCTGTTGCCTTCGCTAGATAGCCCAGCCCCTGCGTAGATTAGGCACTAATTCCATTGAGCACTAACTTCCTGTTTAGACTAATTTTGGTTTCAGTTAGTAGTGCTTACCCAATGACATGTGGGACACAATACTAAGTAAATCAATTTTGTTAAATTAAATAATTACCTGTCAATGACATCATGGACCCACAACCCAGTTTGACCAGTCAACTTTGACTAAGTCAACCTTGACTATACTTTTGACTTTGACCGGGCCCCACCTGTCATTTGACTATGGCTGGCACTGCACTGGGTGACATAAGTATTTCACTATTTTTAATTCGAATTAATATATTCTAGAAAATCAATTAAAACTTTGATAAATAATAGAAAATAAACCGTAGCTCGGATGAAAATACTATGTACATGAAAGTTGCTTAGAACGACAAGACGAACCCGAATACGCAACCCGTTTATCCGCCACGCATCCCTAGCATAGCGAACACGCAACTTTCCCCCTCCGGCTCCTCTGCCCGAAAACGCGAAACACCGGGGATACTTTCCCGGATGTCATCCCCCTTCACCGGTATCACCTACTACCGCGTTAGGGCACCTCTAACGCTGTTACTTGTCATGTCATGTATCACTATGCATATGCTTGCATTATATTTATTGTTTCTTCCCCCTCTTCTCTCGCTAGACACCGAGACCGACGCCGCTGCTACCCAGTACGACTACGGTGTTGACGACCCCTCTCTCTTGCCAGAGCAACCAGGCAAGCCCCCCCTTTGATCACCAGATATCGCCTACTCCTCTCTATATTGCTTGCATTAGAGTAGTGTAGCATGTTACTGCTTCCCGTTAATCCTATCCTGATGCATAGCCTGTCCTTGCTACTACTGTTGTTACCTTTACCTGCAATCCTAATGCTTAGTATAGGATGCTAGTTTATCATCAGTGGCCCTACATTCTTGTCCGTCTGCCATGCTATACTATCGGGCCGTGATCACTCGGGAGGTGATCACGGGTATATACTATATACTTTATACATGATACATGTGGTGATTAAAGACGGGTCGGCTCGTAGGAGCATCCGCGAGTGGATCTTTGAGGCGGAGCGACAGGGCAGGTTCAGACCACCTAGGAGAGAGGTGGGCCTGGCCCTGGTCGGCGTTTGCGGATACTTAACACGCTTAACGAGATCTGGGTATTTGATCTGAGTCTGGCCATTTGGTCTATACGCACTAACCATCTACGTGGGAGTAGTTATGGGTATCCCGGCGTCGTGGTATGAGCCGAATCCTTTGTGACGTCAGCGACTGAGCGGCGCGCGCCGGATTGGAACGTAAGCCTGCTCTTGTATTAAGGGGGCTAGTTCTGCTTCCGGCCGCGTTCGCAACGTGCAGGTGTGCTAAGGGCGATGGGCCCAGACCCCTGTGCGCTTAGGTTTAGACCGGCGTGCTGACCTCTCTGTTGTGCCTAGGTGGGGCTGCGACGTGTTGATCTTCTGAGGCCGGGCATGACCCAGGAAAGTGTGTCCGGCCAAATGGGATCGAGCGTGTTGGGGAATGTGGTGCACCCCTACAGGGAAGTTAATCTATTCGAATAGCCGTGATCTTCGGTAACAGGACGATTTGGAGTTGTACCTTGACCTTATGACTACTAGAATCGGATACTTATTAAAACACACCCTTCCAAGTGCCAGATACAACCGGTGGTCGCTCTCTCACAGGGCGACGAGGGGAGGATCATCGGTTAGGATTATGCTATGCGATGCTACTTGGAGGACTTCAGTCTAATCTCTTCTACATGCTGCAAGACGGAGGCTGCCAGAAGCGTAGTCTTCGAAAGGACTAGCTATCCCCCCTTATTCCGGCTTTCTGCAGTTCAGTCCACATATGATACCCTTATTCCATTTGATACCAATGCATACATATGTAGTATAGCTCCTTGCTTGCGAGTACTTTGGATGAGTACTCACGGTTGCTTTCTCCCTCTTTTCCCCCTATCCCTTCTACCTGGTTGTCGCAACCAGATGTTGGAGCCCAGGAGCCAGACGCCACCGTCGACGACGACTCCTACTACACCAGAGGTGCCTACTACTACGTGCTGCCCGCTGACGACGACCAGGAGTAGTTTAGGAGGATCCCAGGCAGGAGGCCTGCGCCTCTTTCGATCTGTATCCCAGTTTGTGCTAGCCTTCTTAAGGCAAACTTGTGTAACTTATGTCTGTACTCAGATATTGTTGCTTCCGCTGACTCGTCTATGATCGAGCTCTTGTATTCGAGCCCTCGAGGCCCCTGGCTTGTAATATGATGCTTGTATGACTTATTTTATTTGTAGAGTTGTGTTGTGATATCTTCCCGTGAGTCCCTGATCTTAATCGTACACGTTTGCGTGTGTGATTAGTGTATGATTAAATCGGGGGCGTCACACTCGTGTAATAGAGGCGCAGTGCTCGAAGGATGCTATGTTCTGATAGCATATGTAATTATAAAGCAATATTTTGATGAATTGTAGTAGCCTTTTATACTTGTGCCTTCAAGTATTTGGAACACCTCCTGTGCGGTCGTTTTAAGATATATATACAAAATCTGAAAGATTGCAGTCGTTGGCTTCAGCACCCACGCGCATAGTGCGGGGGTGCTCGCAGAAGGCGCATTTCACACTTAATCCAATGTATTGGTCCTACAAAGGAGGTGATAGCGCAGAGAGCTAGGCAACCGGACTATAATGCTTTAACACTTTCACTTAGCCATAGGAGCTTGACAATGGGACTATTTAGGTAGCCCCTGGTGGCGACTGCGCTCGCCCGAATTCGGGGCGCGTATGTGCCTGGCCAGGAAACGGCCCTTCGTTAATGCAGAGGAATCCTACAGATTCCGGAGAGTCATCGAGTGGTTGACCAGTCTCACGCCATATCATGACAGTCAGTTTTCGGCTTTCTCTACTGAGGTGCTCGCCTGGCCGAACCAGGGCACAATCGCATTAGTTCTCCTGGTGTGGCCTTAGCCGATAGAGCGGAACGTAAGGCGGCCGAACACAGGAGCCGGGCAACCCAACATTTGACCAAAATCATGACTCGGAGCTGATGCATATAAGGCCAAACTCGCGACGCCGAACACTCCCTAAGGTATTCGGTCTTTATGAGAGCGGGTGAGGTAACGCTCTGAGGTATAAGCCCCTAGTGTCCAGGTACGCGCAAGAATTCTGACGTGGCCACATGCTAAGACGCCAGCCTCCTCCTTGGTCATAGAACCAGGGGATGTGTATCAACAAGAGACAGCAAAAAAGGTTTACGCAGGGTCTTAATCTGAAAAGAATCCTTGGAACGGGTCCCTACTGCACGTCTGCGCCTGTGTCTCTGTTGTGCCGTATCCTGGACGGGCGCAGCACGACGTTCATCTGTAAAAAGAGAGCAACTAAGTTGAAAAATGGGCGTGCCGAACAAAAGTTATATGAAATAAACAAAGTGTAAAGTAAAATATGAAAAATTGAGCTTTATTGTCTCTTATTTTATGCGTGTGAAGCCTCTAGTGCAGGGGTATATGGCCACCAAGCCTTTATCAGCGATACTTTTGTGCCGGACTCGTCTATCCGTGTCCGTGGTCTTAATGACTTGTTCCGATGTTCTGGCTGGTGAAGCTATTGTATTGTGGGGCTGTTAAAGCGGCCGCACAATCCTCCGCTTGGGGGAGGTGTTCTCACTGCTTCCCCTTTAAGGAGATGATGCCGCGTGGACCGGGCATCTTAAGCGTAAGAGATGCATAATGCGGTATTGCATTAAAGCGGGCGAAAGCTTCGCGTCCCAGTAGTGCTTGGTAGCGACTTGAGAATGGGACGATGTGGAAAGTTAGCTTTTCGCGACGTAAGTTATCGGTAGAGCCGAAAATAACCTCAAGCCGGAGAAAACCCATGCAATGGGTGTCCGGACCTGCCGTTACTCCTTGAAAGGAGGATTTGCTGTGGCGAATTCTTTTTGGGTTGATCCCCATGTGGCGGATTGAGTCCTGATATATTAGGTTGAGTCCGCTACCACCGTCCATAAGGACATTTGAAAACTGGAGTCCGCCAATTATTGGATCGAGTACCAGGGCAGTCCAGCCTGGGTTCCTGATATTTCTAGAATAATCCAAATGATTGAAGATGATTGGTTTTGACAACCAGTGGCGGGATTCCTTTGGGATAGGCCGTGGGGCGCGTACCTTTATGGGCGCCGCACGTTTTGTTATATGGAGTAAGTTTACTGTTTTTACTTCCTGTGGGAAATTCTTTTGTTTCCTGGTACTCTGCTTTTGGGGTTCGTCCTCGTCTTCACTTGGTGTGTCGAGCCCCTTGTGTTCGGCGTTGAGTCTGCCGGATTGTTTGAAAACCCAACAATCTCTGTGGGTATGGTTAGTAGGCTTTCCGGGAGTGGTGTGTATTTGACATATCCTATCCAAGATTTTGTTTAGGTTGGATAGGTCATCCTTGTTATCTTGGAGGGGCGGCTTTTTCTGATTCTGTCGTGAGCTTTTGAATCCGGCGTTTACTGCCGTACTCTTCCGACTTTTTTCCTTAGTCCGGCGACGATCCTTATTGCGTCGTTGTTTTCCGTATCCATCCCTAGTTTTGGATGTACTTGGGTCACTGGTGCTGCATCTTGCCAACCAGCTGTCCTCTCCTGCGCAAAAGCGGGTCATGAGGCTTGTTAGTGTGGCCATTGTTCTTGGCTTTTCCTGGCCGAGGTGTCTGGCGAGCCATTCGTCTCGGACATTATGCCTGAAAGCCGCTAGGGCTTCAGCGTCCGGACAGTCGACTATCTGATTCTTTTTAGTAAGAAATCTATTCCAGAATTGCCGAGCTGACTCTCCGAGCTGTTGAGTTATGTGACTAAGATCGTCTGCATCCGGAGGGCGGACATAGGTCCCTTGAAAATTTGCTCAGAAAGCATCCTCGAGCTCTTCCCAACTTCCGATTGTGTTTTCAGGAAGGCTTTTGAGCCAATGCCGGGCTGGCCCTTTAAGCTTGAGGGGTAAGTATTTTATGGCGTGGAGGTCATCTCCTCTAGCCATATGTATGTGGAGGATATAATCCTCGATCCAGACTCAAGGGTCTGTTGTTCCATCATATGCCTCTATGTTTACGGGTTTGAATCCCGCTGGAAATTCATAATCCAGGACCTCATCGGTGAAACATAGGGGGTGTGCGGCACCCCTATATTTGGGTGTGTCGGATTCTGATAATGGCTTTATTGCATTGCTTACGGGAGCTTGCTTTCTTGGCCCGTAAATGGACCTGGCTGGGCCATGATGCGAATCCTTAAGTGGGTCGCATGCCGGCTTAAGTGCGGTGCTTCTTGCCGCTTTTATGCTGGCCATGGGGTCGTCTATCCGACCGTATGATTTTCTCACTTTTGGAATGCGAGGGCTCTAAGGCCTCCTCATCGAATTCAGGCAGTAGCTTTCTCTTCGGATAGCTTTTAGTGCGGCGACTGTCGCCGTATTTGTCTACGGTATTGATTA
Source organism: Triticum urartu (assembly GCF_003073215.2). Classification (NCBI taxonomy): domain Eukaryota; kingdom Viridiplantae; phylum Streptophyta; class Magnoliopsida; order Poales; family Poaceae; genus Triticum; species Triticum urartu. The sequence continues at coordinate 232,264,347 of NC_053022.1, forward strand.
CTTTACTCCATCTGATCCTGAGTGCATCTTCCGCAGTTTTTAGCTTCCGCTTCTGCTTTTTCAGGCTGCGTGCGGTTGCAGCGAGCCGTTTGTGGAGGTTCTTCTGCTTTGTGGCCTTGTCCGGCGTAGGGTCATCCGGAATGCCATTTTCGCCGGGGGAGGGATGTTCGGTTTCTCTATCCGGGTTGTCCTGTTGGGACGGTTGCTCTAAGGCATGCTCGTCGTCTACCGGCTCATCCTGCTCTATGGCTGGGTCTTTATCGAGGCGGGGCTTGGGTCGGCGTTTACGCCGACGCTTTGATTGTTTTTCGAGAGATCGATCCCTCTTTCCGTCCCCGTTTTCCTCGTTGTTGCTCCCTTCAGGGGTATCCACCATGTACACATCGTGAGATGAGGTGGCTGTCCAATGCCCTATATGCGTTGGTTCTTGGTTGTCTCCTGCATCGTCGTCCATACCGTCGATGTCTTCGGAGTCGAAGTCGAGCATGTCGGTTAAGTCGTCGACAGTGGCTACGAAGTGGGTGGTGGGTGGGTTTTGAATTTCTTCATCATCCGAATCCCCTCCTTGCTAACCGTAGTCCGGCCAGGGCTCTCCTGATAAAGAGAGAGACTTTAGGGAATTCAGGATGTCGCCAAAGGGCGAGTGCTGAAAGATGTCTGCGGCGTGAACTCCATTATCGGTGCCCAATCGGATTCGATCGGCAGGGGCGCGGGGGGCTCGGAGTTCAGAAAGGAATCCGGCTCCTCGGAGTCACAGGCCATGTGGAGTACGGGGCTAGAGTTCGGCTTGATCGCCTCTGAGATCCCAGCCCCTGAGGCAGCGTCCAGCCGCTGATCCTCGATCGGCGCAGTAGGCTCTGAATCAATGGTCGGAACCGGTGCGTGTGCGGCCTCCAAGACACTGTTCGGCGGCAGAGCTATATCATGCCCATCGAGACAGTGCGGCGCGCTTGGCTGTGGCTCGAATCCGTCGAAGATCAAGTCCCCGCAGGTGTCAGCCGTGTAGTTTAGGCTTCCAAACCTGAGCTGATGGCCAGGGGCGTAGCTTTCGATCTGCTCAAGGTGGCCAAGCGAATTGGCCCGCAGTGCGAAGCCGCCGAAGACGAAGATCTGTCCGGGGAGAAAAGTCTCACCCTGGACTGCATCATTGCTGATGATCAAAGGAGCCATCAGGCCTAAAAGCGACGACACCGAGGAACTCTCAATGAAAGCACCAATGTCGGTGTCAAAACCGGCGGATCTCGGGTAGGGGGTCCCGAACTGTGCGTCTAGGCCGGATGGTAACAGGAGGCAAGGAACATGATGTTTTACCCAGGTTCGGGCCATCTTGATGGAGGTAAAACCCTATGTCCTGCTTGATTAATATTGATGATATGGGTATTACAAGAGTAGATCTACCACGAGATCAAGGAGGCTAAACCCTAGAAGCTAGCCTATGGTATGATTGTTATATGATGATGTTGTCCTACGGACTAAAACCCTCCGGTTTATATAGACACCGGAGAGGGTTAGGGTTACACAAATTCGGTTACAATGGTAGGAGATCTTGAATATCCGCATCGCCAAGCTTGCCTTCCACGCCAAGGAAAGTCCCATCCGGACACGGGACGAAGTCTTCAATCTTGTATCTTCATAGTCCTGGAGTTCGGCTGAAGGTATAGTCTGGCTACCCGAACACCCCCTAATCCAGGACTCCCTCAGTCTCTCTCAAGCAACCCTGCAACCAAATAACAAAGAGTCTCTTGTGTCCCCAACACACCCAATAAAATGGTAAATTGTATAGGTGCACTAGTTCGGCGAAGAGATGGTGATACAAGTGCAATATGGATAGCGGATAATAGTTTTTGTAATCTGAAAATATAAAAACAGCAAGGTAACTAGTAATAAAAGTGAGCACAAACGGTATTGCAATGCTAGGAAACAAGGCCTAGGCTTCATACTTTCACTAGTGCAAGTCCTCTCAACAATAATAACATAAATGGATCATATAACTATCCCTCAACATGCAACAAAGAGTCACCACAATGTTAGTAATAGCGGAGAACAAACGGAGAGATTATGGTAGGGTACGAAACCACCTCAAAGTTATTCTTTCCAATCAATCCGTTGGGCTATTCCTATAAGTGTCACAAACAGCCCTAGATTTCGTACTAGAATAACACCTTAAGACACAAATCAACCAAAACCCTAATGTAACCTAGATACTCCAATGTCACCTCAAGTATCCATGGGTATGATTATACGATATGCATCACACAATCTCAGATTCATCTATTCAACCAACACATAGAACCTCAAATAGTGCCCCAAAGTTTCTACTGAGAGTCAAGACGAAAACGTGTGCCAACCCCTATGAATAGATTCCCAAGGTCACGGAACCCGCAAGTTGATCACCAAAACATACATCAAGTGGATCATAGAATACCCCATTGTCACCACAGGTATCCCATGCAAGACATACATCAAGTGTTCTCAAATCCTTAAAGACTCAATCTAATAAGGTAACTTCAAAGGGAAAACTCAATCCATTACAAGAGAGTAGAGGGGGAGAAACATCATAAGATCCAACTATAATAGCAAAGCTCGCGATACATCAAGATCGTATCACCTCAAGAACACGAGAGAGAGAGACAGAGATCAAACACATAGCTATTGGTACATACCCTCAGCCCCGAGGGAGAACTACTCCCTCCTCGTCATGGAGAGCTCCAGGATGATGAAGATGGCCACCGGAGAGGGATTCCCCCTCCGGCAGGGTGCCGGAACGGGTCTAGATTGTCTTTCGGTGGCTATGGAGGCTTCTGGTGGCAGAACTCCCGATCTATTGTGCTCCCCGATGTTTTTAGGGTATATGGGTATATATGGGAGGAAGAAGTACATCAGGGGAGCCACGAGGGGCCCACGAGGGTGGAGGGCGCGCCCAGGGGGTGGGCGCGCCCCCTGCCTCGTGCCTTCCTCGTTGCTTCCCTTACGTACACCCCATGTCTTCTGGATTGCTTCCATTCCAAAAATAAGTTCCGTGAAGTTTGAGGTCAATTGGACTCCGTTTGATTTTCCTTTTCTGCGATACTCTAAAACAAGGAAAAAACAGAAACTGGCACTGGGCTCTAGGTTAATAGGTTAGTCCCAAAAATCATATAAAATAGCATATAAATGCATATAAAACATCCAAGGTTGATATTATAATAGCATGGAACAATCAAAAATTATAGATACGTTGGAGACGTATCAGCATCCCCAAGCTTAATTCCTGCTCGTCCTCGAGTAGGTAAATGATAAAAACAGAATTTTTGATGTGGAATGCTACCTAACATATTTCTCTATGTAATTATTTATTGTGGAAAGAATGTTCAGATCCATAAGATTCAAGACAAAAGTTTAATGTTGACATAAAAATAATAATACTTCAAGCATACTAACAAAGCAATCATGTCTTCTCAAAATAACATGGCCAAAGAAAGCTATCCCTACAAAATCATATAGTCTGGCTATGCTCCATCTTCCCCACACAACATATTTAAATCATGCACAACCCCGATGACAAGCCAAGAAATTGTTTCGTACTTTTGATGTTCTCAAACTTTTTCAATCTTCACGCAATATATGAGCGTGAGCCATGGATATAGCACTATAGGTGGAATAGAATGGTGGTTGTGGATAAGACAAAAAGGAGAAGATAGTCTCACATCAACTAGGCGTATCAACGTGCTATGGAGATGCCCATTAATAGATATCAATGTGAGTGAGTAGGGATTGCCACGCAACGGATGCACTAGAGCTATAAATGTATGAAAGCTCAACAAAAGAAACTAAGTGGGTGTGCATCCAACTTTCTTGCTCACGAAGACCTAGGGCACTTGAGGAGGCCCATTATTGGAATATACAAGCCAAGTTCTATAATGAAAATTTCCCACTAGTATATGAAAGTGACAATACAAGAGACTCTCTATCATGAAGATCATGGTGCTACTTTGAAGCACAAGTGTGGAAAAAGGATAGTAGCATTGTCCCTTTTATTTTATTTTTTATTTTTTTGGCCTTTCCCTTTTTTACCTTTCTTTTTTTGGGCTTTCTTCCTTTTTTTTTGGGACAATGCTCTATTAATGATGATCATCACACTTCTGTTTATTTACAACTCAATGATTACAACTCGATACTAGAACAAAGTATGACTCTATATGAATGCCTCCGGCGGTGTACCGGGATGTGCAATGACTCATGAGTGACATGTATGAAAGAATTATGAACGGTGGCTTTGCCACAAATACAATGTCAACTACATCATCATGCATAGCAATATGACAATGATGAAACGTGTCATAATAAACGGAACGGTGGAAAGTTACATGGCAATATATCTTAGAATGGCTATGGAAATGCCATAATAGGTAGGTATGGTGGCTGTTTTGAGGAAGGTATATGGTGGGTTTATGATACCGGCGAAAGGTGCGCGGTATTAGAGAGGCTAGCAATGGTGGAAGGGTGAGAGTGCGTATAATCCATGGACTCAACATTAGTCAAAAAGAACTCACATACTTATTGCAAAAATCTATTAGTTATCGAAACAAAGTACTACGCGCATGCTCCTAGGGGGATAGATTGGTAGGAAAAGACCATCGCTCGTCCCCGACCGCCACTCATAAGGAGGACAATCAAAAAATACATCATGCTCCGACTTCTTAACATAACGGTTCACCATACGTGCATGCTACGGGAATCACAAACCTCAACACAAGCATTTCTCAAATTCATAACTACTCAACTATCATGACTCTAATATCACCATCTCCATATCTCAAAACAATTATCAAGTATCAAACTTCTCTTAGTATTCAATGCACTTTATATGAAAGTTTTTATTATATCCCTCTTGGATGCCCATCATATTAGGACTAGTTTCATAACCAAAGCAAATTACCATGCTGTTTAGGACTCTCAAAATAATATAAGTGAAGCATGAGAGTTCATCTATTTCTATAAAATAAAACCACCACCGTGCTCTAAAAAGATATAAGTGAAGCACTAGAGCAATAACAAACTACTTTGGAAGATATAAGTGATTATCAATGAGTAGTCGAATAATTATGCAACTATATGAAGACTCTCTAACATTTAAGAATTTCATATCTTGGTATTTTATTCAAACAGCTAGCGAAACTAAATAAAATAAAATGACGCTCCAAGCAAAACACATATCATGTGGAAAATAAAAATATAGCTCCAAGTAAAGTTACCGATGAATGAAGACGAAAGAGGGGATGCCTTCCGGGGCATCCCCAAGCTTAGGCTCTTGGTTGTCCTTGAATATTACCTTGGGGTGCCTTGGGAATCCCCAAGCTTAGGCTCTTGCCACTCATTATTCCATAGTCCATCGAATCTTTACCCAAAACTTGAAAACTCCACAACACAAAACTTAACAGAAAACTCATAAGCTCCGTTAGCGAAAGAAAAGAAAACACCACTTCAAGGTACAGTAATTAACTCATTCTTTATTTATATTGGTGTAATATCTACTGTATTCCAACTTATCTATGGTTCATACCCTCCGATACTACTCATAGATTCATCAAAATAAGCAAACAACACATAGAAAACATAATCTTTCAAAAACAGAACTGTCTGTAGTAATCTGTAGGATTTGAATACTTCTGTAACTACAAAAATCCTGAGAAATTATGAAGTCCTAGGCAATTTGCTTAATGATCTACTGCAGTTGGAATTGGTATTTTATCGCTCTATGGTAAAAAATTAAAATTATTCTCGTGAGCGCATATTTTCTCTTTTTTACAGCAAGATCAAATAACAATCACCCAAGAAGATCCTAAAGGCTTTACTTGGCACAAACACTAATTAAAACATAAAAACACAATCATAACAGAGGATAGATAATTTATTTATTACTAAACAGGAACAAAAAGTAAGGAACAAAAATAAAATTGGGTTGCCTCCCAACAAGCGCTATCGTTTAACGCCCCTAGCTAGGCATGATGATTTCAATGATGCTCACATAAAAGATAAGAATTGAAACATAAAGAGAGCATCAAGAAGAATATGACTAGCACATTTAAGTCTAACCCACTTCCTATTCATAGGGATTTTGTGAGCAAAAAACTTATAGGAACAATAATCAACTAGCATAGGAAGGCAAAACAAGCATAACTTCAAAACTTTAAGCACATAGAGAGGAAACTTGATATTATTGCAATTCCTACAAGCATATATTCCTCCCTCATAATAATTTTCAGTAGCATAATGAATGAATTCAACAATATAACCAGCACCTAAAGCATTCTTTTCATGATCTACAAGCATAGAAATTTTATTACTCTCCACACAAGCAAAATTCTTCTCATGAATAATAGTGGGAGCAAACTCAACAAAATAATTATCATGTGAGGCATAATCTAATTGAAAACTAAAATCATGATGAAAAGTTTCATGGATATCATTATTCTTTATAGCATACAAGTCATCACAATAATCATCATAGATAGCAACTTTGTTCTCATAATCAATTGGAACCTCTTCCAGAATAGTGGATTCATCACAAAATAAAGTCATGACCTCTCCAAATCCACTTTCATCAATATAATCATCATAAATAGGAGGCATGCTTTCATCATAATAGATTTGCTCATCAAAACTTGGGGGACAAAAATATCATCTTCATCAAACATAGCTTCCCCAATCTCGTGGCTTTGCATATCATTAGCATCATGGATATTCAAGGAATTCATACTAACAACATTGCAATCATGCTCATCATTCAAATATTTAGTGCCGAACATTTTAACGCATTCTTCTTCTAAAACTTTGGCACAATTTTCCTTTCCATCATACTCACGAAAGATATTAAAAAGATGAAGCGTATGAGACAAACTCAATTCCATAATTTTTTTTGTAGTTTTCTTTTATAAACTAAACTAGTGCTGAAACAAGAAACAAAAAGATTCGATTGCAACATCTAAAGATATACCTTGAAGCGCTAACCTCCCCGGCAACGGCGCCAGAAAAGAGCTTGATGTCTACTACACAACCTTCTTCTTGTAGACGTTGTTGGACCTCCAAGTGCAGAGGTTTGTAGGACAGTAGCAAATTTCCCTCAAGTGGATGACCTAAGGTTTATCAATCCGTAGTAGGCGTAGGATGAAGATGGTCTCTCTCAAGCAACTCTGAAACCAAATAACAAAGAGTCTCTTGTGTCCCCAACACACCCAATACAATGGTAAATTGTATAGGTGCACTAGTTCAGCGAAGAGATGGTGATACAAGTGCAATATGGATAGTAGATAATAGTTTTTGTAATCTGAAAATATAAAAACAGCAAGGTAACTAGTAATAAAAGTGAGCACAAACGGTATTGCAATGCTAGGAAACAAGGCCTAGGGTTCATACTTTCACTAGTGCAAGTCCTCTCAACAATAATAACATAACTGTATCATATAACTATCCCTCAACATGCAACAAAGAGTCACTCCCAAGTCACTAATAGCGGAGAACAAACGAAGAGATTATGGTAGGGTATGAAACCACCTCGAAGTTATTCTTTCCAATCAATACGTTGGGCTATTCCTATAAGTTTCACAAACAGCCCTAGAGTTCGTACTAGAATAACACCTTAAGAGACAAATCAACCAAAACCCTAATGTCACCTAGAAACTCCAATGTCACCTCAAGTATCCGTGGGTATGATTATACGATATGCATCACACAATCTCAGATTCATCTATTCAACCAACACATAGAAACTCAAAGAGTGCCCCAAAGTTTCTACCGGAGAGTCAAGACGAAAACGTGTGCCAACGCCTATGCATAGATTCCCGAGGTCATGGAACCCGCAAGTTGATCACCAAAACATACATCAAGTGGATCATAGAATACCCCATTGTCACCACAGGTATCCCACGCAAGACATACATCAAGTGTTCTCAAATCCTTAAAGACCCAATCCGATAAGATAACTTCAAAGGGAAAACTCAATCCATTACAAGAGAGTAGAGGGGGAGAAACATCATAAGATCCAACTATAATAGCAAAGCTCAAGATACATCAAGATCGTATCACCTCAAGAACACGAGAGAGAGAGAGAGATCAAACACATAGGTACTGGTACATACCCTCAGCCGCGAGGGAGAACTACTCCCTCCTCGTCATGGAGAGCTCCGGGATGATGAAGATGGCCATCGGAGAGGGATTCCCCCTCCGGCAGGGTGCCAGAATGGGTCTAGATTGGTTTTCGATGGCTACGGAGGCTTTTGGCAGTGGAACTCCCGATCTATTGTGCTCCCCGATGTTTTTAGGGTATATGGGTATATATGGGAGGAAGAAGTACATCAGGGGAGCCACGAGGGGCCCACGAGGGTGGAAGGCGCGCCCAGGGGGGTGGGCGTGCCCCCTGCCTCGTGCCTGCCTCGTTGCTTCCCTTACGTACACCCCAAGTATTCTGGATTGATTCCATTCCAAAAATAAGTTCTGTGAAGTTTCAGGTCAATTGGACTCCGTTTGATTTTCCTTTTCCGCGATACTCTAAAACAAGGAAAAAAACAGAAACTGGCACTGGGCTCTAGGTTAGTAGGTTAGTCCCAAAAATCATATAAAATAGCATATAAATGCAGATAAAACATCCAAGGTTGATAATATAATAGCATGGAACAATCAAAAATTATAGATACGTTGGAGATGTATCACCAGGCGGGCGCCAGCGCAGTGTCCTTATTTCCTCTTTGGTGTCAAGGGGGCAAGCGCAGGCGCGGAGTACCAAGGCATCAGGCAAAGGTTTCCATCTCGGTGCAACGAGACCAAGACCAGAAGGACGGCAGGACGGAGGTCACCATGGATCCCCAGGCGGCGTCATCACCAGAGCCTTTGGCAGGCGAAGACCACCTTTTGTCAGGATAACTCGTACTAGTTGTCCCCTTTTAAATTGGCTGTTGTTGGCTCCCTTCCCGCTCAATATTTGGGGAGAGGACCAAGGCCTATATAAGTAGAACTAGCCACCATAGTGAAGGGGGACAAAAAAGACAAGAAGAGAGAGGATCGACCTCATCACAAGTGGGAAGCAGATCCAAGATCATCTCACCCACACAAGTTCTCCAAGCACAAGAACACCTCAACCTCAAGAGGCTGTTCTTCCCCTTGTAACTGTTCTTCACCAGCCCAAGAGGCAATCCACCACCACCACACTAGAGTAGGGTATTACACCACAACGGTGGCCCGAACCAGTATAAATCTTGTGTCTTTCTATGTTGTGAGTTCGTTGAGTTCATCTGCGAGATCTTAGAAAGCTAGGGCATGCATCGATAGGGAGAAAACCTTCGGGTGCACCCCAATATTCGAACCTCAAGGGTTTGCCGGAACCCGTGATCCGACAGTTGTGAAGAACACGAAGACCGAAGACTGCACCCGTGTCCGGATGGGATTCTCCTTAGCGTGGAAGGCAAGCTTGGCGACCGAATATGTAGATTCCTTTCTTTGTAACCGACCTTGTGTAACCCTAGATCCTCCCGGTGTCTATATAAACCGAAGGACTTAGTCTGGAGGAGGGGGAGATGTTCATTATCATAGTCATACAGACTAAACTTCTAGGGTTTAGCCATTACGATCTCATGGTAGATCAACTCTTGTAATACTCATATTCATCAAGATCAATCAAGCAGGATGTAGGGTATTGCCTCCATAGAGAGGGCCCGAACCTGGGTAAACATTGTGTCCCCTGTCTCCTGTTACCATCGACTTTAGACGCATAGTTCGGGACCCCCTACCCGAGATCCGCCGGTTTTGACACCGACAACGACCAAGCCGAGCGCACGAACACAGAGGTCCTGAGGGGCCTCAAAGCAAGGACTTTCAAGAGGAACCTCGAAGCCTGTGGCAGGGGCTGGCTGGGCGAGCTCCAGTCCCTATTGTGGTCTATCCGCACCACCACAACCAAGCCAACCGGCGAAACTCCATTCTTCCTCGTCTACGGAGCTGAAGCGGTTCTCCCACATGAGGTCAGGTATCGCTCCGCGCGGGTCTTGGCATTTGATGAGGCACACCAGGACGCCATGCGGGGGATGGACCTTGTGCTGGGGGAGGAACGCTGCCATCAAGCCTCACTTCAAGTGGCAAGGTACCAGTAGGCGCTGTGGCGGTATCACTGCCGCAGCGTCCACTCCAAGGCGCTCGAGGTGGGTGATCTCGTCCTACGGTGGGTGGTCTGCAGGGAAGGGTTGCATAAGCTTTCACCCATATGGGAGGGACCATTTAGGGTTGCCTGCTTCTCCAGGCCTGGCGCCGCGCACCTAGAGACGCAGGAGGGGATCCCCATCCAGAACGCCTGGAACGTCTAGCACCTCCGGAAGTTCTACCCATGAAGCAAGGCCTAGTGCCTGTGAAGGTCTCCACTTGTGACACTCTCACGTAATAATGAGTGGGGCTGTACACTCCCCGGAGTCTTCGCAGAGCCGCCCTCGGGCCTCGGGGGCTCCCTCCCATGTCCTAGTGGCAGCACTTAGCTCCGCGCTGGTGAGACGACTAGACTAGGTGACGGACGCGGCTATTCATTTGCTTGCTTTCTGTAGTTGGTTTGTGATCCTCTTAATGAAATTTCGAGTTCTCGTGTTTTTAGTTGCCAAGCTGGCTTTCCCCTTTGTCTTCTCTCTTGCACTTTGGTTTTGGTCCAGGAGGAGCAGCAGTTGCCCGTCTCTCTTCCTCGCGCATCTCGCACGCGGGGGCTGGGCAGGTGTGTGCGTGTGACGGGCTCGCCCCGCGCCACAAACACACTTCACCATAGCCCTGATCCCTCAGAGCTTTGGCTTTTCTATCCTCGCGAGACGCCTTGAGTAAGCTCGTGATCTACACACCCTCTTGAAGTCCATCCCCCCGAGTACTGTGACGCGGTGCACTAAGCCACGACTGGCTCATGCCTGAGGGCTCATACAACAAAGAACAAGACACCCGACCAATTTTATAACAATTCCGCAGCTTCAAGATGTCTCCTGAGGCCAATGGCTCTTGAGCCGCCAGCAAGGGGGCCTCACCAGGTAACGAGGCGCGCGCTCTCGCGAGGAGGGAAACTACCGCGAGTATATCAAGCTAAGTTCCTGCCATACCTATTTGGAACAGGAGCACCACAACATAACGTCAGAACAATAAACATAACATAGTAACACAGATACCATGGTTCATTACACACCCCAGCAAGGCCCTCTACTTTTTTTGAATGCAGGAGAAAGGAAAGGTTAAACAAAAGCGGCACGCACGACCGCAGGAACTCACGAGGCCTAGCTCCGAGGGCCTCCCGGGCTTAGCCCGAGGTTTCCTCCCGCTTCACCGGAGCATGGCGACGGGACGACCCGCCACCGCCCTCGAAGCAAGCCTGATGACATGGCGGCTGGTCGTATCCGACACTGCTGGTGCTCTCGCTGGAGGAGGAACCGCCGCTGTTGGGCAAGCCATGGCCGTCTCCAAGGGCAAGCTCACCCTCAGTGTCATCACGGCCGTCTCAAGGCGAAGCTCATCGTCGCCACCGTTGTCTTTGGGGCAACACCCAGCGCGATGACCATCTTCCCCAAACACCCTCACATAGAGGGTCGCGACGCCGTCGTACTTAAAGTGGAGGGTGCACCTCTCGATCAGGCCGCGTGCGCGGGCGAACGTCTGCCAACCACGGGTCAGGGCCACGCTGCCCGTGGCGAAGATCTCGACCACAACACACGAGGCCTTGCTGCAGCAGCCAAAGGCCATCAAGACCCATGGCTGGTAGTCGCCGGCGAAGAAGCACGGAAGCTGGAGCCAAGTGCCGACCGGCCTCTTCGACCACACGATGAACTCCGGGAGCACCTCCGTCGAGTGGAAGCGTGGCCGGGGAGGTCGGGCAACCATGGCACGCCTCCCCTCCTCGTAAGGGATGCCTTGCCTCCGGCGGCACCCACCACGAGAAGAAGCGCCGCCACGGCTGGCCAAGGCGCACCCACGCCCCTGAGGAGCCACCGCAAGGGTCGTGGCTTGCTTGCGAGGGTGGCCTCACCCCCTCTTGGGAGGCGGCGAGTCAGGTCCCTCCTTGGGGGCCTTCCCCTTCTCGGCAGCGGAGAACTTCCTCGTCGGCGCCATTAGGAGCTACAGCAAGATGGAGAAGAAGAAGAAGAAGAACAAGAACAAGAACAAGAAGAAGAAGAAGAAGAAGAAGAAGAAGCGGACTGCAAGAAGAAGGAGCCGAGCAAAGGGGGGCTCCGCCCCTCTCCTCTTTTATAGCCAAAAGGAGGCCAACCGCCGACCTCCACAATCGCACGTAATGATGTTTTTTCTCTGCATGCAGCATAGTCTCTTCAAGTCGAACAGTTGCTGAGGAAGCATGGGGAAGCGGAGGCGCCCACGTCCCATCAATCACCACGCGTCAATCAAGGCCGCAGGCGGTCGGGGCCCTTGCGCTCGGCCCTTGCGCTTTGGCTTCGCCTCAAAGCCAAGTTCGAGCGCGCCTTGAGCCCACGGGCTACTGTCGGCGTCCTAGGAAGGGGGGTACCCAGACTTGCCTGCCTGCGGCCCACGGCGTGGCTCCGTTAATGGCCCGGTATGACCCAGCCTTAGCAACAACAACTCAAGACCATCCTGAGGGGCCAAGACTCGCGAGGCGGATGACACCAAGACCTCCCTAGGGGGCGGCCTCGCTAGGCTGGCTCCCGAGGAGCAGAGATATCAAGGCGAGGTGCACCTCGCGAGGTTCACATGATGTGAGCCATGACGACCAAGGCTGGGTAGGCGCCAGCGGGTGCAGTGTACCAGTTTCCCCATTGGTGCCAAGGAGGCAAGCGCAGGCGCGGAGTCCCGAGGAATCAAGCAAAGGTTTCCATATCAGTGCAACAAGACCAAGGCCGCCAGGACGGCAGGACGGAGGTCAATGCGGAGCCCACTTTGGCGTCACCACCAGAGGCTTTTGCAGGCGAAGACTACTTTTGTCAGGATAACTTATACTAGTTGCCCCCCTTCAAATTTGGCCGTTGTGGGATCCCTTCCCGCCTTACATTTGGGAAGAGGACCAAGGCCACTATAAATAGGACTTAGCCACCACCATAGAGGGGGGATCATTCAGATCATCCTCTCATGCACCAGCTCATCGAGCTCAAGAACACCTCACCTCATGAGGTTGTTCCACCACTGTACTAGTTCATCCTCAGCCCCTCGAGGCAATCCACCACAAAGCTAGAGTAGGGTATTACACCTCAAGGTGGCCTGAACCAGGATAAACTGCGGTGTCTCTTGTCCCTTGGGTTCGTCGAGCTAGGTCGTGGAATCGTTGAGCAGGCAGACTTGGAAGGGAGAGTTCTTTGCACGCACCCCAGTGTTTGAACCTCTCAAGGGTCTGCGGAATCCTGAATCTGATAGTGTGGTGTCTGTGTTGGTATGTGTGGGTGTGAGAAGATAACGAGACCTGGGGGCAGAGGGTGTGTCACCGCGTGAGGTCCGGTGGGCCGAGGTGAGGCCCTTGGTTCAGTTCCGTCCTGCGCCACATTGTTCGGCCCATGACGCATTTAGGTAGACCCATGGAGGACTAGTCATACAAGATAAAGATAGCAGAGTCGTGAAGGACTCTGTGTCCACTGACAAAGTCAGCTAGGATTTGTAACCCGAGGTCCTCAGACTAAGGTAACCCCTTATCTCTAATATTACTATGCATCCAACCTAACTTTAAGAGGCATCCTACAAAATGCTCTACTAGAATCATACTCGTCAATTAGGAAGAGAGGCCGAGACAATGCGTGAGAGATAGGCCTAAAGATAATGTGCCTGCGGGAGACACGTAGGCAGGTCTATGTGTATAGAAATGGTCGATGGGGATTGTGCGTGTGTATGCTTGTGAGAGGAAGAGTGCTTGCGATAAAGGTTAGTGAAAACAGTCATAAATGGTTATGAGAGGGAGGGAGGGTTATATCGAGAGCATGTCTGCAAGAAAGACACCTTGGGAAAGAGTGTGTGAGCATGTGTGAGAGACCACCGATGGAGAGTGAAACTACACGTAAAAGACTAATGTACACATTGATTAAAAATATAAATTGTATCCAAATATTAGGATGGGATCATGATATTTGCGATTCACGTAAGGAATGGTCATTGATCCATCAGACATCTATATTCTATCGAATTTGAGCATGCCTATGTTATTATTCGACATAATTGATCCACAGAGTTAGTATTTTGAACTCCAGACAATTCATCGCTTTAGCAATCGAATATAAACGTGAGTATAGTCCATGTTGTGTGTGTAAAGCACATCATGAAGGAAATATGCCCTAGAGGCAATAATAAAGTTATTATTTATTTCCTTACATCATGATAAATGTTTATTATTCATGCTAGAATTATATTAACCGGAAACATAATACATGTGTGAATACATAGACAAATAGATTGTCACTACTATGCCTCTACTTGACTAGCTCGTTGATCAAAGATGGTTATGTTTCCTAACCATAGACATGAGTTGTCATTTGATTAACGGGGTCACATCATTAGGAGAATGATGTGATTGACATGACCCATTCTGTTAGCTTAGCACATGATCGTTTAGTATTCTGCTATTGCTTTCTTCATGACTTATACATGTTCCTATGACTATGAGATTATGCAACTCCCGTTTACCAGAGGAACACTTTGTGTGCTACCAAATGTCACAACGTAACTGGGTGATTACAAAGGTGCTCTACAGGTGTCTCCAAAGGTACTTGTTGGGTTGGTGCATTTCGAGATTAGGATTTGTCACTCCGATTGTCGGAGAGGTATCTCTGGGCCCTCTGAGTAATGCACATCACTTAAGCCTTGCAAGCATTGCAACTAATGAGTTAGTTGCGGATTGATGTATTACGGAACGAGTAAAGAGACTTGCCAGTAACGAGATTGAACTAGGTATTGAGATACCGACGATCGAATCTCGGGCAAGTAACATACCAATGACAAAGGGAACAACGTATGTTGTTGTGCGGTTTGACCGATAAAGACCTTCGTAGAGTATGTGGGAGCCAATATGAGCATCCAGGTTCCGCTATTGGTTATTGACCGGAGACGTGTCTCGGTCATGTCTACATAGTTCTCGAACCCGCAGGGTCCGCACGCTTAACGTTATGATTACGGTTATATTATGAGTTTGTATGTTTTGATGTACCGAAGGTTGTTCGGAGTCCCGGATGTGATCAAGGACATGACGAGGAGTCTCGAAATGGTCCAGACATGAAGATTGATATATTGTAAGCCTATATTTGGATGTTGGAAGTGTTCCGGATGAAATCGGGATTTTACCAGAGTACCGGGAGGTTACCGGAACCCCCCGAGAGCTTAATGGGCCTATATGGGCCTTAGTGGAAATAGAGGGAAGCAAGGGGACTGTGGGGCGCGCGCCCCCAAGGCCCAAACCGAATTGGTTTAGGGCAAAGGGGGCCGGCCCCCTCTTTCCTTCTTCTCCTCTCTCTTTCCTTCTCCCGAATCCTATTCCAACTAGGAAAGGGGGAAGTCCTACTCCATGTGGGAGTAGGACTCCTCCTGGCGCGCCCTCTCCCTGGCCAGCCACACCCCCCCTTGCTCCTTGATATACGGGAGCAGGGGGCACCCCATAGACACAACAATTAATCTGTTTGATCTTTTAGCCGTGTGCGGTGCCCCCCTCCGCCATAGTCCACCTCGATAATACTGTAGCAGTGCTTAGGCGAAGCCCTGCGTCGGTAGAACGTCAACATCTTCACCACGCCGTCATGCTGACGAAACTCTCCCTCAACACTCGGCTGGATCGGAGTTCGAGGGACGTAATCAGGCTGAATGTGTGCTGAACTCGGAGGTGTCGTACATTCGGTACTTGATCGGTCGGATCATGAAGACATACGACTACATCAACCGCGTTGTGCTAATGCTTCCGCTTTCGGTCTACGAGGGTATGTAGACAACACTCTCCCCTCTCGTTGCTATGCATCACCATGATCTTGCGTGTGCGTAGGAATTTTTTTGAAATTACTACGTTCCCCAACACTGGTATCAGAGCATGGTTTTATGCGTAGATGTCATATGCACGAGTAGAACACAAGTGAGTTGTGGGCGATATGAAGTCATACTGCTTACGAGCATGTCATACTTTGGTTCGGCGGTATTGTTGGATGAAGCGGCCGGACCGACATTACACGTACGCTTACGCAAGACTGGTTCTACCGACGTGCTTTGCACACAGGTGGCCGGCGGGTGTCAGTTTCTCCAACTTTAGTTGAACCGAGTATGGCTACGCCCGGTCCTTGCGAAGGTTAAAACAGCACCAACTTGACAAACTATCGTTGTGGTTTTGATGTGTACGTAAGAACGATTCTTGCTAAGCCCGTAGTAGCCACGTAAAACTTGCAACAACAAAGTAGAGGACGTCTAACTTGTTTTTGCAGGGCATGTTGTGATGTGATATGGTCAAGACATGATGCTAAATTTTATTGTATGAGATGATCATGTTTTGTAACCGAGTTATCGGCAACTGGCAGGAGCCATATGGTTGTCGCTTTATTGTATGCAATGCAATCGCCCTGTAATGCTTTACTTTATCACTAAGCGGTAGCGATAGTCATGGAAGCATAAGATTGGCGAGACGACAACGATGCTACGATGGAGATCAAGGTGTCGCGCCGGTGATGATGGTGATCATGACGGTGCTTCGGAGATGGAGATCAAAAGCACAAGATGATCATGGCCATATCATATCACTTATATTGATTGCATGTGATGTTTATCTTTTATGCATCTTATCTTGCTTTGATTGACGGTACCATTATAAGATGATCTCTTACTAAATTTTAAGATAAAAGTGTTCTCCCTGAGTATGCACCATTGCCAAAGTTCGTCATGCCCAGACACCACGTGATGATCGGGTGTGATAAGCTCTACGCCCATCTACAACGGGTGCAAGCCAGTTTTGCACACGCAGAATACTCAGGTTAAACTTGACGAGCCTAGCATATGCAGATATGGCCTCGGAACACTGAGACCGAAAGGTCGAGCATGAATCATATAGTAGATATGATCAACATAGTGATGTTCACCATTGAAAACTACTCCATTTCACGTGATGATCGGTTATGGTTTAGTTGATTTGGATCACGTGATCACTTAGAAGATTAGAGGGATGTCTTTCTAAGTGGGAGTTCTTAAGTAATATGATTAATTGAACTTAAATTTATCATGAACTTAGTACCTGATAGTATCTTGCTTGTCTATGTTTGATTGTAGATAGATGGCCCCGTGCTATTGTTCTGTTGAATTTTAATGCGTTCCTTGAGAAAGCAAAGTTGAAAGATGATGGTAGCAATTACACGGACTGGGTCCGTAACTTGAGGATTATCCTCATTGCTGCTCAGAAGAATTACGTCCTGGAAGCACCACTCAGTGCCAAGCCTGGTGCTGATGCAACTACAGACATTAAGAATGCTTGGCAGAGCAAAGCTGATGACTACTCGATAGTTCAGTGTGCCATGCTTTACGGCTTAGAACAGGGACTTCAACGACGTTTTGAACGTCATGGAGCATATGAGATGTTTTCTAAGTGGGAGTTCTTAAGTAATATGATTAATTGAACTTAAATTTATCATGAACTTAGTACCTGATTGTATCTTGCTTGTCTATGTTTGATTGTAGATAGATGGCCCGTGCTGTTGTTCTGTTGAATTTTAATGCGTTCCTTGAGAAAGCAAAGTTGAAAGATGATGGTAGCAATTACACGGACTGGGTCCGTAACTTGAGGATTATCCTCATTGCTGCTCAGAAGAATTACGTCCTGGAAGCACCACTCAGTGCCAAGCCTGGTGCTGATGCAACTACAGACATTAAGAATGCTTGGCAGAGCAAAGCTGATGACTACTCGATAGTTCAGTGTGCCATGCTTTACGGCTTAGAACAGGGACTTCAACGACGTTTTGAACGTCATGGAGCATATGAGATGTTCTAGGATTTGAAGTTAATATTTCAAGCAAATGCCTGGATTGAGAGATATGAAGTCCCCAATAAGTTCTACAGCTGCAAGATGGAGGAGAATAGTTCTGTCAGTGAGCATATACTCAAAATGTCTGGGTACCATAATCACTTGACTCAGCTGGGAGTTAATCTTCCGGTTGATAGTGTCATTGACAGAGTTCTTCAATCACTGCCACCAAGCTACAAAAGCTTCGTGATGAACTATAATATGCAAGGGATGAATAAGACAATTCCCAAGCTCTTCGCAATGCTGAAAGTTGCGGAGGTAGAAATCAAGAAGGAGCATCAAGTGTTGATGGTAAATAAGACCACCAGTTTCAAGAAAAAGGGTAAAGGGAAGAAGAAGGGGAACTTCAAGAAGAACAGCAAGCAAGTTGCTGCTCAGGAGAAGAAACCCAAGTCTGGACCTAAGCCTGAGACTGAGTGCTTTTACTCCAAGCAGACTGGTCACTGGAAGCGAAACTGCCCCAAGTATTTGGCGGATAAGAAGGATGGCAAGGTGAACAAAGGTATATGTGATATACATGTTATTGATGTGTACCTTAAAATAGCTCGCAGTAGCACATGGGTATTTGATACTGGTTCTGTTGCTAATATTTGCAACTCGAAACAGGGACTACGGATTAAGCGAACACTGGCAAAGGACGAGGTGACGATGCGCGTGGGAAATGGTTCCAAAGTCGATGTGATTGCAGTCGGCACGCTACCTCTACATCTACCTTCGGGATTAGTATTAGACCTAAATATTTGTTATTTGGTGCCAGCGTTGACCATGAACATTATATCTGTATCTTGTTTGATGCGAGACAGTTATTCATTTAAGTCAGAGAATAATGGTTGTTCTATTTATATGAGTAATATCTTTTATGGTCATGCACCCTTGAAAAGTGGTCTATTTTTGATGAATCACGATAGTAGTGATACACATATTCATAATGTTGAAGCCAAAAGATGCAGAGTTGATAATGATAGTGCAACTTATTTGTGGCACTGCCGTTTAGGTCATTCAGTATAAAGTGCATGAAGAAACTCCATACTGATGAACTTTTGGAACCACTTGATTATGAATCACTTGGTACTTGCGAACCGTGCCTCATGGGCAAGATGACTAAAACGCCGTTCTCAGGTACTATGGAGAGAGCAACAAATTTGTTGGAAATCATACATACAGATGTATGTGGTTCGATGAATTTTGAGGGTCGTGGCGGATATCGTTATTTTCTCACCTTCACAGATGATTTAAGCAGATATGGGTATATCTACTTGATGAAGCATAAGTCTGAAACATTTGAAAAGTTCAAAGAATTTCAGAGTGAAGTTGAAAATCATCGTAACAATAAAATAAAGTTTCTACAATCTGATCGTGGAGGAGAATATTTGGGTTACGAGTTTGGTCTACATTTGAAACAATGCGGAATAGTTTCGCAACTCACGCCACCCGGAACACCACAGCGTAATGGTGTGTCCGAACGTCGTAATCGTACTTTACTAGATATGGTGCGATACATGATGTCTCTTACAGATTTACCGCTATCATTTTGGGGTTATTCTTTAGAGACGACCGCATTCACGTTAAATAGGGCACCATCGGAATCCATTGAGAAGACGCCTTATGAATTGTGGTTTGGCAAGAAACCAAAGTTGTCATTTCTGAAAGTTTGGGGCTGCGATGCTTATGTGAAAAAGCTTCAACCTGATAAGCTTGAACCCAAATCGGAGAAATGTGTCTTCATAGGATACCCAAAGGACACTGTTGGGTATACCTTCTATCACAGATCCGAAGGCAAGACATTCATTGCTAAGAATGGATCCTTTCTAGAGAAGGAGTTTCTCTCGAAAGACGTGAGTGGGAGGAAAGTGGAACTTGATGAGGTAACTATACCTGCTCCTCTATTGGATAGTAGTTCATCACAGAAACCGGTTTCTGTGACACCTACACCAATTAGTGAGGAAGATAATGATGATGATCATGGAACTTCAGATCAAGTTACTACTGAACCTCGTAGATCAACCAGAGTAAGATCCGCACCAAAGTGGCACAGTAATCCTGTTCTGGAAGTCATGCTACTAGATCATGATGAACCTACGAACTATGAAGAAGCGATGGTGAGCCCAGATTCCGCAAAATGGCTTGAAGCCATGAAATCTGAGATGGGATCCATGTATGAGAACAAAGTATGGATTTTGGTTGACTTGCCCGATGATCAGCAAGCAATTGAGAATAAATGGATCTTCAAGAAGAAGACTGACGCTGACGGTAATGTTATTGTCTATAAAGCTCGACTTGTTGCAACAGGTTTTCGACAAGTTCAAGGGATTGACTATGATGAGACCTTGTCACCCGTAGCAATGCTTAAGTCTGTCCGAATCATGTTAGCAATTGCCACATTTTATGATTATGAAATTTGGCAAATGGATTTAAAAACAGCATTCCTAAATGGATTTCTGGAAGAAGAGTTGTATATGATGCAACCAGAAGGTTTTGTCGATCCAAAGGGAGCTAACAAAGTGTGCAAGCTCCAGCTATCCATCTATGGACTGGTGCAAGCCTCTCGGAGTTGGAATAAATGCTTTGATAGTGTGATCAAAGCATTTGGTTTTACACAGACTTTTGGAGAAGCCTGTATTTACAAGAAATTGAGTGGGAGCTTTGTAGCATTTCTAATATTATATGTGGATGACATATTGCTAATTGGAAATGATATAGAATTTCTGGATAGCATAAAGGGATACTTGAATAAGAGTTTTTCAATGAAAGACCCCGGTGAAGCTGCTTACATATTGGGCATCAAGATCTATAGAGATAGATCAAGACGCTTAATTGGACTTTCAAAAAGCACATACCTTGACAAAGTTTTGAAGAAGTTCAAAATGGATCAAGCAAAGAAAGGGTTCTTGCCTGTGTTACAAGGAGTGAAGTTGAGTAAGAATCAATGCCCGACCACTGCAGAAGATAGAGAGAAAATGAAAGATGTTCCCTATGCTTCAGCCATAGGCTCTATCATGTATGCAATGCTGTGTACCAGACCTGATGTGTGCCTTGCTATAAGTCTAGCAGGGAGGTACCAAAGTAATCCAAGAGTGGATCACTGGACAGTGGTCAAGAACATCCTGAAATACCTGAAAAGGACTAAGGATATGTTTCTTGTTTATGGAGGTCACAAAGAGCTCATCATAAACAGTTACGTTGATGCAAGCTTTGACACTGATCCGGACGATTCTAAATCGCAAACCGGATACGTGTTTACATTAAACGGTGGAGTTGTCAGTTGGTGCAGTTCTAAACAAAGCATTGTGGCAGGATCTACATGTGAAGCGGAGTACATAGCTGCTTCGGAAGCAGCAAATGAAGGAGTCTGGATGAAGGAGTTCATATCTGACCTAGGTGTCATACCTAGTGCATCGGGTCCAATGAAAACATTTTGTGACAATACTGGTGCAATTGCCTTGGCGAAGGAATCCAGATTTCACAAGAGAACCAAACACATCAAGAGACGCTTCAATTCCGTCCGGGATTTAGTCCAGGTGGGAGACATAGAAATTTGCAAGATACATACGGATCTGAATGTTGCAGACCCGTTGACTAAGCCTCTTCCACGAGCAAAACATGATCAGCACCAAGGCTCCACGGGTGTTAGAATCATTACTGTGTAATCTAGATTATTGACTCTAGTGCAAGTGGGAGACTGAAGGAAATATGCCCTAGAGGCAATAATAAACTTATTATTTATTTCCTTATATCATGATAAATGTTTATTATTCATGCTAGAATTGTATTAACCGAAAACATAATACATGTGTGAATGCATAAACAAACAAATTGTCACTAGTATGCCTCTACTTGACTAGCTCGTTGATCAAAGATGGTTATGTTTCCTAACCATAGACATTAGTTGTAATTTGATTAACGGGGTCACATCATTAGGAGAATGATGTGATTGACATGACCCATTCCGTTAGCTGAGCACACGATCGTTTAGTATTCTGCTATTGCTTTCTTCATGACTTATACATGTTCCTATGGCTATGAGATTATGCAACTCCCGTCTACCGGAGGAACACTTTGTGTGCTACCAAACGTCACAATGTAACCGGGTGATTATAAAGGTGCTCTATAGGTGTCTCCAAAGGTACTTGTTGGGTTTGCGTATTTCGAGATTAGGATTTGTCACTCCGATTGTCGGAGAGGTATCTCTGGGCCCTCTTGGTAATGCACATCACTTAAGCCTTGCAAGCATTGCAACTAATGAGTTAGTTGCGGGATGATGTATTATGGAACGAGTAAAGAGACTTGCCGGTAACGAGATTGAACTAGGTATTGAGATACCGACGATCGAATCTCGGGCAAGTAACATACCGATGACAAAGGGAACAACGTATGTTGTTGTGCGGTTTGACCGATAAAGATCTTCGTAGAATATGTGGGAGCCAATATGAGCATCCAGGTTCCGCTATTGGTTATTGACCGAAGACGTGTCTGATACGTCTCCAACGTATCTATAATTTTTGATTGCTCCATGCTATATTATCTACTATTTTGAATGTTTATGGGCTTTATTATACACTTTTATATCATTTTTGGGACTAACCTATTAATCCAGAGCCCAGTGCCAGTTTCTGTTTTTTACCCTGTTTTAGGGTTTCGAAGAAAAGGAAAATCAAACGGAGTCCAATTGACCTGAAACTTCACGGAACTCATTTTTGGAAGGAAAGAAGACCAGAAGTCTTGGAGTGCACGTCGGGGGATCTGCGAGGAGGTCACGAGGCAGGGGGGCGCGCCCACCCCCCTGGGCGCGCCGTCCACCCTCGTGAGCCCCTCGTGCCCCCCTTGACGTACTTCTTCCGCCTATATATCTCCATAGACCCTAAAAACATCCGTGAGCACAATAGATCGGGAGTTCCGCCGCCAGAAGCCTCCATAGCCACCGAAAGCCAATCTAGACCCGTTCCGGCACCCTGCCAGAGGGGGCAACCCCTCTCTAGTGGCCATCTTCATCATCCCGGTGCTCTCCATGACGAGGAGGGAGTAGTTCTCCCTCGGGGCTGAGGGTATGTACTAGTAGCTATGTGTTTGATCTCTCTCTCTCTCTCTCTCGTGTTCTTGAGGTGATACGATCTTGATGTATCACGAGCTTTGCTATTATAGTTGGATCTTATGTTTCTCCTCCCCCTCTACTCTCTTGTAATGAATTGAGTTTCCCCTTTGAAGTAATCTTATCGGATTGAGACTTTAAAGATTTGAGAACACTTGATGTATGTCTTGCCGTGGATATCTGTGGTGACAATGGGATATCACGTGATTCACTTGATGTATGTTTTGGTGATCAACTTGCGGGTTCCGCCCATGAACCTATGCATAGGAGTTGGCACACGTTTTCGTCGTGATTCTCCGGTAGAAACTTTGGGGCACTCTTTGAGGTCCTATGTGTTGGTTGCATAGATGAATCTGAGATTGTGTGACGCATATCGTATAATCATACCCACGGATACTTGAGGTGACATTGGAGTATCTAGGTGACATTAGGGGTTTGGTTGATTTGTGTCTTAAGGTGTTATTGTAGTACGAACTCTAGGGCTGTTTGTGACACTTACAGGAATAGCCCAACGGATTGATTGGAAAGAATAACTTTGAGGTGGTTTCGTACCCTACCATAATCTCTTCGTTCGTTCTCCGCTATTAGTGACTTTGGAGTGACTCTTTGTTGCATGTTGAGGATAGTTATGTGATACAATTATGTTATTATTGTTGAGGGAACTTACACTAGCGAAAGTATGAACCCTAGGCCTTATTTCCTAGCATTGCAATACCGTTTATGCTCACTTTAATCATTAGTTACCTTGCTGTTTTTATATTTTCAGATTACAAAAACCTTTATCTACTATCCATATACCACTTGTATCACCATCTCTTCACCGAACTAGTGCGCCTATACAACTTACCATTGTATTGGGTGTGTTGGGGACACAAGAGACTCTTTGTTATTTGGTTGCAGGGTTGCTTGAGAGAGACCATCTTCATCCTACGCCTCCTACGGATTGATAAACCTTAGGTCATCCACTTGAGGGAAATTTGCTACTGTCCTACAAACCTCTGCACTTGGAGGCCCAACAGCGTCTACAAGAAGAAGGTTGTGTAGTAGACATCAGTGTCTCGGTCATGTCTACATAGTTCTCGAACCCGTAGGGTCCGCACACTTAACGTTACGATGATGGTTATATTATGAGTTTGTATGTTTTGATGTACCGAAGGTTGTTCGGAGTCCCGGATGTGATCAAGGACATGACGAGGAGTCTCGAAATGGTCGAGACATGAAGATTGATATATTGGAAGCCTATGTTTGGATGTCGGAACTGTTCCGGGTGAAATCGGGATTTTACCGGAGTACGGGGAGGTTACCGGAACCCCCTGGGAGCTTAATGGGCCTATATGGGCCTTAGTGGAAATAGAGGGAAGCAAGGGGAGTGTGGGGCGTGCCCCCCCAAGGCCGAAACCGAATTGGTTTAGGGCAAAGGGGGCTGGCCCCCTCTTTCCTTCTTCTCCTATCTCTTTCCTTCTCCCGAATCCTATTCCAACTAGGAAAGGGGGAAGTCCTACTCCCGGTGGGAGTAGGACTCCACCTGGCCCACCCTCTCCCTAGCCAGCCGCACCCCCCTTGCTCCTTTTATATACGGGGGCAGGGGGCACCCCATAGACACAACAATTGATCTGTTTGAACTTTTAGACGTGTGCGGTGCCCCCCTCCACCATAGTCCACCTCGATAATACTGTAGCGGTGCTTAGGCGAAGCCCTGCATCGGTAGAACATCAACATCCCCATGATACGTCTCCGTCGTATCTATAATTTTTGATTGTTCCATGCCAATATTATTCAACTTTCATATACTTTTGGCAACTTTTTATACTATTTTTGGGACTAACATATTGATCCAGTGCCCAGTGCCAGTTCCTGTTTGTTGCATGTTTTTTGTTTCGCAGAATATCCATATCAAACGGAGTCCAAAAGGAATAAAAACTGACAGATATATTTTTGGAATATATATGATTTTTGGGAAGAAGAATCCACGCGAGACGATGCTCGAGGGGCCCACGAGGTAGGGGGCCGCGCCCTGGGGAGGCAGGCGCCCCCCTGACCCTCGTGGCCACCCCGTAAGGCGGTTGATGCCCTTCTTTCGCCATAATAAAGCTAATTTCCGGATAGAGATCGTGTCAAAATTTAAGCCCAGTCGGAGTTACGGATCTCCGGGAATATAAGAAACGGTGAAAGGGAAGAACCTGAGAACGCAGAAACAGAGAGAGACAGAGAGACAGATCCAATCTCGGAGGGGCTCTCGCCCCTCCCGTGCCATGGAGGCCATGGACTAGAGGGGAAACCCGTCTCCCATCTAGGGAGGAGGTCAAGGAAGAAGAAGAAGGAGGGGGGCTTTCGGTGTCAAAACCGGCGGATCTCGGGTAGGGGGTTCCGAACTGTGCGTCTAGGCCGGATGGTAACAGGAGGCAAGGGACACGAAGTTTTACCCAGGTTTAGGCCCTCTCGGTGGAGGTAAAACCCTACGTCCTGCTTGATTAATATTGATGATATGGGTAGTACAAGAGTAGATCTACCGCAAGATCAGAGAGGCTAAACCCTAGAAGCTAGCCTATGGTATGATTGTTGATGTGTATGTTGTCCTACGGACTAAAACCCTCCGGTTTATATAGACACCGGATAGGGTTAGTGTTACATAGAGTCGGTTACAATGGTAGGAGATATGATCATCCGTATCGCCAAGCTTGCCTTCCACGCCAAGGAAAGTCCCTTCCGGACACGGGACGAAGTCTTCAATCTTGTATCTTCATAGTCCAGGAGTCCGGCTGAAGGTATAGTTCGGCTATCCAAACACCCCCTAATCCAGGACTCCCTCAGTAGCCCCTGAAACAGGCTTCAATGACGACGAGTCTGGCGCGCAGATTGTCTTCGGCATTGCAAGGCGGGTTCCTCCTCAAAGTACTTCATAGAAGATTTTGAACACAAAGATAGTGTCCGGCTCTGCAGAATAAGTTTCCACATATTGCCATAAAGAGAATAATATTTACACAAATCTAATCTGCTGACGTACTCCGTAGTGTGACATCACACCACGGCCAAGCTTTTATTCGAACCGTTTTACTGTCCCATCTTAGCGGGTTATGCAAGGCGGTTTCCTTGGCACGTCTTGTTAAAGCAGAGATCGTGTCCCCTTATTCCGGGATTCTCATCAATACGGGCGTGGGTAACCCAACCACGCCATTGATTACGGCACTTGGAGATAAGCGAGTTTTACCAGGCTGGTGGGGACACGTAGTTGCGTCCACCCATATAAGGGGATAAGGATCCACCTTTTTACCCACGCCTTCTTCCTCCTTTGCCTATCCATTCTTGCGCACTCGAGCTCCAGCGCCCAAGTCCGCACTACCACCTCAACCTTCTCTAGTCATGTCCGGAGCGGGAGGCAAGTGGATGGTCTCCTCCATCACAGAGGGACACATCAAAAAGATGAGGAAGGCCGGATATCTGGCTAGCGACATCGCGCACCGGCTTCCCGAAAAGGAGCAGCTCATACCCACTCCTAGGCCCCATGAGAGGGTGGTATTCCTCCCCCATTTCCTCCGCGAACTGGGCTTCCCTCTGCTTCCATTTGTTCGGGGGCTCATGTTCTACTACGGCCTGGATTTCCACGATCTGGCCCCGAACTTCGTCCTCAACATCTCGGCGTTCATCATCGTGTGCGAGGCGTTCCTCCGCATCCGCCCCCATTTCGGCCTATGGGTTAAGACTTTCAACGTCAAGCCACAGGTGGTGCGTGGCAGCCAGGCGGAGTGCGGCGGTGCCATGGTTGGCAAGATGGCCAACGTCCTATGGCTGGAGGGCTCCTTTGTGGAGACCCTCAAGGGGTGGCAATCATGGTGGTTTTACGTCACCGAGCCGCGCGGCGCCGAATGGGTCGCACCCCCTGAGTTTCGATCCGGCCCCCCTACGCGGCTCACGTCCTGGAAAGAGACGGGCCTGTCGTGGGGTAAAAAAGGAGAGCTGACCGGACTCCAAACATGCGTCAAAACCTTGGTGGACAAGAAGCTCAGACTTGTCAACGTAGTCCAAGTTATGCTCATCCGCTTGATCCTCCCATGCCAACAACGGGCTTTCAACCTGTGGAGTTCGACCCGGCGCGGCACCAGACTCTGAACAGGCTCTTCGACACGATGTACGAAGATGCCTGGAAGGTGCTTTTCAAGGGCGCGGAGGCTCCCGCATCCGCTACTGAGGATCGCGGATTCAGTGCGCAGCGTCACGCTCTCGCGGTAAGCTGTTTTTTCCTTTTACAGGGTGTCAGTTTTTCATAGTTTGAATCTATGCGGGATCTAAACTCCCTTACCTTTGACAGGATTGGCAGGTGACGTCCGGACAGATCAACTGTCCGGCTCCTTTGCCCGAAGACCCAGTGGACGCTCACTTGGTGAAGCTGCTGGTTCCGGCACCCTGCGTGGTGCCGGAGAAGAAGGTCAAGAAGAAGGCCACGGGGACTCGAAAGAGTGCCCGACGCCCGGAGGTGTCAGATTCATCATCCGACGAATCCAAGACGCACTCCTCCCATGAAGACGAGGAGGAGGAAGAAGAGACCCCTCCCCCTCCAGCGGGGGAAGGGAAGAAAAGGAAGATCGCCCTCTCTGAGGAGGCCGGAGGTTCCAAGAAGGGGAAAACCCTTCCTCCGGACTACTCCGCCAACGACGGGGGAGATGAGTGGCAGCCCAGGGCCAAGCCCCTGACAAAATCGTAAGTATCCGGATACCAGAGTAATTCATAGTATTCGTTTATTGCTCAGCTTTCCCTTATGTCGAATATGCTTATGCAGCCCACCCAAAGACCGACTCGACGCATCGTCGAGCGGCTCACTGGACTCGTCGGACGTGAACTCGCTTCCGACGGCTTCCTCCCCCCGCCCTACGAATGACACCGAGGTGTTGTCCCAACAGGTTCCAAGCAGGGAGGAGGTGGTCCCGGAGGCGCCGCAAGGCGACCTCCCGGACTCCAGGAGTAAAGGGGATGAAACCCCCCAGGGCTCCAAGTCCGGCTCTAGGCCGGACACCGCTCCGGAACCTTCAAAGGTTCCAGAGTCCGGTGGGGGACCTCCTTCCAAGAGGAGCAAGTCCACCATGCCGGTGGCCTCCGTCCAACCGGAGGCGCCGGACAATATGCTGGAGGCGCTCCAAGGCGCCTCCATCGACGAGGAGCACCACGCTATTATGAGTGCGGTGGCCCATAAGGTTCTGTCTGCAAAAACGGACTGACTGAAGCTTGTACTAGCCTTTTGAAAGGCTTTGAGGTAAGTAAAGAAAGTGTAAATAATAGTACCGCATAGATAGTAGCCCCTGATGCTCTGTTTGGCGTTCGGGAAGAAAAGCCGAATAGAGGATCAAATTAGAATTCGCAGGAGTCTAACAAAAATGAGTCAATATGCATGTGCATGCTACCCTGCTTGCGTCCGCCGCACTGACTGCGGAAGTGGACACGCTAAAGTAGGACCTCGAAAGGTCCGAGCTCGAGCGTGCCAAGAAGCAGCTCGAGGACAATGAAGGTAAGAAATACCTTGTTAATATATATATATATAAGGTGCAATTGCAAAAAATGACAGGATTATCATGGCTATTGTAGGGGCCACGTCTGAGGTGGCGACCCTTAAGAAAGCGCTAGACGAGGCCGAGAAGAATTCAGCCTCGGAGCGCACCGAGTGGGAGAAGTATGAGGCCGAGGTTGGAAAGGTGCGGCAAGAGCTCCAGGCTCTCATGGAAAAACATGAGAGTTTGGAGCGTGACTCGAAGACGCAAGCGTACGAGCTTGCGGTGGCTATTGAAAATGCCAAATCTGCCAAGGCCGAATCCCAGAAGATCCTCCAGGAGTTGGATGAGGTGAAGAAGATAGCGGCGGGTAAGGCATTCTTTATGCAAAGCAAACACATAAACGTGAGTTACCTGTTACTTACCCGAATCCGGAGCTCTCCAGGAGCGTTCGCAGATCTTCCCCGGAGTGTATCCGATGCCGCCGCATTCTATCGAGCCGAGGAGGGCAGCTCGACGGAGAAGGTGTTCTGGTCTCAGTACGCTGAGGCCGGACACCCCGTGCCCTTGAGAGACCAGCTGAAGCAACTGGTTGAGCTCCACAAGGCGGCCGAACAGGCCATGAAGGCCCTCGTAGTTCGGCTGTGGCCCGGAGAGGCTCAACCTGGGAGCTATTTCGGGCTGGTGCGGCGGCTGGTGAAGGCCTGTCCAAGGCTCGAAGTCATCAAGTGCTCCGCCTGCATTGAAGGTGCCCGTAGGGCCCTTGCCCGTGCTAAGGTGCACTAGGGCAAGCTGGATGCTGAGAAGCTTATGAAGGACGGGCCACCGCCGGGGAAAGAGCATCGCAAGCCCGAGAATTATTATAAGGATGTTCTGAAGGGTGCCCGCCTTGTGGCGGATGAATGTACTATGGATGTAATTTTTGAGTAAAACTCGCTCGTTTTGTCCTGTGCGCTGAAAACTTGTTCATATGCGCTGAGCAATGCTGCTTGAATTTAAAATATTACCTTTTGTGCGGCTGTTTATCAATACTAAGAGATGGCGAGTCGTCGGCTTCTGCCCCCTTGCCTCTAGTGCTGGGGTGTTAGGGGATAAACCTGGGCACTCTTTTTCCCATATTTGGGTCCTTCGAGGGAGGCGCTCAGCCCAACGATCGAGGCAATCAGACTATAATGCGTGAACACTCTCACTTAGCCATAGAATTCTATAATTTTAAATTTCGGCGAAGCCCCTAGTATTCGAAAGACCGAGTTCAGGGCGCTATCCACGCCTTGGCCGGACAGAGCCGGCTCCTCGCCCTAAGCGGCATAAGTCTTTAGGGACTCGAAAAAACCTCTCGAACAGTGACCAGCTCTCGCTTCATCATGACAGTCAGTTTTAGCTTTCTCCACTGAGGTGCTCGACCCAGCTCAACCGGGGCACAATCGCAGTGGTTCTCCTAGTGCTACCTTAGGCGATATAGCGGAACGTAAGGCAGCAAAACATAGGAGCCGGGCAAACCCAACTATTGACCCAAGACATGATTCGGAGCCGATGCATATAATGCTATAAGTTCGGGGTGCCGCACTTGTTAAAGTGTTCAGACTTCTCACACCATATTGAGGGGTACTAAAGCCCCTGGCGTATTTTGGCCGTACCAACGTGTACGGGTGCAACATGTTGTTAAGGAACATATAAAAAAAGGTAATGCAAAAAATAGATAAAAGCTATGCATTGTTTATTAAAATAGTTGTGATCAAAGCAGAACGATACAAGTAATGCGATAAACGAAAAGTTGGACTATTTAACATGTCTGCTCCAGGGGCAAGCTGTGGAATAGTATGCGAAACAGGTATACTACTCGTGATAGAGAGCACCTGGGATTTCCGTAATGCGACATGGCTTGTCTGCTTCCCTGGTCCTTGCATCGTTTGTGCGGCAATTGAACTGCCGAACAGGCCTTCCGAAGAGTAGAGTCCTGGAAGTAAGAGAAAAGTAAAAAATCGGCAGCCCCTGGTGCGGTTTAAGCCGTGTTTTGGGCATGCCGTGATGGTGCCCCTCCCCCTATGCCCATGGTATTTCCAGAGCGTAGTTATGGACGTGAAGTACTGGCGTCGCCTTTTTGCAAGGGTTGGGGTTGGGGCCGCATTCTTACGCCTGCTCGGAACGTGCCAGGCGGTCTTGTTTTTGGTTACTCCAGGCGCGCTTGACGGTGTCCGGACGTTTAATGGCCGGACTGGAGAACTGCCTGGAGAGGCTGCTTTGTACTTCCGCTGCAAGGGCCGCCGTGTGCTCCTCCGTTCGGAGGGAGCGTTCGGTGTTTCCATTGACCGTAATTACTCCATGAGGGCCTGGCATCTTGAGCTTAAGGTATGCGTAGTGCGGTACCGCGTTGAATTTGGCGAATGCGGTTCGCCCAAGCAGTGCGTGATAGCCACTGTGAAACGGGACTATGTCGAAGATTAACTCCTCGCTTCGGAAATTATCCGGAGATCCGAAGACCACTTCAAGTGTGACTGAGCCTGTGCAGTTGGCCTCTACACCTAGTATTACGCCTTTAAAGGTCGTTTTGGTGGGCTTAATCCTCGAGGGATCTATGCCCATTTTCCGCACTGTATCCTGGTAAAGCAGGTTCAGGCTGCTGCCGCCGTCCATAAGGACTCTAGTGAGATGAAATCCGTCAATAATTGGGTCTAGAACCAATGCGGCGAATCCGCCATGACGGATGCTAGTGGGATGGTCCCTTCGATCAAAGGTGATCGGGCAGGTGGACCATGGGTTGAACTTTGGGGCGACTGGCTCTACCGCGTATACGTCCCTTAACGCACGCTTCCGCTCCCTTTTGGGGACATGGGTTGCGTATATCATGTTCACCGTCCACACTTGTGGGGGAAAACCCTTCTGTCCATTGTTGTTCGGCGGCCGGGGCTCCTCGTCGTCATCGCTATGCAGCCCCTTGTCTTCATTGTCGGCGCTTAACTTGCCTGCCTGCTTGAACACCCAACAATCCCTGTTGGTGTGATTGGCCGGCTTTTCGGGGGTACCATGTATTTGGCACAAGCGGTCAAGTATTCGGTCCAAGCTGGACGGGCCCCTAGGATTCCTTTTGAATGGCTTCTTCCACTGACCGGATTTAGAGCCTCTGAATCCGGCATTAACTGTCGTATCTTCAGCATTGTCGCCGTTAATGTGGCGCTTCTGCTTGTTGCAACGTGACCTGCCACTAATGTCCCTGGTGTCCGAACTACCAGGGTTCTTGGTCATATTGTTGCTACGAGCGAGCCAGCTGTCTTCTCCCGTGCAAAATCGGGTCATGAGTGTCGTGAGTGCTGCCATAGATTTCGGCTTTTCCTGTCCGAGGTGCCGGGCCAGCCACTCGTCATGGATATTGTGCTTGAAGGCTGCTAGGGCCTCAGCGTCCGGACAGTCGACTATTTTATTTTTCTTTGTTAGGAACCGTGTCCAGAATTGTCTGGCCGATTCCTCTAGCTACTGCATTACGTAACTTAGGTCATCGGCGTCTGGGGGTCCACATAAGTGCCCTGGAAATTGTCGAGGAATGCGGCTTCCAGGTCCTCCCAACAACTGATTGATCCTGTTGGCAAGCTGTCGAACCAATGCCGAGCTGGTCCTTTAAGCTTGAGTGGGAGGTATTTGATGGCGTGAAAATCGTCGCCGCGGGCCATGTGGATATGAAGGAGATAATCCTCGATCCATACCACAGGGTCTGTTGTGCCATCATATGATTCGATGTTTACGGGTTTGAAACCCTCGGGGATTTGATGATCCATTATTTCGTCTGTAAAGCAAAGTGGGTGTGCGGCGCCTCTGTACTGGGCGATATCATGACATAGCTCCAATGAGCTTTGTCTACTGTGTTCGGCCCTGTCGAATTTGTGGCCAGCGTGACGGTTGCTGTCTCGAGCCGTGGGGTGCCCACGCGATCCGTATATCGATCGTGTTTGCCTTGCCTTGTCCTCCAACATGTCTCGTAAGTCCGCCGAATATTCCCGTGCCTTGGTACGGGGTGCGGCTTGAGTGGAGGGCCGGGAGGCCTCTCTATCGCGGCCACGAGGTGGCCATTCGGCTGCATCAAGTGCTTCCTCCTCTAATTGGGGTAGCAACCTGCGCTTTGGGTAACTCTTGGAGGGGCGTTCGAGTTGATGCTCTTCGGCCGCAAGGACTTCGGTCCATCTGTCAACCAGCAAATCTTGA
This sequence comes from Triticum urartu, assembly GCF_003073215.2. Lineage (NCBI taxonomy): Eukaryota > Viridiplantae > Streptophyta > Magnoliopsida > Poales > Poaceae > Triticum > Triticum urartu. Next base: position 232,297,075 of record NC_053022.1, read on the forward strand.
TCAGCTCGGAGCTGTTGCTGTTTTTTCTTAAGGCTTCTTGCCGTGGCCATAAGCCTGCGTTGGAAACGCTTTTGCTCAACGGGATCCTCTGGCACGACGAATTCATCGTCGTCGAGGCTTGCCTCGTCTTCGGAGGGAGGCATATAGTTATCGTCCTCAACCTCTCTGTCTGCCGCTCTCTCATGAGGGCTGGTTTATCCATCCTCCTGTGCTAAACCTTGCTGGAGGGGGTTTTCTTCGGCACTCTCCGGAGTATTATTATCTCCCGTGCTGGAATCACCGTTTTTGTGTTGGCGGGATTTTGAGCGGCGCTGCTGACGCCGACGCTTGGGCTGTTTCTTGGAGGGGTCATCCTCTGCTGTTCCATCGCCCTCTCCCTCTTTTGGGGTGTCCACCATGTATATGTCATATGACGAGGTGGCTTTCCAGGGCCTAGTAGGTGCTGGTTCTTCATCATCTCCTTCATCGGCGTCCATACCGTCGATGTCTTCGGATTCGAAGTCGAGCATGTCGGTTAAGTCGTCGACAGTGGCTACAAAGTGGGTGGTGGGTGGGTTTTGAATTTCTTCATCGTCCGTCCCCCAACCTTGTTTACCGTAGTCCGGCCAGGGCTCTCATGATAAAGAGAGAGACTTCAGTGACTTCGGGATATCGCCGAAAGGCGAGTGCTGAAAGATGTCTGCGGTAGTGAACTCCATGATCAGCGCCCAATCGGATTCGACTGGCAGGGGCGCGGAGGGTTCAGAGTCCGGGGAAGAATCCGGCTCCATGGAGTCACGAGTCTTGCAGAGTACGGGGTTGGTGTTCGGCTCAACCGCCATTGGGATCGCAGCCCCCGAGGTGGCGTCCAACCGCCCATCCTCGATCGGCGCAGTTGACTCCGAACTAAGGGTTGGAGCCGGTGCGCGTGCGGCCTCCAGGGCACCATTCAGCGGCAGAGTTAGATCATGCTCGTCATGACAGTGCGGCGCGCTCGGCAGTGGTTCGAATCCGTCGAAGATCAAGTCCCCACGGATGTCAGCCGTGTAGTTTAAACTTCCGAATCTGACCTGACGGCCAGGGGCGTAGCTTTCGATCTTCTCTAGATGGCCAAGTGAATTGGCCCATAGTGCGAAGCCGCCAAAGACGAAGATCTGTCCAGGAGGAAGGTCTCACCCTGGACTACATCGCCATTGATGATCGTAGGAGCCATCGGGCCTAACGGCGATGGCACAGAGGAACTCTCAATGGAAGCACCAGTGTCGGTGTCAAAACCGGCGGATCTCGGGTAGGGGGTCCCGAACTGTGCGTCTAGGCCGGATGGTAACAGGAGGCAAGGGACACGAAGTTTTACCCAGGTTCGGACCCTCTGATGGAGGTAAAACCCTACGTCCTGCTTGATTAATATTGATGATATGGGTAGTACAAGAGTAGATCTACCGCGAGATCAAAGAGGCTAAACCCTAGAAGCTAGCCTATGGTATGATTGTTGATGTGTATGTTGTCCTACGGACTAAAACCCTCCGGTTTATATAGACACCGGATAGGGTTAGGGTTACATAGAGTCGGTTACAATGGTAGGAGATCTGATCATCCGTATCGCCAAGCAAGACTTCCACGCCAAGGAAAGTCCCTTCCGGACACGGGACAGAGTCTTCAATCTTGTATCTTCATAGTCCAGGAGTCCGACTGAAGGTATAGTTCGGCTATCGAACACCCCCTAATCCAGGACTCCCTCAGGGGCTCTCTCCCCCTCTCTTCCGGTGGCACCGGAGTGCCACTGGGGGCCATCATCATCACCGCGATCTACACCAACACCTCCGCCATCTTCACCAACATCTCCATCACCTTCCCCCCTCTATCTACATCGGTCCACTCTCCCGCAACCCGATGTACCCTCTACTTGAACATGGTGCTTTATGCTTCATATTATTATCCAATGATGTGTTGCCATCCTATGATGTCTGAGTAGATTTTCGTTGTCCTATCGGTGGTTGATGAATTGCTATGATTGATTTAATTTTCTTGTGGTTATGTTGCTGTCCTTTGGTGCCCATCATATGATTGCGCGCGTGGATCACACCCTAGGGTTAGTTGTATGTTGATAGGACTATGTATTGGAGGGCAAGAGTGACAGAAGCTTCAACCTAGCATAGAAATTGATGCATACGGGATTGAAGGGGGAGCAATATATCTTAATGCTATGGTTGGGTTTTACCTTAATGAACATTAGTAGTTGCGGATTCTTGCTAATAGTCCGAATCATAAGTGCATAGAATTCCAATTCAGGGATGACATGCTAGCAGAGGCCTCTCCCACATAATACTTGCTATCAGCCTAGTAAAGTAGTCAATTGCTTAGGGGCAATTTCGCAACTCCTACCACCACTTTTCCGCACTCGCTATATTTACTTTATTGTTTCTTTATCTAAACAGCCCCTACTTATTATTTACGTACTCTTTATTACCTTGCAAACCTATCCAACAACACCTACAAAGTACTTCTAGTTTCATACTTGTTCTAGGTAAAGCGAACGTCAAGCGTGCGTAGAGTTGTATCGGTGGTCGAGAGAACTTGAGGGAATATTTGTTCTACCTTTAGCTCCTCATTGGGTTCGACACTCTTACTTATGGAAAACTGTTGCGATCCCCTATACTTGTGGGTTATCAAGACCTTTTTCTAGCGCCGTTGCTGGGGAGCAATAGCGTGGGGTGAATATTCTCTAGTGTGCTTGTATGCTTAATCAGTAAGTAATTTTTATTTACCGTTCTTAGTTGTTTTCTATATTTAGTTATGGGTAGGAAACGCAAAATACCAAAAAAAATTAGTTGTACCTACTGAACCAATGGTTGAAGAACCACTCAAAATCTATCACACTGCTGAAGCTTATTACTTGGATCATCTTCGATCCCTATGTGCTCGTGCTGAAACCCCAACTAGCTTAGTTGAGGGAAAATCTTTAGATGAGCAAGCTAGTTATGTGCGACACTGAATATCTCAAAAAGGGAAAACTTTACTCGATCAAATTCATCATTTGCAATGCTATGCTTGGAATTTATGTGAAATATATGATTTTACTTGTTGTTCTAAAAACCCTAAGAAACACCTTCCCTATCAATGTGAGTTTAGTGATAACGGAATCGTATGTTCATATGCTAAAGGTGTTTATAGTTACTATGATGTTCAACAAATTGAAGAATTTGTTGCTTTTAAGGGTGCTTATGAAATTGCTTCTTTGATTGAAAAGTATGATGCTACTCTTTACAAATCTGAAAATTTTGACATATTTAAATATTTCTATGATAATTATGCTTCTAATGGCTATGTTGAACTATATATTGAGGACTACCCTGCTGTCCAAGAAGAGACTAATATTTTGCAGGAGTCTATGGAGGAAGAAATTGATGAAACTATGAGCTCATTGGATGAAAAGGATGAGGAGGAGAGCGAAGAACAAAAGGAGGAAGAGCGGATTAGCTACTCGTGCCCACCTTCTAATGAGAGTAACTCTTCCACTCATACATTGTTTAATTTCCCTTCGTGCTTACTGAAGGATGATTGCTATGATGATTGTTATGATCCCGTTGATTCTTTTGAAATATCCCTTTTTGATGATGCTTGCTATGCTTGTGGCCAAGATGCCAATATGAATTATGCTTATGGAGATGAACTTGCTATAGTTCCTTATATTAAACATGAAATTGTTGCTATTGCACCCACACTTGATAGTCCTATTATCTTTTTGAATTCTCCAAACTACACTATATCAGAGAAGTTTGCTCTTATTAAGGAATATATTGATGGGTTGCCTTTTACCGTTGCACATGATGATTTTGATGAATATAATATGCATGTGCTTGCTGCTCCTACTTGCAATCATTATGAGAGAGTAACTATATCTCCACCTCTCTATGTTTCCAATAAGATAAAATTGCAAAAACTGTTTATACTATGCATTGGCCTTTACTTTGTGTGCATGAATTGTTCTTTTATGACATGCCGATGCATAGGAAGAGAGTTATACTTCGTAGTTACATGATATATGTTACTTTGTGCTCACTACTAAATTTCAAACAAGCGCGTCCCATCTATTCAAAAAAAACCAAAAACAAGCGCGTCCCAGACCAAAACATGGTTCTACCTTAGCTCCCCCCTCCGATTCCCCATTCGTACTCCATGGGTGCCAAAACTACCTCTCCACCAGCCGCGAAACATCGGCATCCTCCGTCCGCCACCCCATCCCACCCATCAATCCCCGCCCTCCTCCATCCCGCCGGAGCCGATACCCCAACATCGTCGTCCACCACAACTGCAACACCCTCCATGGCTAGTAGTTGAAGCCGAAGCCGAGCCGCCTCCAGGATGCCGATGTGCGCCATACACGAGCCAGTTCAACCACGCCATCATGTGCCTCACCGTTGTCGCTCGAACTTCACCACCGTCCACCACGCCGAAATTGTTCCCGCTACGCTGTCCTTCGCTGCCTCGGATTTGCTTCCCCTCCGCCGACAGACGGCCACCACAACACAGTCAACAATTTGGCCATGGGTTCATCCAAGGCTCCACCCTCCTCCAAAACATCGGTTCCCCCAGTAAAAACAACAAAATCACCGCGACATCTAGAGGACACAACACTAGCACCCGGAAATGGTACTCCTCTTCCCTTATTCATGCAAATCTTACGTGTCTGCTTGCATGATATTCATCCCACAAAAGACACTAGTTGAACACTTCTTCCTAATACTAGATGTTCCTAGTAACTTGTGATGCACAAGGTTTCTCCTCATATACTATTTCACCTTAGCTAGAGGTCCATTGCCCCCCTGGATTTCAATTCCTGGTCACTTGATTCCCAATTAAAGGAAGCATTCCCCAGCATAACAGGCGCTAGTCCGCCTATTACGTTGGGGAAGAAGTGCCTCAGTGTTTATCTTAGGGGTGTGTGGGGCATAGGAGCTACTGGCGCCCGATCTGCAGGTCGGCCGGGATTAAAGGGATGGCTGAGGGCGCTGCCAAGCACGGCGGTGGTGTGAGGTGGGAGTAGGACTCCTCCTGGAGTGCCCTCTCCCTGGCCAGCCGCACCCCCCTGCTCCTTTATATACGGGGGTAGGGGGCACCCCATAGACACAACAATTAATCTGTTTGATCTTTTAGCCGTGTGCGGTACCCCCCTCCACCATAGTCCACCTTGATAATACTGTAGCGGTGCTTAGGTGAAGCCCTTGCGTCGGTAGAACATCAACATCGTCACCACGCCGTCGTGCTGACGAAACTCTCCCTCAACACTCGGCTGGATCGGAGTTCGAGGGACGTCATCGGGCTGAACGTGTGCTGAACTCGGAGGTGTCGTATGTTCGGTACTTGATCGGTCGGATCGTGAAGAAGTACGACTACATCAACCGCGTTGTGCTAACGCTTCCGTTTTCGGTCTCCGAGGGTATGTAGACAACACTCTCCCCTCTCGTTGCTATGCATCACCATGATCTTGCGTGTGCATAGGAATTTTTTTGAAATTACTACGTTCCCCAACAATGGTATCAGAGCCTGGTTTTATGCGTAGATGTCATATGCACGAGTAGAACACAAGTGAGCTGTGGGCGATATAAGTCATACTGCTTACCAGTATGTCATACTTTGGTTTGGCGGTATTTTTGGATGAAGCGGCCCAGACCGACATTACGCCTACGCTTACGCGAGACTGGTTCTACCGACGTGCTTTGCACACAGGTGGCTGGCGGGTGTTAGTTTCTCCAACTTTAGTTGAACCGAGTGTGGCTACGCCCGGTCCTTGCGAAGGTTAAAACAACACCAACTTGAAAAACTATCGTTGTGGTTTTGATGCGTAGATAAGAACGGTTCTTGCTAACCCTATAGCAGCCACGTAAAACTTGCAACAACAAAGTAGAGAACATCTAACTTGTTTTTGAAGGGCATGTTGTGATGTGATATGGTCAATACATGATGCTAAATTTTATTGTATCAGATGATCATGTTTTGTAACCGAGTTATCGGCAACTGGCAGGAGCCATATGGTTGTCACTTTATTGTATGCAATGCAATCGCCCTGTAATGCTTTACTTTATCACTAAGCAGTAGTGATAGTCGTGGAAGCATAAGATTGTCGAGACGACAACGATGCTACGATGGAGATCAAGGTGTCGCGCCGGTGATGATGGTGATCATGACGGTGCTTCGGAGATGGAGATCACAAGCACACGATGATGATGGCCATATCATATCACTTATATTGATTGCATGTGATGTTTATCTTTTATGCATCTTATCTTGGTTTGATTGACGGTAGCATTATAAGATGATCTCTCACTAAATTTCAAGATAAAAGTGTTCTCCCTGAGTATGTACCGTTGCCAAAGTTCGTCGTGCCCAGACACCACGTGATGATCGGGTGTGATAAGCTCTACGCCCATGTACAACGGGTGCAAGCCAGTTTTGCACACGCAGAATACTCAGGTTAAACTTGACGAGCCTAGCATATACAGATATGGCCTCGGAACACTGAGACCAAAAGGTTGAGCGTGAATCATATAGTAGATATGATCAACATAGTGATGTTCACCATTGAAAACTACTCCATTTCACGTGATGATCGGTTATGGTTTAGTTGATTTGGATCATGTGATCACTTAGAAGATTAGAGGGATGTCTTTCTAAGTGGGAGTTCTTAAGTAATATGATTAATTGAACTTAAATTTATCATGAACTTAGTACCTGATTGTATCTTGCTTGTCTATGTTTGATTGTAGATAGATGGCCCATGCTGTTGTTCCGTTGAATTTTAATGCGTTCCTTGAGAAAGCAAAGTTGAAAGATGATGGTAGCAATTACACGGACTGGGTCCGTAACTTGAGGATTATCCTCATTGCTGCTCAGAAGAATTACGTCCTGGAAGCACCACTCAGTGCCAAGCCTGGTGCTGATGCAACTACAGACATTAAGAATGCTTGGCAGAGCAAAGCTGATGACTTACTCGATAGTTCAGTGTGCCATGCTTTACGGCTTAGAATCGGGACTTCAACGACGTTTTGAACGTCATGGAGCATATGAGATGTTCCAGGAGTTGAAGTTAATATTTCAAGCAAATGCCCGGATTGAGAGATATGAAGTCTCCAATAAGTTCTACAGCTGCAAGATGGAGGAGAATAGTTCTGTCAGTGACATATACTCAGAATGTCTGGGTACCATAATCACTTGACTCAGCTGGGAGTTAATCTTCCGGTTGATAGTGTCATTGACAGAGTTCTTCAATCACTGCCACCAAGCTACAAAAGCTTCGTGATGAACTATAATATGCAAGGGATGAATAAGACAATTCCCGAGCTCTTCGGAATGGTAAAAGTTGCGGAGGCAGAAATCAAGAAGGAGCATCAAGTGTTGATGGTAAATAAGACCACCAGTTTCAAGAAAAAGGGTTAAGGGAAGAAGAAGGGGAACTTCAAGAAGAACAGCAAGCAAGTTGCTGCTCAGGAGAAGAAACCCAAGTCTGGACCTAAGCCTGAGACTGAGTGCTTTTACTGCAAGCAGACTGGTCACTGGAAGCGAAACTGCCCCAAGTATTTGGCGGATAAGAAGGATGGCAAGGTGAACAAAGGTATATGTGATATACATGTTATTGATGTGTACCTTACTATAGCTCGCAGTAGCACATGGGTATTTGATACTGGTTCTGTTGCTATTATTTGCAACTCGAAACAGGGACTACGGATTAAGCGAACACTGGCAAAGGACAAGGTGACGATGCGCGTGGGAAATGGTTCCAAAGTCGATGTGATCGCAGTCGGCACGCTACCTCTACATCTACCTTCGGGATTAGTATTAGACCTAAATAATTGTTATTTGGTGCCAGCGTTGAGCAGAACATTATATCTGGATCTTGTTTGATGCGAGACGGTTATTCATTTAAGTCAGATAATAATGGTTGTTCTATTTATATGAGTAATATCTTTTATGGTCATGCACCCTTGAAGAGTGGTCTATTTTTGATGAATCACGATAGTAGTAATACACATATTCATAATGTTGAAGCCAAAATATGCAGAGTTGATAATGATAGTGCAACTTATTTATGGCACTGCCGTTTAGGTCATATCGGTATAAAGCGCATGAAGAAACTCCATACTGATGGACTTTTGGAACCACTTGATTATGAATCACTTGGTACTTGCGAACCGTGCATCATGGGCAAGATGACTAAAATTCCGTTCTCCGGTACTATGGAGAGAGCAATAGATTTATTGGAAATCATACATACAGATGTATGTGGTCCGATGAATGTTGAGGCTCATGGCGGATATCGTTATTTTCTCACCTTCACAGATGATTTAAGCAGATATGGGTATATCTACTTAATGAAGCATAAGTCTGAAACATTTGAAAAGTTCAAAGAATTTCAGAGTGAAGTTGAAAATCATCGTAACAAGAAAGTAAAGTTTCTACGATCTGAGCATGGAGGAGAATATTTGGGTTACGAGTTTGGTCTACATTTGAAACAATGCGGAATAGTTTCGCAACTCACGCCACCCAGAACACCACAGCGTAATGGTGTGTCTGAACGTCGTAATCGTACTTTACTAGATATGGTGCGATCTATGATGTCTCTTACATATTTACCGCTATCATTTTGGGGTTATGCTTTAGAGACGGCCGCATTCACGTTAAATAGGGCACCATCGAAATCCATTGAGACGACGCCTTATGAACTGTGGTTTGGCAAGAAACCAAAGTTGTCATTTCTGAAAGTTTGGGGCTGCGATGCTTATGTGAAAAAGCTTCAACCTGATAAGCTCGAACCCAAATCGGAGAAATGTGTCTTCATAGGATACCCAAAGGATACTGTTGGGTATACCTTCTATCAGACATCCGAAGGCAAGACATTCGTTGCTAAGAATGGATCCTTTCTAGAGAAGGAGTTTCTCTCGAAAGAAGTGAGTGGGAGAAAAGTAGAACTTGATGAGGTAACTATACCTGCTCCTCTATTGGAAAGTAGTTCATCACAGAAACCGGTTTCTGTGACACCTACACCAATTAGTGAGGAAGATAATGATGATGATCATGGAACTTCATATCAAGTTACTATTGAACCTCGTAGATCAACCAGAGTAAGATCCGCACCAAAGTGGTAGGTAATCATGTTCTGGAAGTCATGCTACTAGATCATGATGAACCTACGAACTATGAAGAAGCGATGGTTAGCCCAGATTCCGCAAAATGGCTTGAAGCCATGAAATCTGAGATGGGATCCATGTATGAGAACAAAGTATGGACTTTGGTTGACTTGCCCGATGATCGGCAAGCAATTGAGAATAAATGGATCTTCAAGAAGAAGACTGACGCTGACGGTAATGTTACTGTCTATAAAGCTCGACTTGTTGCAAAAGGTTTTCGACAAGTTCAAGGGATTGACTATGATGAGACCTTCCCACCCATAGCAATGCTTAAGTCTGTCTGAATCATGTTAGCAATTTCCGCATTTTATGATTATGAAATTTGGCAAATGGATGTAAAAACTGCATTCCTGAATGGATTTCTGGAAGAAGAGTTGTATATGATGCAACCAGAAGGTTTTATCGATCCAAAGGGAGCTAACAAAGTGTGCAAGCTCCAGCGATCCATTTATGGACTGGTGCAAGCCTCTCGGAGTTGGAATAAACGCTTTGATAGTGTGATCAAAGCATTTGGTTTTATACAGACTTTTGGAGAAGCCTGTATTTACAAGAAAGTGAGTGGGAGCTCTGTAGCATTTCTGATATTATATGTGGATGACATATTGCTAATTGGAAATGATATAGAATTTCTGGATAGCATAAAGGGATACTTGAATAAGAGTTTTTCAATGAAAGACCTCGGTGAAGCTGCTTACATATTGGGCATCAAGATCTATAGAGATAGATCAAGACGCTTAATTGGACTTTCACAAAGCACATACCTTGACAAAGTTTTGAAGAAGTTCAAAATGGATAAAGCAAAGAAAGGGTTCTTGCCTGTGTTACAAGGTGTGAAGTTGAGTAAGACTCAATGCCCGACCACTGCAGAAGATAGAGAGAAATTGAAAGATGTTCCCTATGCTTCAGCCATAGGCTCTATCATGTATACAATGTTGTGTACCAGACCTGATGTGTGCCTTTCTATAAGTCTAGCAGGGAGGTACCAAAGTAATCCAGGAGTGGATCACTGGACAGCGGTCAAGAACATCTTGAAATACCTGAAAAGGACTAAGGATATGTTTCTCATTTATGGAGGTCACAAAGAGCTCATCGTAAACGGTTACGTTGATGCAAGCTTTGACACTAATCTGGACGATTCTAAATCGCAAATCGGATAAATGTTTACATTAAACGGTGGAGCTGTCAGTTGGTGCAGTTCTAAACAAAGCGTTGTGGCGGGATCTACATGTGAAGCGGAGTACATAGCTGCTTCGGAAGCAGCAAATGAATGAGTCTGGATGAAGGAGTTCATATCCGATCTAGGTGTCATACCTAGTTCATTGGGTCCAATGAAAATCTTTTGTGACAATACTGGTGCAATTGCCTTGGCGAAGGAATCCAGATTTCACAAGAGAACAAAACACATCAAGAGACGCTTCAATTCAATCCGGGATTTAGTCCAGGTGGGGGACATAGAAATTTGCAAGATACATACGGATCTGAATGTTGCAGACCCGTTGACTAAGCCTCTTCCACAAGCAAAACATGATCAGCACCAAGGCTCCATGGGTGTTAGAATCATTACTGTGTAATCTGGATTATTGACTCTAGTGCAAGTGGGAGACTGAAGGAAATATGCCCTAGAGGCAATAAAAAAGTTATTATTTATTTCCTTATATCATGAAAATGTTTATTATTCATGCTAGAATTGTATTAACCGGAAACATAATACATGTGTGAATACATAGACAAACAGATTGTCACTAGTATGCCTCTACTTGACTAGCTCCTTGATCAAAGATGGTTATTTTTCCTAACCATAGACATGAGTTGTCATTTGATTAACGGGGTCACATCATTAGGAGAATGATGTGATTGACATGACCCATTCCGTTAGCTTAGCACACGATCGTTTAGTATTCTGCTATTGCTTTCTTCATGACTTATACATGTTCCTATGACTATGAGATTATGCTACTCCCGTTTACCGGAGGAACACTTTGTGTGCTACCAAACGTCACAACATAATTGGGTGATTATAAAGGTGCTCTACAGGTGTCTCCGAAGGGACTTGTTGGGTTGGCGTATTTCGAGATTAGGATTTGTCACTCCGATTGTTGGAGAGGTATCTCTGGGCCCTCTCGGTAATGCACATCACTTAAGCCTTGCAAGCATTGCAACTAATGAGCTAGTTGCGGGATGATGTATTACGGAATGAGTAAAGAGACTTCCCGGTAACGATATTGAACTAGGTATTGAGATATCGACGATCGAATCTCGGGCAAGTAACATACCGATGACAAAGGGAACAACGTATGTTGTTGTGTGGTTTGACCGATAAAGATCTTCGTAGAATATGTGGGAGCCAATATGAGCATCCAGGTTCTGCTATTGGTTATTGACCGGAGACGTGTCTCGGTCATGTCTACATAGTTCTCGAACCCGTAGGGTCCGCACGCTTAACGTTACGATGACGGTTATACTATGAGTTTGCATGTTTTGATGTGCCGAAGGTTGTCCGGAGTCTCAGATGTGATCAAGGACATGACGAGGAGTCTCGAAATGGTTGGGACATGAAGATTGATATATTGGAAGCCTATGTTTGGATGTCGGAAGTGTTCCGGGTGAAATCGGGATTTTACCGGAGTACCGGGAGGTTACTGGAACCCCCCGGGAGCTCAATGGGCCTATATGGGCCTTAGTGGAAAATAGAGGGAAGCAAGGGGAGTGTGGGGCGCGCCCCCCAAGGCCCAAACTGAATTGGTTTAGGGCAAAGGGGGCCGACCCCCTCTTTCCTTCTTCTCCTCTCTCTTTCCTTCTCCCGAATCCTATTCCAACTAGAAAAGGGGGGAGTCCTACTCCCGGTGGGAGTAGGACTCCTCCTTGTGCACCGTCTCCCTGGCCGGCCACCCCCCTTGCTCCTTTATATACGGGGGCAGGGGGGCACCCCATAGACACAACAATTGATCTGTTTGATCTTTTAGCCGTGTGCGGTGCCCCCCTCCACCATAGTCCACCTAGATAATATTGTAGCGGTGCTTAGGCGAAGCCCTGCGTTGGTAGAACATCAACATCGTCATGATACGTCTCTGTTGTATCTATAATTTTTGATTGTTCCATGCCAATATTATTCAACTTTCATATACTTTTGGCAACTTCTTATACTATTTTTGGGACTAAAATATTGATCCAGTGCCCAGTGCCAGTTCCTGTTTGTTGCATTTTTTTGTTTCACAGAATATCCATATCAAATGGAGTCCAAACGGAATAAAAACTGACGGGGATTTTTTTGGAATATATATGATTTTTGGGAAGAAGAATCCACGCGAGACGATGCTCGAGGGGGCCACGAGGTAGGGGGGCGCGCCCTGGGGAGGCAGGCGTGCCCCTGACCCCCCGTAAGGCGGTTGATGCCCTTCTTTCGCCGCAAGAAAGCTAATTTCCGGATAGAGATCGTGTCAAAATTTCAGCCCAATCGGAGTTACGGATCTCTGGGAATATAAGAAACGGTGAAAGGGAAGAACTTGAGAACACAGAAAAAGAGAGAGACAGAGAGATAGATCCAATCTCGAAGGAGCTCTCGCCCCTCCCGTGCCATGGAGGCCATGGACTAGAGGGGAAACCCTTCTCCCATCTAGGGTGGAGGTCAAGGAAGAAGAAGAAGGAGGGGGGCTCTCTCCCCCTCACTTCCGGTGGCACCGGAGTGCCACCGGGGGCCATCATCATCACCGCGATATACACCAACACCTCCGCCATCATCACCAACATCTCCATCACCTTCCCCCCTCTATCTATAGCGGTCCACTCTCCCGCAACCCGCTGTACCCTCTACTTGAACATGGTGCTTTATGCTTCATATTATTATCCAATGATGTGTTGCCATCCTATGATGTCTGAGTAGATTTTCGTTGTCCTATCGGTGGTTGATGAATTGCTATGATTGATTTAATTTGCTTGTGGTTATGTTGCTGTCCTTCGGTGCCCATCATATGATTGCGCGCATGGGTCACACCCTAGGGTTAGTTGTATGTTGATAGGACTATGTATTGGAGGGCAAGAGTGACAGAAGCTTCAACCTAGCATAGAAATTGATATATACAGGATTGAAGGGGGACCAATATATCTTAATGCTATGGTTGGGTTTTACCTTAATGAACATTAGTAGTTGCGGATGCTTGCTAATAGTTCCAATCATAAGTGCATAGAATTCCAAGTCACAGATGACATGCTAGCAGTAGCCTCTCCCACATAAGACTTGCTATCAGTCTAGTAAAGTAGTCAATTGCTTAGGGGCAATTTTGCAACTCCTACCACCACTTTTCCACACTCGCTATATTTACTTTATTGTTTCTTTATCTAAACAGCCCCTACTTTTTATTTACGTACTCTTTATTATCTTGCAAACCTATCCAACAACACCTACAAAGTACTTCTAGTTTCATACTTGGTCTAGGTAAAGCGAACGTCAAGCGTGCATAGAGTTGTATCGGTGGTCGATAGAACTTGAGGGAATATTTGTTCTACCTTTAGCTCCTCATTGGGTTCGACACTCTTACTGATCGAAAACAGTTTCGATCCCCTATACTTGTGGGTTATCAAGACCTTTTTCTGGCACCGTTGCCGGGGAGCAATAGTGTGGGGTGAATATTCTCGTGTGTGCTTGTTTGCTTTATCACTAAGTAATTTTTATTTACTGTTCTTAGTTGTTTTCTATCTTTAGTTATGGGTAGGAAATGCAAAATACCAAAAAAAATTAGTTGTACCTACTGAACCAATGGTTGAAGAACCACTCAAAATCTATCACACTGCTGAAGCTTATTACTTTGATCATCTTCGATCCCTATGTGCTCGTGCTGAAACCCCAACTAGCTTAGTTGAGGGCAAATCTTTAGATGAGCATGCTTGTTATGTGCGACACCGAATATCTGAAAAAGGGAAAACTTTACTGGATCAAATTCATCGTTTGCAATGCTATGCTTGGAATTTATGTGAAATATATGATTTTACTTGTTGTTCTGAAAACCCTAAGAAACACCTTCCCTATCAATGTGAGTTTAATGATAACGGAATCGTATCTTCGTATGCTAAAGGTGTTTATAGTTACTATGATGTTCAACAAATTGAAGAATTTGTTGCTTTTGAGGGTGCTTATGAAATTGCTTCTTTGATTGAAAAGTATGATGCTACTCTTTACAAATCTGAAAATTTTGACATATTTAAATATTGCTATGATAATTATGCTTCTAATGCCTATGTTGAACTATATATTGAGGACTACCCCGCTGTCCAAGAAGAGACTAATATTTTAAGGAGTCTATGGAGGAAGAAATTGATGAAACTGTGAGCTCATTGGATGAAAAGGATGAGGAAGAGAGCGAAGAACAAAAGGAGGAACAGCGGATTAGCTACCCGTGCCCACCTTCTAATGGGAGTAACTCTTCCACTCATACATTGTTTAATTTCCCTTCGTGCGTACCGAAGGATGATTGCTATGATGATTGTTATGATCCCGTTGATTCTTTTGAAATATCCCTTTTTGATGATGCTTGCTATGCTTGTGGCCAAGATGCTAATATGAATTATGCTTATGGAGATGAACTTGCTATAGTTCCTTATGTTAAACATGAAATTGTTGCTATTGCACCCACACATGATAGTCCTATTATCTTTTTGAATTCTCCAAACTACACTATATCGGAGAAGTTTGCTCTTATTAAGGAATATATTGATGGGTTGCCTTTTACCGTTGCACATGATGATTTTGATGAATATAATATGCATGTGCTTGCTGCTCCTACTTGCAATCATTATGAGATAGTAACTATATCTCCATCTCTCTATGTTTCCAATATGATAAAATTGCAAGAAACTGTTTATACTATGCATTGGCCTTTACTTTGTGTGCATGAATTGTTCCTTTATGACATGCCGATGCATAGGCAGAGAGTTAGACTTCGTAGTTACATGATACATGTTACTTTGTGCTCACTACTAAATTTCAAACAAGCGCGTCCCATCTATTCAAAAAAACCAAAAACAAGCGCGTCCCAGACCGAAACATGGTTCTACCTTAGCTCCCCCCCTCCGATTCCCCATTCGTACTCCGTGGGTGCCAAAACTACCTCTCCACCAGCCGCGAAACCACGGCGTCCTTCGTCCGCCACCCCATCCAACCCATCAATCCCCGCCCTCGTCCATCCGGCCGGAGCCGATACCCCGACATCATCGTCCACCGCAATTGCAACACCCTCTATGGCTAGTAGTTGAAGCCGAAGCCGAGCTGCCTCCAGGACGCCGACGTGCGCCATACACGAGCCAGTTCAACCACGCCATCATGTGCCTCACCGCTGCCGCTCGAACTTCGCCACCGTCCACCACACCGGAGCTATTCCCGCTACGCCGTCCTTCGCGGCCTCGGATTTGCTTCCCCTCCGCCGACAGACGGCCACCACAACATAGTCAACAATTTGGCCATGGGTTCATCCAAGGCTCCACCCTCCTCCAAAACATCGGTTCCCCCGGTAAAAACAACAACATCGCCGCGACATCTAGAGGATACAAGACTGGCACCCGGAAATGGTACTCCTCTTCCCTTATTCATGCAAATCTTACATGTCTGCTTGCATGATATTCATCCCACAAAAGACACTAGTTGACCACTTCTTCCTAATACTAGATGTTCCTAGTAACTTGCGATGCACAAGGTTTCTCCTCATATACTATTTCACCTTAGCTAGAGGTCCGTCGCCCCCTGGATGTCAATTCCTGGTCACTTGATTCCCAATTAAAGGAAGTATTCCCTAGCATAACAAGCGCTAGTCCGCCTATTACATTGGGGAAGAAGTGCCTCGGTGTTTATCTTAGGGGTGTGTGGGGTATAGGAGCTACTGGCGCCCGATCTGGAGGTCGGCCGGGATTAAAGGGATGGTCGGGGGGGGCGCTGCCAAGCACGGCGATGGTGTGAGGTCAAGGGGAGGGCGGGGCGGCGGAGGCAGGGGTCTGGGCCAGTGGTCGTTGGTGGTTCGAGAAAGATCGTCAACAGTGACTGGCGGGAGGTAGATGAAGGCCATCTGTCCATTCCTTATAGATCTGACGGTTCATAAAAAAATTGACTGGCCTATTTATTTTCAGTCGACTCTTATTTTGATAGGACCACATGTTGTGGTGTGCTGGAGGAGTACCTGCATTTCCTAGCCATCCTTGTGCTCATATATTACAAAATCATATGGAGTAGAATCTAATTTTGTTTGCCATGCAATGTTGTAGAGCTATCATATGTCTCCTATCATTTATTTTTTAGCCACCTGCTATCTGCTGCTTTTACAGTACACTAGTTCTGCACACACTTCACCCATACTCTCACTGTTGTGTTTTTATGCCTGGGTATTTCAAACTCTGACCTGACAGAAGCATGAAATAAAAGAGAGAAGTCACTCCTGCTTTCTTTGCGGGCAGGCAAGACACATGTCCATGCTTTAAAGGTTGGATGTTCAACAGATGGATATGGTAAACGTAGCTCTAGAGTTGATGATCTCGCTCGCCATGAACCACCATCCCAGGTGCTTGCTTTAACTTCCTGGTGTCATATGTGGTTGCATGTTGTATACGGTGTCTAGCTTGTATTTGAAAGGCCGAAGTCGGTCTTTATTAAGATAAGGACAGATATTTTTTACATGAACCACCATCCCGGGAGCACTAGAAGACAAATAGCTAGTCAGGGCACTAGCCGAGCCAGTGACAAGCCCAGCACAGACAGGCATCACCTAGAAACAAACTAAAAATCCACGATGGTGGCGAAGCAGCCCGCCTCCCACCAGGCTCTCAGGTCCTCGATGATCATGCTCACCACTCCAGTCGGATGTCTAGCTTGTATTGCTTACACATTATACCTTTGAATATGACATGCCTTCCTGTTTTTGGTACATAGTAGTACATATGTCTATTAACCATGTTCTTGCATCAAACTAATGTTCTTGTGTATCCCTCATCAATCACTTATGATGAGACAGTCACGCCAGTGGGTTACTGTGAGAAAATACACTCTTTTAAAGAATACAGTGTCAGCCTCCCCACATGATTCTCAAGAAACAACAAGGCTAGATGAAGATAGTGAACATAGCTCTGTAGTTGATGACCGCATTTCCCCTACACTAGCATCGCAGGTGCTTGCTCTAACTTGGTAGCATGATATGTGGTTGCATGTTGCATATGGTGTCTACATTGTAATTCTTCCAATCTGGTTAAATTGCATGTGCTATTCTGCTAAGTTTATACATTATACCTGTTAATGTGACATGCCTTCCTATTTTTAGTACATAGAACATCTGTCTATTAAGCATGTCATTACATAAAACTATTGTTTTTTTGTATCCCGCATCAATCAATATGACGACACACCTTTAGTATATGTAGTGTGATATTAGTTGCATCTTTCATGTGATTTATAGCATGCGTTGCTTCTAATTTGTTGAAACGCCATTTATGATGGGACGCTTTTAACTTGGCAGAGTCATATTGGTTGCATCTTTCATGTGGTGTCTAGCTTGCATTGCTTCTTATTTATTACAATGGCTTCTACTTAGTTTACACAAATAGTTGTGAATATGCCATGTCGTCCTGTTTTTCGTACATATTCCATCCTGGTATCATGTGTTTTCCTTACATCAAAGTAGTGATTGTCAGTATCATGCATGAATGAGTTCTGAAGAGTGAATTTTATAGCTTTTTCTTGTCGGTTTTACTTGACAATTCAAAATCAATAAAGCGAAAGGAAATTAGCAAGGAAGTGGATAAAGGTGCTCCTTCCAAACGGAGGGCCTCTAGAGATTCTACTCCGCCACCCCCTCCCCCCCCCCCCAAAGAAGATCTGCAAGACAACACAGGCATAGGCACTCAACGTAGCTGTGTTGATGATGAGCACATCTTCCCTAGTGCACCATCACATGTGCTCCCTCTAACTTGGCATTGTTATGTGTGGTCGCATGTTATGTATGATGTCTAGCTTGTATTGCTTCTAGTTTTGTTGAATTCCATCTGCTTACTTTACACATTATACTTGTGAATAAGACACGTGTTCCTGTTTCTAGAACATACAATATCTGTCTATCACACCATGTTCTTACATCAAAGTACTACTGTTGTGTAACCTGCAACAATCACTTATCATAAGACAAGTTTGACTTGGGAGTGTGATATAGGTTACATCTTGCATTCTTTTCTAGCTTGTACTACTTCTAATTTGTTGAAATGGCACTTATGACGAGATAGTTTTAACTTGGTAGAGTGATATTCATTGCATCTTTCATATGGTGTCTAGCTTTCATTGCTTCTAATTTGTTGAAATGCCTTCTGCTTAGTTTACACATCATAGCTATGAATATGCAATGATGTCCTTTTTTCTTACACATTCAATTGTCCTATCATGCAGTCGCCTTACATTAAAGTAGTGCTCGTCAGCATCCTACATCAATGAGTTCTAAAAAGAAAATTTTTATTTATTTTTCTTGTGGGTTTGACTTGACAAAGCAATACAATTAAGAAATAGGAAGGAAAAAATAAGGCAGGGACTGATGGCGGTCTTCCGGTGAAACCGGCATCCCAGGTGCTTTCTCTAGCTTGGCAGTGTGATATTGTCTTGCATGTTGCATACGGTGTCTCACTTGTATTGCTTGTAATTTGATTAAATTACTTCTCCTTAGTTTACACAAATAGTTGTGAATATGCCATGTCGTCCTGTTTTTCATACATATTCTATCCTCGTATCATGTGTTTGCCTTACATCAAGGTAGTGATTGTCAGTATCATGCATGAATGAGTTCTGAAGACTGAATTTTATTGCTTTTTATTATCAATTTTACTTGACAATGGAAAATCAATAAAGGAGAAGGAAATTAGCAAGGCAGTGGATAAAGGTGCTTCTTCCAATCCGAGGGCCTCTCCACATTCTACTCGGTCATCCCCCAACAAGATTTGGAAGACAGCACATGCAAAGACACTCAAAGTAGTTGTGTTGATCATGAGCACGTCCACCCTTGATGTGACGCCCCGAGACCGATGCGCCAGGTGTCTCCCAGTTATTCGCCGTCATTGCCATGTCATTTGCGTGCGTGTTGCATTTCATCATGTCATCATGTGCATTGCATCATCATGTTTTTGAAACTTGCATTCGTCCGGGTCTCACAGTTCTTTCCGTTGTCCGTTCTCAGCCAGACACACTTGCACGTGTCGCAACACGTCCGAAATAGTATTTTATAAGTGGCCGGAAAATGTTCTCAGAATGGGATGAAAGTTGGCATGCGGTGTTGTTTTAGTGTAGATAGACCGCCTGCCAAGTTTCATCGCATTCGGAGCTCGTTTGATAGCCCAACCGTTAAACTATAGCGGCAATAGTAGCCGGTTTTTCGTCGGACGTTTCGGTCTCCGAAACTGCTGTCGGGCATCTCTCTTCTCTCTCTTTTCTGAGCCCATCAAACCCCTCACCTTCGTTGACCGTGCCGAGACCAACTAGGTTATCGATTCCCTCTTGTCAAACCACCTACTCCCTCTTTGCACAGTGCATCGACCCCTCGCCCATGTCCGAAACTGTCCCGAACCCGACCTGCTCTGTCGTTACCAACGGGTCCGGATCATCCCCAAACATCTATAAATCATCTTCGTTTTATTTATCGGACTCCCTAGCCTATTTTTCTCGACTGCCCGATTTCGATCGGAGGGACAAGTTAGCCCCTAACCTAAACTCATCTGATATAAATATCAGTCAAACCCTAGCCTATCCTGTCTCATCCTCTGAATCCCTCCGCCGCCACTCTCTCTGGATCCCCTCGGGATCACCAGCGAACCAACTAGAGCCTCCACCTTATCGGTCTCCCCACCAGCCCAACCGAAGCGCTCGAACAAGTCTCTCCTTCCTCGGGATCGATCCAG
Organism: Triticum urartu; assembly: GCF_003073215.2. Classification (NCBI taxonomy): domain Eukaryota; kingdom Viridiplantae; phylum Streptophyta; class Magnoliopsida; order Poales; family Poaceae; genus Triticum; species Triticum urartu. The sequence continues at coordinate 232,317,138 of NC_053022.1, forward strand.
ATCCCACCTGGCTAAATCCCCTCGCCCGATCTTCCTCGATCCAAACCGCAGCCAACCACTGCCCGAGCTCCTCCTTCCCCGAGCAGCACCCGTCTCGGCCGGCTTCCAGATCGAGCAAGCTCGATCTCGACCAGCAGCCAGAGTCCACGGCCTCCTCTGCTTCTTCTCAAGCACTTCCATGGAGCCAGCCGTCCCCGCAGGCGATGAGCAGAAGCATGCCATGGATGCCTCCCCGAGCTCCAGTTCTCCTCGACGCTGTCGGGGACCGGTGTCCCACGACCGGATCCGTCAAGTTCGCGACCCCGCCTGACCTTTTCCCGTTCATGCCGCCATCGAGCCTTCTTCTGCTTCCCCTGCTGCAGGGCTCCATCGCCCCTGCTCGTCTTCACCTCGCGCACCGCGTCACCGCTCCTCCTCCGCCGTGCCGGCGAGCGCGACACTGGAGCACCGTAGATCGCCGTGCCTCCTCCTCCTGACTTTCTCCTGCTCTTCTTCCCTACTGTCTCTCATCCCTCTCATTTTCTCTCTGTCTAGGAGCACCAATGGCCACCACCATCGCCGGAGATGGGCCCCAGACGCCCTGTTCCGCTCGCCTCCACTGCTTCGGCGTCATCCCCGTCGCCGGAGGATGCAGCACCCGACCGCCTCGAGCCCCGACGCCGGCGAGCCATCACCTCCGCCGCCCTTGCCCGTTCCTGACCGGCGTCACCCTAAACCTGTCGTTGCGCTTTTATTCAGAAACGAGAAAAGCAGCTCACCCGCCCCGCTCGACCGGTTGACCGCACCTCCACGCGCCTGGGACGCCTCCTCTTCCCTCGTTGACCGAGGCCCAGTCCCCACCTCCATAGATCTAGGCCTTTGGCCCATGGGTGAGGCCGCACCCCAGCACCCCTCTTGTTTTTTCACCTGTTGGGCCAGCCTGCAGATTCGTCCCGTATAGTCTTTTTTAGGCTCTGTGAATTTCTGTTTTTATCCTGAGACTGCCAGTTTTGCATAATAGCCCCTCTAGAACATGCATTTAATAACCCACAAACTATGCATCACATGTAAAAACTTCTAATATGAAAAATGCTTAGAATTACATGTAGATTAATAATATGTCACTTTCATGCATGTTAAAAATGTTTAAACTTGCTGTTTGTTCATTTTGCTATATTGCCATGCTAAAATGCTTTAATTCATAACTAAATAACCGTAGCTCCAAACTTAATAAACTTTATATGTAAATGGGGTAGAAAAATGCCTAGTTTAACATGGCGCATTCATCTTGCATGTTTAACAACTCTAAAATATGGTTTAGGACAGAACAGTACCAAACCAAAAATATGCACATGAGGATTTTACCGGACTTGTTGTTTGTTGTTCCGGCCTCATTTAAACTTGCCTAGATAGGTAGTCTTCATATGCTTCACCTCTTGCCATGTTTAATAACATTTAATATTGTTGGGTACATAAACGAGAGTGAACTAAATAATTGTTGTGGTGTTTCGTCAATATACAACTCGTTGCATATTGAGCTCCACTTAACTTGTAGTTTTGCTTGTGCATTTTGCCATGCCATGCCTCATTAAGCCGGACACACATCATACTTGGTTGTGCATCATGCCATGGTTATGTGATGGTTGTTTACTATGTTGTTTGCTTCTTTCCGGTGTTGCTTCTTCGGGTTAGTTCCGATAACGTCGCGTTTGTGAGGATCCGTTCGACTACGTCCGTTTGTCTTCTTCATGGACTCGTTCTTCTTCCTTGAGGGATCTTAGGCAAGATGACCATACACTAGAAATCACTTATATCTTTGCTTGCTAGTTGTTCGCTCTATTGCTATGTCGCGATACCTACCACTTGCTATACATGCCTCCCATTTTGCCATGTCAGCCTCTAACCCACCTTTCCTAGCAAACCGTTGTTTGGCTATGTTACCACTTTTGCTCAGCCCCTCTTATAGCGTTGCTAGTTGCAGGTGAAGATGAAGTTTGTTCCATGTTGGAACATGGATATGTTGGGATATCACAATATCTCTTATTTTAATTAGTGCACCTATATACTTGGTAAAGGGTGGAAGGCTCGGCCTTATGCCTGGTGTTTTGTTCCACTCTTGCCGCCCTAGTTTCCGTCATACCGGTGTTATGTTCCTTGATTTTGCGTTTGTTACACGGTTGGGTGTTATGGGAACCCCTTGACAGTTTGCTTTCAATATAACTCCTCCAGCAAGGCCCAACCTTGGTTTTACATTTTCCTGACAACCTATTACCGTTCCCTTGGGTCGCCCAACCTAAGGGTCATCTTTATTTTAACCCCCCCCCCCCGGGCCAGTGCTTGTCTAAGTGTTGATCCGAACCGGGCAACCTGCGGGGCCACCTCGGGGCAACTTGAGGGCTGGTTTTACTCGTAGCTTGACCTATCCGGTGTGTCCTGAGAACAAGATACGTGCGACTCCTATCGGGATTGTCGACACATCGGGCAGCTTTGCTGGTCTTGTTTTACCATTGTTGAAATGTCTAATAACCAGGATTCTGAGACTGATCGGGTCTTCCTGGGAGAAGGAATATCCTTCATTGACCATGAGAGCTTGTGATGGGCTAAGTTGGGACACCCCTGCAGGGTTTGAAATTTCGAAAGATGTGCCCGCGGTTATGGGTAGATGGGAATTTGTTAATGTCCTGTTGTAGAGAACTTGACTTAACTTAATTAAAATGAATCAACCGCGTGTGTAGCCGTGATGGTCTCTTTCCGGCGGAGTCCGGGAAGTGAACACGGTTCTTGGGTTATGTTTGTGCGTAAGTAGATTCAGGATCACTTCTTGATCACTTCTAGTTCACGACCGTTGTGTTGCTTCCCTTCTCGCTCTTATTTGCGTATGTTAGCCACCATATATGCTAGTGCTTGCTGCAGCTCCACCTCACTACCCTTTCCTACCCATAAGCTTAAATAGTCTTGATCTTGCGGGTGTGAGATTGCTGAGTCCTCGTGGCTCACAGATACTTCCAAACAGTTGCAGGTGCCGATGATACCAGTGCAGATGACGCAACTGAGCTCAAGTGGGAGTTCGATGAAGATCATGTTTGTTGTGTTGTTTCGTCTCCAACTGATCAGTAGTGGAGCCCAGTTGGGATGATCGGGGATCTAGCATTTGGGGTTGTCTTCTTTTATTTTGGTTCCGTAGTCGAACCTTGATTGTATTCTCGATGATGTATGATATGTTTTATGTATTGTGTGAAGTGGCGATTGTAAGCCAACTCTTTATCCCTTTCCTTACAGTACATGGGATGTGTAAAGATTACCCCTCTTGCGACTTGCCTACCATGCGGCTATTTCTCTAATTCGTGCCCCGACACGTGGGAGATATAGCCACATTGTGGGTGTTACAAGTTCGTAATCAGAGCCTTCCCCGACTTAGGAGCCCCCTGCTTGATCGAATCGCTGACATTGTTGAGTCTAGAACAAAATGTTTTGAGTCTTAGGATTATATATATCGGAGAGTAGGATTCTTTTTACTCCTCACTCCCTTCGTCGCTTTGGTAAGGCCTCCTGATGTAGAGTTTTGACTCTTCTCTCCTCAAATTTCATGAAAAAAATTAGGATCGCGCGGGTATCTTGGAATCGTTCCGATGGTTTTGTGACGAGAACATTGTTCTTGGTGCCTCCTGGCATTTAGGGGTTGTGGAAGTGTCCCCGGGAGTTGAGCTCCGAGGTTTTGTTGTCACAATTGTATCATTGCAGTTCTGGAATACCTGAGTTCGCCGACATCAAAAATCTCTTTTATGCAGTTGTTGGTGAGATAACCTCGACGCCACCCAGTACTGAGGCGAGAGTTCGGGAGTATTGCCATAACTCTTATAACAGATGCTTTTCAAAGGTTGAGGTAAACGATTTCCAAAGGTTTCTTGGTTATGTGTTGAAGGATGGATACGGCTGGATGTAGGAATTGTTAGTTTGGGTGAGATATTATGCTTCCCCTGTATCCCCAACATCTGATTGCATAACCAGAAAGTTTTGGGAGTTTATAAGTGGGAAATACAAGTATATCGTAGGATATCTTTCCAACAGACACATGATACGATATGGGATCTATCATATGTTTGTTTCCGGCTTATTCTGCAAGCCAATCCTTTGTTTTGTTTTCAGTTGTGGTATTCGAGTTGCTTCGAAGTCAAGTGTTGATTCCATACCTTCCCTAAGCAGTGTTCTCATATTTCTATGTGAATACTAATCCTTCTTGATCATCCATTTTGTCATTTCAATTTCTTTTCAACCGGTGAGCTTCCCTTCAAGTGGATCTGATCATGTCAACATTCACGAGATCAAATTTAAGTTCTTCTCAACGGTGTTCATTTCATCCGTACCAAGCTTCGTTTTGTTTTCCCGCCCTCCCACCCTTTTCTTCAAGGACTCAGATCTCTTAATCGAGTATCCATTTTATTCATGAAGTCTCCTCATTCTTTTCAATCAATGTTCTTACCCGGTGGTTCTCATGAAGATTCTCTACAAGTTCATCATTCTTCATCCTCTTCTCCGGTGGATTCAAGTCAAGCTTTGTCGATCATATCCTTTCCTCGTTTCAAATGTTTTCTCATGCCGGTGCACCTATTAATCATTCACTTCTCTCTATTCAATTGTTCCGGAGTGCTGAAGATATCTCAGAAGATTCAAGTTTCCATTCTCTATTCGCTCAAGTTCTTTTGAGGATATTATCTCATTCAAGCCATTTTAAAACAACTGGTGCAATCTCCCTTTCAAGTAATCGTTCGATGGTGTATCTTTTGAGTGGGACCTAACCCACAGGGCTTTTCCCAGGATCTTTACCTGACTCTTCTAGTTTTTCCGGAGTTATTTTCAAATTCATTTCAAAGTTCGACGTAAGAATGAATTATCATCAGTCAAATGTATTTCTCCAAGATCTTTCAAATTCTTTCAACGTTGGTCAACCTTTCTATTATTCATCCCAGAGTATCTCAACAAGTCATGGTGGTGTTTCTTCTCATCATTATCAACATCTAAAGACCGAAGACGAGTTTCTCTCAAATCTTGGTTCGTTCTCTTGAAGATGCGTAGTTCAAGCTTGATGCCATCCTCTCATAATTACTTTCGATTGTGAGAATTCTTTTCACCCATACGGAGAAATTCACGAGTCTTTTCAGTTTGATTCTCCGGAGTCCATCATCTCAGAATTATTCATTCCAGCTTTCAGCTCTCGTTCTCCAAATTTTACCGGTGCATCATTCAAGTTTCCTCTAATCAGTTCATGATCTATTCGTTCTCGTGTATCAATTCCCTCAAGTATCTTCATTCGTTCTCTAATTCTTCCCGGTGTTTCTTTATCTTTTCTTCATTCATTTTCAATTCTTACGGTGGTTCGTTCAAGATTTCTATTCCTTCATTATCATACCAATTCATTCGTTGTTTCAATCCTACCGGTGGTTCATTGAAGACCTTCTCAAGTTTACGGTATATCTCTCCTGAATCCTTTCAAATTAGAATGAGTAGTATGCCAAATCCATAGTGTGTCATCAATTTAATTGGTGAAGGATGCGCATAACGTAATTCTTATTATTGTTTCATCCTAGTGATCTAGTTTCTTCTTTCCAGAGTTGTTCATCATGTCACATTTCTCAGTTTGAGATGCTTCATCTTTTCTTTCCCGGAGTTCCAAGCTCTTTCAATTATATCTTTTCGTAGCCCCATCTAAATCGTCGCAAGGCTTCACCTTATGTTTTCAACTTCTCTTTCTTTCTATCATTCTTTTATCTATCTGGAGTTCTTCGAGAGTTTCTTCATGGTGGTCCATCAAGGATTCCTTTCATTCTTCAATTGTCCTCAAGGTTTCTCTTGAAGTTAAGATCCGCCAAGCTATACTCTGAATAAACATGTTGTTCAACACATGTCTTGTTTTGAGGAGTTCAAGCTTTCTTCATCTTGCATTCCGAAGTGCAATTCTTTCTACCTTATCTTTTGCGGTGGTGTTATGTCATTTTTGACAATTAATGTGTGTTTCATGATTCACAAGTTCAAAAATGAGATAGTTAAACCCATCAATTTCTTCGAGCATGAGCTCTTCTCAATCCATCAATCTCCTCGTTGGAGTTATCTTGGGTTATATTTCACCTAAAGCTTTCCCTAAAGATTGTTGCCATTTATGGTCATCATAAATGACCCAAGTTCTTCATTTATCCTCCCGGTGATATAAGCTTCTCGTCTCATTGTTCATATCAATCCAATCTATTGTTTTTTCGTTAGTGGCAGAATTTCACCTCAAGATTTCGAGATGTTCCCCATAAGCCCACAACAAGTTTATTCTTTTCATTGTTCATTTTCCAACAACTCCGTTCATTCCTTCTTTTTAAGGATGCTCTCTCAAATTCATTTGAGGTAGAACATGTTGTTTTCTTCTCCGTTCTTTTCATTGCATTCTTTCATTTCTTCCGGAGGCATTGTGATGATGCTCTCTTTGTCCCATCATCTCGTATTGTGAAGATCATGTTCTTTCTTTTGCTTATCCATTCAACCGGAGTGTCGTGTCCTCCATTCAAGTTCTCTCATCTAATAAAGTATTGCCTCCCTTCTCAACCGGAGTGTTGTCTGAGATCTTTCTTACCCCTTGTGACATTCTTTCAATAAGTTTCATTTGGAGTGCTGTCCAAATTATATCATTCTTATTCCTTCTCTATCTTATTTTAACCAGAGTGTTGTGGCTATCATTCATCTTCTAACAAGACTCTCATCCAAGTGCTTTCATTTTGCCAAGCTCATATGCTTTACCTTCCTTTTCCAACCGGAGTGTTGTCATAATTGATCTTTATCGTTCCTTCTACATCTCGTTTCATCCGAAGTGCTTGCATGTACTTCCTATCCATGGCAACCCTTTTCTTATGTCTTTCAACCTACAATGCTCTAGTAAGGTCCCTTGTTCCTCTTTTCTAACAGTGTGTTTTCAACTTTGTTCATCTTTGTTGTATTCTTTCTTTCATTTTGTTCAACCTCACAAGGTTCTTTGGTTTCACTCATTCGTCAAAGAAGCAATTTAGTTTTACCTCTTCCCTTCCTCTTCCGTTTCTCTCCGGTGCCATCCTAGATCTCGGGACGAGATCCTCTCGTAGTGGTGGAGTGTTGTGACGCCCCGAGACCGATGCGCCAGGTGTCTCCCAGTTATTCGTCATCGTTGCCATGTCATTTGCGTGCGTGTTGCATTTCATCATGTCATCATGTGCATTGCATCATCATGTTTTTGAAACTTGCATTCGTCCGGGTCTCCAAGTTCTTTCCGTTGTCCGTTTTGAGCCCAGACACATTTGCACGCGCCGTGGCATGTCCGAAATAGTATTTTATAAGTGGCCGGAAAATGTTCTCGGAATGGGATGAAACTTGGCATGCGGTGTTGAAAGGACCACGATGTCGCCTAGAGGGGGGGTGAATAGGCGATTTAAAATCTTTTACGGATTTGGCTATATACTAATGCGGCAATAAACTAAGCGGATACTTTTCAAGCACAAATCCTAAATATACTAGGCTCACTAAGTGCACCAACAACTTAGGATAAACAAGATGAGAACAACGAGGATATGAGTAAGCACAAGTAAGTCACACAAACTTACTCAATGTATATCAAGAGATATGGAAATGAATAATACACACAACCATAAGTAAGCAATACAAGCTTACACAAATTGTATCACAATATATGGAATTGAATGATACAAGCAAACTCAAGTAAGCACTATAAGCTTACACAAGTTATGTCACAAGTTATGGAAATGAATGTTACAAGCTAGCAATTCACACTAAGCATAAGATAGAACAATAGTAGAAAGTATGAATTGCGAATATAAAGTGTAGGCCTAAATAATCTCTTCAAGGGAATGGCCAACACAATATAATGAGGACAAAAAGATATAGTGAATGCACGGTCAAGTGACCAAAGTAAACCACAAGTAAGGAGTTAGGGTTAGGGATAACCAAAGTCACGAAGAAGAGGATGTATCCCGATGTTCACTTCCTTGGAGGGAAGCTAGTCACCGTTAGAGAGGTGGATGTTACCACGAAGGCACACCAACACCATGAAGGCTCACCCTATTCTCCTTGAGGTATCACCACGAAGGCGATTCTCATCCACTAGTGGTAGACCTTGAGGCGGCCTCCAAACCTTCACAAACTTTCCGGGGGACAAATCACAAGTTGATTCCTCACCGGAGCACTCCTACCGCCTAGGAGTCTCCAACCTCCAAGAGTAACAAGAACAAAGGGGAAATTCTCAAGACTTGCTCAAATCACAAATTCCTTTGTTCAAGAGAGGGAGAGGGAGTGGATCTATCACTTGATTGGAAAATCTCTCAAGAACTCTCACGAATCTCTCCGGGATCTAAGATTTGATGTAGGAGAAGTGAGAGGGAGACTTTTTGTGTTCTAGGATTCATATGAATGTGTTGCTCAACCCCTCCATGAAGTAGTGAAGGGGTATTTATAGTGTGGCCCCAAATGTGGTCGTTGAGGAGAATTCTGCTCAGGAAAGTGTCGGACGTCCGGTGGCAAAACAGGCACCGGACGTCCGGTGGAACACCGGACGTCCGACGGCCGTAGCATGCCATCAGACGAATGTTGCAGGATATTTGCGAAACAGGTTTGTCGGACATCCGACACTTGCCGGACATCCGGGCACCGGACATCTGATAAGTACCGGAAATCCGTCTATTTGCTTCTGGATCGGCGCACCGGATTTCCGGCGTTACCGGACGTCCGGCCAAAATAACAGCAGGAACCCCCAAAACTAAAACATGCATAACTTTCACATCCGAACTCCGATTTTGATGATCTTGGGCTCGTTTTGAAGCTATGGAAAAGCTCCAGGTCCTCACATAGAGAACCACCCAAGATAAACCAAAATGGAGGGTGCAAAGTATGGAAAGGTTAGATCATATATTTTGGGAAAACTATTTGGCTTTGGTTTTTCTTTGGTATATAGGATATGAGTGGAATTGTGTATAGAAGATGTTGAATTGAGCAAATCCATCATAAACCCCTTTTATCCCCTCTTAATAGTGCGGGATCCCTATAACTCAAGAATCATAAAAGAGCTACACTACATAGCTATCGAGAATCCATTCTTCAGTGTATATGTTTCTTTGGTGGTCATCACTCCACAACACTAACATCAAAGGAACTAATACCTTCGACACTAGTCGTTCACTTGAGCTTGATGTTGATGTTTCTTCTTGGCTCAAGATGAATGCATGACATTGGTAAAGTCTTCAAGTCTCTCCCCCATACACAATGTGGGAAGCTTTGGTTTGTATTCATCTTCACTTGTCCATCATTTGATCATCCACAAGCTTCAAGAATGCAATCCTTTGGGATGGTTATCTTTAACTTGCCCTTGTCAACCATGATCACCAACACTTGATGTCATCCTCTCATAGACACTTGAAATCTCTTTCTTGATGCGAGCCCATGAGAATCACCTAACCCTCAAAAACATAGACAACACATAGTATGGGTTAGTACACAGAGTGCAATTGATAATTTCTTATCATACCACAAGATCCTATGTGGTGCATCATTTGTGCTCGTGTGTTGTCCATTTAGAGTTTGATCTTTGAGCTTCATCTTGGTCAACCTATATCTCTACTCCATGTTTAATCTTGACGTCTTGAAGGGTATATTGAATTCTTCACTTGAATAGCTTGCTTGAATACTTGATCAATCATGACTCAACACATGAGTCCATTATGATCATATCTTTGAGTCACTCCTAGAATTCATCATTCAAATCATCCTTTTAAGATCTTGATCCATTATGGCTCAAACCATAGCTCTAAGCATGGCAACCCTTAAGATACTCCAATGAACTTCATTTTGATCATCTCAATGTAATTGTTGCTTCAAAGGAGTTGTCTTTCATTAATCTTCAATCATATTCCAATGGGACTAACCTTCAAATGTATATCTCAATGCAAACATTAGTCCATAAGGATTGTCATGAATTACCAAAACCACACATGGGGACTACATGTACTTTCAATCTCCCCCATTTTGGTAATTGATGGCAATCTCAACAAGAGGGTTTATATAATGAATTTTTACCCAAGCACACACTTTTTTGAGGATAAATTGTATACTTGTGGTGATTTTGATAGCATTAATTATCACAAAGAAACTTGATGTTTATCAAAACCGGTTGTATTAACATCAAAACACTACACAAGCATTTGATGTTAGTAAGACCTCAATATATAGAGCAAGCTCCCCCACAATATATGCATGTGTGAATGAACTTTGAATTTCATTGTGTCACATCCCAAGTTCTGGTAATGCCTAGTGCTAACATATGGTGTTGCATCATGTCTACTTTACTCAGAAAATTGAAATGGGGATGACAGAACCCCCAGCACCCCATTAATCCAGCTAGGATTTACTAAAATCTTTTTCAATGAACCTCAAATGCCCTTCTAAAATGTTCATCATCTTTGGCTTGGTCTTAAACCTTTGACAGAAATGGTGCACATATTTCTAGGACATCATAGGGTCACTGAATTAAATCATACTCTATTTGCATTCGGGCATTTAAATGCTATAGAATATTTTAGATGTCCAAATAATCCTAAACTGAAATGTTCCATGTTGGTTATATGCTAAACAGTGGGCATGAGCAGTTTGGTGATTTTTGAAAGTGCCTAAGCATTTTTAGAAAAGCCACAAAGTTGTAGAAAAATATAAAACAGGAAATAAAATAGAGAAAGGAGAAACTTACCTGGCTTACCTGCAGCCCAGCTGTGTGGCCCAACACTGTAGCTAGCCCAGCCCAACTCCTCCCCTGTCTTCAACCTCGTGCCAGTAGGCACGAGGGTGTGTGCCCGCGGCACGCACGCGCGCGCCCGGCCACCTCCTGCTTTCCCGGGGCGCCCTGAGCCTTCCGTCGCGCCACGCCACCCCCCTAGACCCGTATGGATCAATCTCTCCCTCCCTCGCTCTCCCCCTTGCCCATTCCCCGCCATGGCCGAAGCCTCCATGGACGCACCGCCGCCATTCGCCGCTGCCATCGCCCTTCCCACGCCATCCAGCTATGCCACGAGCTCCGCCTCGACCCCTGCGTCCTCTGCACCAATCCAGGCGCCGCCAGGAGCTCCGTGACGATGACTCCGAGCTCTTCTTCCTCCTCGGACCCGTGGATCACCGCCATCGATTCGCCGGACCCCGTGCCTCCCCTGCCTCGCCAGCAGCACCAGAAGAACTGCGGTGAGCTGCTGCACCGTTTCCCCCATGCCCCGTTGCCTAATTTGCACCCTAGCTAGCTCCACCACCCCGCCCGAAAGCTTGTTCGCAGCCGGCCATGTCGCCGCCGTGGCTAGAGCTCGCAAACGTTGCGTCAGAGCATGTTTTCGTCCTCAGTGCGTTCCCAGGAACCCAAAACACCTACCCACTCGTCCTCCCGTGCACCGTAGCACGCTGTCCACCTTCGCCGAACTCCGGCTGCCGCGGAAGCGGACACCGTCGTCGATCTAGGTCGTCTCCGGCGACCCCACTAGCACCAGCCGACGCGGACGAGGCTCAGGGTCCCAGCGGTGCCATCCGCGCCTCGAACCGTGGCCTGTGCTGCGATTCCGTGCATCGCCGCCACCTCGGACCTCGCCGGCGGTTAGTCGCCGGCAGGTTTGACCGATTTGACCGGGGGTTTGACCCCGTCTGACCAGGGTTTGACCACCCTGGGTCACTGACGCGTGGGGCTAGCCCTGCTAATTAACCTAGGTTAGTGTTAATTTATTTAGTTAGTTTTAATTAGCCTCTGACATGTGGGCCCAGGCCTTAACTAAACTAGATTAGGTTTAGTTTAATTTTAGTTAACCTTGTTAGTTAACGTGTCACTGACGTGTGGACCCCACACGTCAGGTTTGACCTGGACCGAGCCATTGACCTGCTGATGTCACTGTGAGGTCATGCTGCCGCAGTAAAGCACTTTCTGGATTTAAGTTTATTCAGAAAATTCCAGAAATTAGTATAAACTTCTAAAAATCATAGAAAATCAACCGTAACTCCAAATGAAATAAATTATATATGAAAAATTATCAGAAAAATTCAAGGAATCCATCTGTACCATTTTCATGCATGTTTGAGCAAGTTAACCTCACTGTTTAGGATGAAACATGATTAGGGCAAATTTCATAATAGGTTTGGAGTTGGAATTGATATAGTTTTGAATTCCCCTTCAATTAAAATGACTTTCTGTTGCATTAGCCCAAATCACAGCATATTGCCATGTCATGATCATGCATCATATTGTTGCATTGCATTAATTGTGCTCTCCCTCTCTGTTGCCGGTATTCATCCCCTCTCGATAGACGTACTTCCGACGATGAGTTCGATGACACCGATGAAGAGCTATAATATCTTCAGAAGTGCCAGGCAAGCAAAACACCCTTGTTCATTCCGATACAATCCCACTCTCTCGCTCCTGCTCTCTTTTACTACATTAGGACAACAACGATTCAACTGTTACATGTTGCGGTAGTTGAACCCCTTTCCTCTGCATGACCTGTCATTGCCACAGTAAATAGATGAAACCCACTAGCATGAGTAGGAGTTGTTTGAGCCCTGATGTGCCTACTCATTCATGCTTATTTGTCATGCCTGCTACTGCTTAGAGTTGAGTCAGGTCTGATTCATCGGGGATGAATTGGAACAGTGATGAACATGTCCTACTGTGTGTGAGCTAAGTGTGTGAACACGATTTGGTAAAGGTAGCGGTGAGAGGCCATGTAGGAGTACATGGTGGGTTGTCTCATTGAAACCATCCTTAGGAACTGAGTTCTGTGTTTGTGATCCATGAAACAGTTACTACCATGCATTGGGCCCGAAACCAATGGACCCTCTCGGCTTCTTGATCACCCTTGTCCTCTGTCCAGGAGTTGCAACTAGTTTCTGGTGTTTATAGGATATGTGTTGGCGGCCGTGCGTAGCGCTGACCCTAGGGGTGGGCTATGATGCGGTAGATACACCGTGGCCGGGCGTGCCGGGCGCCCGTTTGGTGTCTCGGAACCCTGTACACATCGTCCGGGGCCGTATGTGGAAACCTCGGCTGGACTCCCTGCGGATGGAACCTGGATAGGCCGCAAACCGCACCTCATTTGGACTCTCCTAGCTCCCTCTATGCCTATATATACACCCCCTCCCGAAAATCCGGATCTCTCCCTCGTCCCTAACCCTAAATCTCAGATCCGCCACCGCCGGACACGTCCGACGGCGCTGGACACGTCCGATCCGCCCGCGCGCCCACTCCCATGCCGCCACGTGGCATCTCCGCCGCCAGCCGCCGCCGCTTCGTCCGCCTCCCCGCCGCCCGAGCGCCGCCTGCGCTGCTCCCGCCGCCACCACGCGCCCTCGCCGGCCGGCGTGCCGCCCCGACGCCGGCGAACGCCGCCTCTCCTCCTGGGCCGCCGCGCCGCCCCGACGCCCCCGCGGCGCCGCTCGCCGTCCCGGCCGCCGCCACCGCGCCACCTCGCCGCCCTCCGCCGTCCTCCCCCGACGACCCCGGCCGCCGTCGCCTCATCTGTGAAAAGTACCTCAACGGCCGTCCTCGGTTCGCGTGCCATGAACTGTAAACCCTAGATCTCGGAGGTTGTTTTTCTTCTAAGTCCCGAAAATTCCAGATCCAAGTGCCTATGTTCATAGCTCCGTAACTTTGCATCCGTAGCTCTGATTAATGCATATAGCATATCAAAATGTTCACCTCTGAGAGTACATCATTTCATTCCCTGGCATCATTTTCATTTGAGTTCATATTGATGCCCGAAATGCTGTTAGAAGAGGGCTACTTGAGATAATTGTCAGATCTGCAACTCCGTTTAGGTTTTTGTCATTTTTGCCATGATTAATGTGTGCATGATATGCCCTGATGTTCTACATATGTTTTGTTAAGGGTTTTTTCATCTTTCCAGAGGTGCAACCCATGTATTTTTGTGATGTGTGTGGTGACTAGCACAAGCTTGCAAAGTGGTGCACTTGTTAATTCTGTTTTCAGGGACTTAGCAATTCCACTAAGTCCTTGAGCTGTTTATCTCATATGACCATATGTTCATGTTGTTTCCTAGTGATCCGTGCCTTTTTTGAGGATGATCATATTCCAATGGGACTTAGCAATTCCACTAAGTCCTTGAGACTTTTGTTAAGCATCTTGAATGCATCCCTGCCATGTATTTTGTTGTCATGTTTGGGTGATGTAGCATGTTCATCTCATTGCATTTAGATGGCTACTTGCTGTAAATCGCAGATCGGTATCAATTTTGAATCGCTTGCCATTTCCAAACCGTAACTCCGATTCCGGCGTTCTTTATATCGTTTTCAAGCGATTTCATCTCATCTTTCCAGTGGCACACTTGGATTCCCAAGTTGGGGCCAGGTTCATGCATCCCTTGTCATATCTTGCTTTTGCATCCCGCATCGCATCCCGCATAGCATATCATCTTTGCATCATTTTGTTTGTTCCTTGCATGTGGTTGATTGTGTCCTTGTTGCTTGTTTGTCTTGTTTGGGTAGAGCCGGGAGACGAGTTCGCTAACGAGGAGCCCGTTGAGTTTGCTTTCGAGGATCCAGTCAACTCTGACACTTGTGCAGGCAAGATAATCATACCTTCGAAATCACTACTATCTTTGCTATGCTAGTTTGCTCGCTCTTTTTGCTATGCCAATGCTACGATGCCTACCATTTTCTTTCAAGCCTACCAAAAATTGCCATGTCAAACCTCTAACCCACCATGTCCTAGCAAACCGTTGATTGGCTATGTTACCGCTTTGCTCAGCCCCTCTTATAGCGTTGCTAGTTGCAGGTGAAGATTGAAGGCCGTTCCTTGTTGGAACATTTATTTACTTGTTGGGATATCATTATATTATCTTGTTATCTTAATGCATCTATATACTTGGTAAAGGGTGGAAGGCTCGGCCTCTCGCCTAGTGTTTTGTTCCACTCTTGCCGCCCTAGTTTCCGTCATATCGGTGTTATGTTCTCGGATTTTGCGTTCCTTACGCGATTGGGTTATAATGGGAACCCCTTGATAGTTTGCCTTGATTAAAGCTTTTCTAGCAATGCCCAACCTTGGTTTTACTATTTGCCACCTAGCCTCTTTTCCCCTTGGGTTTCCGGAGCCAGAGGGTCATCTTATTTAAACCCCCCCCCCCCGGGCCAGTGCTCCTCTGAGTGTTGGTCCGAACTGAGCTGCCTGCGGGGCCACCTCGGGGAAACTTGAGGGTTAGTTTTACACGTAGCTAGTCTCATCTGAGTGTGCCCTGAGAAAGAGATATGTGCAGCTCCTATCAGGATTTGTCGGCACATTTGGGCGGTGTTGCTGGTCTTGTTTTAACCTGTCGAAGTGTCTTGAAGAACCGAGATACCGACTCTGATCGGAACGTCTTGGGAGGAGGTCTATTCCTTTGTTGACCGTGAGAGCTTGTCATGGGCTAAGTTGGGACTCCCCTGCAGGGATTTGAACTTTCGAAAGCCGTGCCCGCGGTTATGGGCAGATGGGAATTTGTGAACAGGATAGCCACCATATATGCTAGTCGCTTGTTGCAGCTCCACATACTTTACCTTGACTTACCTATAAGCTTAAATAGTCCTGATCGCGAGGGTGCGAGATTGCTGAGTCCCTGTGGCTCACAGATTACTATTACACCAGATGCAGGGCCTGATGATTCTGCTCCAGGAGATGCGTTTGAGCTCAAGTGGGAGTTCGACGAAGACTCTCAACGTTACTATGTTTCTTTTCCTGATGATCAGTAGTGGTGCCCAGTTGGGGGTGATCGGGACCGTGTCGCATGTTGGGTTCTCTTTTATTTTGGCGCCGTAGTCGGGCCATGAGTGTTTGGATGATGTAATGTTATTTATGTACTTGATTGACGTGGCAAGTGTAAGCCAACTATGTTATCTCCCCTTTATGATTTATATTACATGGGATGTTGTGAAGATTGCCTAACTTGCGACATATGCCTTCAATGCGATTATGCCTCTAAGTCGTGCCTCGACACGTGGGAGATATAGTCGCATCGAGGGTGCTACAAGTAAGTCTTGCTGGGTACATTTGTACTCACGTTTGCCTATTCTGTGTTTTTGCAGAGAGACGTCAGTCTCGCTAGTAGTTCCGTGTGGACTTCGACGTTTAGCTTGATACCTCAGCTACGATCTTGTGCCCTCGGCAGGATTTGGTAGATAGTCAGGCTTCTTAGCCTTTTTCATTTGTAGACGTCTGTACTCAGACATGTTAAGCTTCCGCATGTGCTTGATTTGTATGCTATGATTGTTGGGTCATGAGACCCATGTTTGTAATATCTCGCTCCTCGGAGCCTAATGAATAAATGTTTGGGTCGTAGAGTCTTGTTGTGATGCCATGTTGTATTTACACATGTCGAGCATATTGTGTGTATGATTTAAATGCTTGGTATGTGTGGGATCCAACAATCTAGTTGTTTATCCTTCGCAGCCTCTCTTATGGGGAAATGTAGTCTTGTGCTTCCATGAGCCATAGTAGTCCGCTACAGCCCGGTTCACCGGAGTCCTGTTAGCCCAGCACTACTGCTCAGGACACTTGACTGTCCGGCATGTGTTTCACTTCGTTCCTGTGTCTGTCCCTTCAGGGAAATGTCACGCGGTAACATCCGGAGTCCTGCCTAGCCTGCTACAGCCCGGGTTCCCGGAGTCCTGTTAGCCCAGTGCTACAGCCCGGATATACACGCTGCTGACCGACATGCTCGATGTGATTCATGTATGCCTGTTCCCATAGGTTAGTGCCGCTTTGGGTTCACGACTAGCCATGTCGGCTCGGGTTCTCTGTCATATGGATGCTAGCAACACTATCATATGCGTGAGCCAAAAGACGCAAATGGTCCCGGGCCATGGTAAGGCGACACCTGTGGGAATACTGTGCGTGAGGCCGCAAAATGATATGAGGTGTTACCGGCTAGATCGACATGACTTGGAATCGGGGTCCTGACAGTGTTGGTATCAGAGCCTGACTGCCTGTAGGATTACCAAGACAAACCGGTCGAAGTTGAGTCTAGAAATGCTTTATTTATATACGGGAATTGATTGTGGAAGGGAACGTAAGCCTCTTTTTGCTCCTTATACCTTATGCCTTCTGATCTGAGTCATTCTCTTCTCATTCTACGCGGGTTAAGAAACTAGGCCTTCTCATCTATCTATCAGGATGACGTGTTACTAATCCATAGACTTATAGGATTGTTGGATTCAAGTCTCAGTTCAGTTCCTTTTACCTCTGTATGCTCATAGCTGGCCTCAGAACCTTGATATTGTGTTTGTAGCGACCAGACCTCAAACAGTCTGATCTCTGTGCTCCGGTGTCATCCCTGGATGAGTAATGCTGACACCACACAGTACTCGGAGGATTTATAGCAGAGTAGCAATCACACACTTATTACATCGAGTGTCTCAAAAGAGAACTTATTACAATAAATATGGCTTAAGGCCATCTAATAACGATAACAACGGAAGGCTTGGAAGATAAGTGAGTCCATCAACTCCAACGGCATCACTGAGTATAGAACCACGACCTAAAAACTCCTTAATCCTCGTCTAAAAAGTCTGCAACATTAACGTTGCAGCCCGAAAACGGGTCAGCACATGGAATATGCTGGCAAGGTAACACATAGAGAATAATGGAATGCAACAGCTATACTATATGCATATTTGGCTGGTGGAAAGCTCTATGGTTACAGTTTTGCGTAAAGCCAATTTTTCCCTACTTCAAAGGAATAAAATTAATTACTATCATGGTGGTTGTTAAACATTGAGAATGGTTGACAGCATTCTCAATCCCAATTAAGTAACATCATTAAAACCCATCAAAATTAATTTAGAGTAACATGTTGAGATTCACTTGATAATTCAGGTACTAGATACTCAAGATGTCCATAACCGGGGACACGGCTAACCATGATTAGTTTGTTACACTCTGCAGAGGTTTGCGCACTTTTCCCCATAAGACTCGATCACCTCCGTTTGGTTTCTCGCACTACAGGCTGTTTGAGAAGACGGATGACTGAGACACAGTCTTTCAGAAGCGCTAGCACCTTACGACGGATAGACCGGTACACCTACTTTCCCCTACATCTGCTAGTCTACCCTGTAAGAGTTCGCACAACTTAGTCAACTATGCCAGAGCCCATAATGGCTTGTGGCTGCACACGGAAGTTTCTAGTATGAATAATCTCATGATCCCTTTGGGCATGGGTGGCGGTCCAAATAAAAACAGGCAAGTCCTAGAAACCCCAGGTGCCTCAATCCACCCAGATGTGTGTCAGGTTGCCACCTTAGAAAAACCCTTAATTATCAATCTCACATCTGTCATGGATATCACTCACCCAATCCACGTCTACTAGCATAGCATGGCATAATAAGCAAACGTAGAAGTAACTCCCAAAGGTTTGATAATAATCAGGTAATATGTACTACCTCATCTACTTCCCATCCCACAATTTAATTAGATCCTAATCATGCAATGTGTGAGGATTGATCTAATGCAATAAAACTGGGTTGTAGAAAAGGTATGATCAAAGTGTTACTTGCCTTGCTGATGATCCGCGTAACCTAGAGATTCGAAGTAACAGGCGGCGCACTCCGGGTATTCTATCGCAGACAAACAACGAGCATACAATAAGTACTCATCTAATGCACAGGTAAAACTCAAATAAGAGATCTAACCAGAAAGTTCAACTTAAGAACCCTGGTTTGCAAAAAGAATCAAATCGAACGAAGCAAAAGAAATCAAACGGCGAAAGAAAACAACTTCGTTCTAGTAATCTGGATCTAGGGCAAATTTTACAGTAGCAAAAACATGTTTAAGTTGATTATTCGGAAAGAGGGTTTCGAGACGAAACTCCAGGCGCTTGAATCGCCTGATTCCGATAAACGAGCGAAAAGTTATACTAAAACGAAAATCAGATCAGAAATCGCGATCAGAAAATAACCGTGAAAAATCCGACGAAAAAGAAAAATGACGAACAGAATTTTTTTTAAACAGCACGGAAAATGAGGCGGCGGCGAACCTCGGGCGGCGCGCACTCCGGCGAGTCGGCGGCGGGGCGGCGGCGGCGGCTGGCGGCGGCGGCTGGAGGCGGCGGCTAGGGTTAGGGCAGGGGCGGCTGGCGGCTGGGCTTTCGGGCCCCAGGGTGGCGGCTTATATAGCCTTGGCCGGCGGTGTCCTGGCCGAGTACGGCCCAAAGTCGGTTCCGCGTGTTTTTTTTTATAATTCCGCTCGGAAGAAAAATAAAAAGAAATATCAAACGGACTCCAAAAATCACATCATGCACTCCTGCCAATCCTTCTGTCAATTCCAACTTGTAAGCCACTTCTCCCATACGCTCCAAAACTCGATATGGTCCTACAAATCGTGGCGCTAACTTCCCCTTAACTCCAAAGCGCTTAATCCCTCGAAGTGGGGATACTCGAAGATAAACTCTGTCTCCAACTTCGTAAACTGTCTCCTTGCGTTTAGAATCTGCGTAGCTCTTCTGCCTGGACTGGGTTACCTTGAGCCTATCGTGAATCAACTTCACCTTCTGTTCAGACTCCTTAATCAGATCTGGTCCAAATAACTGGCGGTCTCCAACTTCGTTCCATAACAACGGTGTCTTGCACCTCCTTCCGTACAAAGCTTCGAAAGGGGCCATCTTCAAACTGGTCTGATAGCTATTATTGTAAGAGAATTCTGCATATGGCAAATTATCGTCCCAACTAGATCCATAATCTAGCGCACAAGCTCTCAGCATATCCTCCAAAATCTGATTGACTCTCTCGGTCTGTCCATCTGTCTGCGGGTGAAAAGCTGTACTAAATTCTAGCCTAGTACCCAAAGTCTCATGCAACTGCTTCCAGAACTTTGAGGTAAACTGGGTTCCTCTATCTGATACGATGCTCCTCGGAACTCCATGCAAACATACGATCCTGGTCATGTATATCTTTGCCAACTTAGCACTGGTGTAAGTGGTCTTTACTGGGATGAAATGAGCTACCTTCATCAATCGATCAACTACAACCCAAATCGAGTCATAGCCTGAACGAGTCCTTGGTAATCCCGTGATAAAATCCATGCCTAACTTATCCCACTTCCATTCGGGTATCGGCAATTGTTGCAACAATCCTGCTGGCTTCTGATGCTCTGCCTTTACTCTCTGACATACGTCACAAACTGCTACATACTCCGCAATATCCTTTTTCATTCCGGTCCACCAGAAAACATCCTTCAAATCCAAATACATCTTGGTATTTCCTGGGTGAATCGAATATGGTGAATCATGTGCCTCTTGCAAAATCAACTTTCTGATTTCCGGGTTATTGGGCACATAAACACGGTCTTCAAACCATAGGGTGTCGTGCTCATCCTCACGAAATCCTTTAGCTTTTCCTTCTTTCATCTTCTCCTATATAGCGGCAATCTCTTTGTCAGTTTTCTGAGCTTCTCTGATTCTGTCCATCAATGTTGACTGAATCTCCAATGCTGCTACATAGCCTCTCGGAACTATTTCCAAACATAGTTCACGAAAATTTTCTGCTAACTCCTTGGGTATTTCTCCCGTCATTAACGTATTTACATGGCTCTTGCGGCTTAATGCATCAGCTACTACATTAGCTTTTCCGGGATGATAATGTAATTTCATATCATAATCCTTGATAAGCTCCAACCATCTCCTTTGTCTGAGGTTCAACTCCTTCTGCGTGAAAATGTACTTCAAACTCTTATGATCCGTGTACACCTCACAATGATTTCCAATGAGGAAATGTCTCCATGTCTTCAATGCATGCACTACGGCTGCTAACTCCAAATCATGCGTAGCATAATTCAATTCGTGGGGCTTCAGTTGTCGTGAAGCATACGAAACAACTCTTCCTTCCTGCATAAGCACTGCTCCAAGTCCTCGACATGAAGCGTCGCAATACACCTCATAATCCTTGGTTTGATCTGGCAAAATCAACACTGGTGAGGTAACCAAGCGTTTCTTCAACTCCTGGAAACTAGCCTCACACTCCTCAGTCCATTTGAACTTGGTATCCTTCTTCAGCAACTCCATCATAGGTTTCACGATCTTTGAGAAATTCTCAATAAATCTCCGGTAGTATCCTGCGAGTCCAAGAAAACTCCGGATCTCTCCAACTGTTGTTGGGACTTCCCACTTGGTCACAGTTTCAACTTTAGCGGGATCTACTGCTATACCTTCTCCAGATATAACGTGTCCGAGGAATCCTACTTCCTTCAACCAAAATTCACATTTGCTGAACTTGGCGTATAATTGGTGTTCTCTGAGCTTTCCAAGTACCAAACGCAAATGTTCCTTATGCTCCTCTTCATTCTTCGAATATACCAGGATATCATCAATGAACACTGCGACGAACTTATCCAAAAACTCCATAAACACTTTGTTCATCATGTTCATAAAATAGGCAGGCGCGTTAGTCAGTCCAAATGACATAACGGTATACTCATACAGTCCATATCTTGTGGTGAATGCTGTCTTAGGTATATCCTGTTCTCGAATCTTCAACTGGTGGTATCCTGATCGCAAATCGATCTTGGAAAACACTCTAGCTCCATGCAATCGATCAAACAGATCATTGATCATTGGTAGCGGGTACTTGTTCTTGATTGTTACTTCGTTCAATCCTCGATAGTCAACAACCATCCTTAACGATCCATCCTTCTTCTCCACTAGAAGTACTGGTGATCCCCAAGGCGAAGAACTTGGGCGAATATATCCCTTATCCAGTAACTCCTTAATCTGCTTCTTAATTTCCACCAAATCTTTTGCGGGCATCCTATATGGTCGCCTCGATATTGGACCAGTGCCTATTACTGCATCGGGCTAAGCTTCAACCTCCTCCACATTAACGTGGTTCACCTGTCCCCTGTTGAAAGGGTTTTGCCGTTTTGTCCTTCAGGACAGTCATTTGCATAATGTCCTGGCTTCGAACACTTATAGCAAGTGACGTGGCTCAAGTCCTTCTTGGCTGGGGTTGATGGGGTGCTGCGGTTCTGGCCATTGCTTCCTCCATTCCCATTACCATTCTTGGTGCCATTGTGATTGTGCGAGCTACCTACTCCATGGGTATGCTGAAAATGTCCTCCCGGTCTAGGGGTAAAACGAGGCTTCTGCTGAGATCCTGAATTATACTTTCCTTGTCCATACTTCCTCTTGCGGTTCTCAATTTGCTGTTGCTTCCCTTCAATCATAAGAGCACGATCTACCAACTCATGGTAGTTGTTGAAGGTGGCTACCATCAACTGCATACTCAACTCATCATTCAGTCCTTCTAGGAATTTCTCCTGCTTAGCTGCATCTGTAGCAACGTCATCTGGGGCATAACGTGCTAGCTTACTAAACTCCTCCACATACTGGCCAAATGTCCGTCCTCCTTGGCGCAAGTTACGAAACTCACGCTTCTTCATGGCCATTGCTCCTGCTGAAACATGGGCAGTACGAAAAGCCTGCTGAAACTGGTCCCATGTGACAGTGTCGACTGGGAAGGTGGCTGTGAAATTCTCCCACCAAGATGCTGCGGGTCCTTCTAACTGATGTGCGGCAAACTTAACCTTCTCCACATCTGTGCATCCTGCTGTGGTTAACTCCCTAGCTATCTTGCGGAGCCAATCATCTGCTACTATCGGCTCGGTGCTACTGGAAAACACCGGCGGATTCATCCTAAGAAAACGGGCTAAGTGGTCAACAGGTGGTGGTGGTGGTGGGTTGTTGTTGTTGTTCCCTTTATTCTGATTTTAAACTAGCAACTGCATCAAGGTGTTCTGCTGCTGGATCAACTGGGTGAGCTCCGGCGGAAAGGCAAATCCGGGGTCACGTCTCGGAGGCATCTGAGGATTTAGAAAAGATGAGATATAAGAATAGAGGGGGTCTAAAGAGAAAACACTACCCATCTGCACATGAGGCAAAAGCACACAATTCACTTCATTCAATCAAACAAAGGCATACAATCGATCTAACTATCGCAAAAGTGCTCGGACTACTATATTTACATGGTGGACTACTACTATTGATCAGGTGGTCTACTAGAAATATTCTACGGTTGTAGACTCCATGATATCGGCTCCTGCTTCATCCACATAGTCATCATCGCTACTATCTTGCTCCGAGTCGGTGCCGTCAATGATGATGTAGTCGTCCGGACTAATCTCCTTGGGTTCTTCGTCTTCATCTACTGGTGTCGGGCCTCCCATAAATATTCCAATCTTCTTAATCAGATCGTCATTCTTCTCCACCAATACTTCAATTTCTTCTTCATAATCTTCGCGTGTAGCCTTGAGTTCTTCCTCTAGTTCCTTGATTCTAGTCTTAGCCTTCTTCAGATCTATCATGTCGGCGCACATCTGATTCTCCTGTCGTCGAATGTGCTGGTTTAACTCCTAAATAAAAGCTGCAATTGATCTATCTTTCCTGGTGCTGATCATCTCCCAGTGTTCATCTCGGCGTCCACAAATCTGGTAGATAGTATCCTTGAGATCCTTGCGGTAGACTTTTCCAATGCGTCCCATGGCGATATGAGCTGCCATACTCTTTCCTAGACTCCAAGTTGGTGCATCAAAAGAAAACTTTATGGGCTCAGTGACTGGCATGAACGTCCATCCTGGAACTTGAACTTGAATCATCCAGCGCTCTTCTTCAGGTAAAGTGGCGTTGTAGGTTCCCGTGAAGCTTGGTACTCCTATGTTCAGGTATCTAGTGACTTCCTTCAAGTGGCGTCCAAAGGGTGTGTCTTCATCTGGTTGTGTGAACTTGTTCCTTGCATCCGCCATCCTAAAGAGTAGAAAAGATGAGAAGTCAGAAGAGAAGAGAGTGAGTAGTGATCTAGGTCTTTATCTTAGTTGTCGTGTCCTACAGTCAGCGTGTGCTCTGATACCATCTCTGTAGCGACCAGACCTCAAACAGTCTGATCTCTGTGCTCCGGTGTCATCCCTGGATCAGTAATGCTGACACCACACAGTACTCGGAGGATTTATAGCAGAGTAGCAATCACACACTTATTACATCAAGTGTCTCAAAAGAGAACTTATTACAATAAATATGGCTTAAGGCCATCTAATAACGACAACAGCGGAAGGCTTGGAAGATAAGTGAGTCCATCAACTCCAACGGCATCACTGAGTTTAGAACCACGACCTAAAAACTCCTTAATCGTCGTCTGAAAAGTCTGCAACATTAACGTTGCAGCCCGAAAACGGGTCAGCACATGGAATATGCTGGCAAGGTAACACATAGAGAATAATGGAATGCAACAGCTATACTATATGCATATTTGGCTGGTGGAAAGCTCTATGGTTACAGTTTTGCGTAAAGCCAATTTTTCCCTACTTCAAAGGAATAAAATTAATTACTATCATGGTGGTTGTTAAACATTGAGAATGGTTGACAACATTCTCAATCCCAATTAAGTAACATCATTAAAACCCATCAAAATTAATTTAGAGTAACATGTTGAGATTCACATGATAATCCAGGTACTAGATACTCAAGATGTCCATAACCGGGGACACGGCTAACCATGATTAGTTTGTTACACTCTGCAGAGGTTTGCACACTTTTCCCCATAAGACTCGATCGCCTCCGTTTGGTTTCTCGCACTACAGGGTGTTTGAGAAGACGGATGACTGAGACACAGTCTTTCAGAAGCGCTAGCACCTTACGACGGATAGACCGGTACACCTACTTTCCCCTACATATTCTAGTCTACCCTGTAAGAGTTCGCACAACTTAGTCAACTATGCCAGAGCCCATAATGGCTTGTGGCTGCACACGGAAGTTTCTAGTATGAATAATCTCATGATCCCTTTGGGTCTGGGTGGCGGTCCAAATAAAAACAGGCAAGTCCTGGAAACCCCAGGTGCCTCAATCCACCCAGATGTGTGTTAGGTTGCCACCTTAGATAAACCCTTAATTATCAATCTCACATCTGTCATGGATATCACTCACCCAATCCACGTCTACTAGCATAGCATGGCATAATAAGCAAACGTAGAAGTAACTCCCAAATGTTTGATAATAATCAGGTAATAGGTACTACCTCATCTACTTCCCATCCCACAATTTAATTAGATCCTAATCATGCAATGTGTGAGGATTGATCTAATGCAATAAAACTGGGTTGTAGAAAAGGTATGATCAAAGTGTTACTTGCCTTGCTGATGATCCGTGTAACCTAGAGATTCGAAGTAACAGGCGGCGCACTCCGGGTATTCTATCGCAGACAAACAACAAGCATACAATAAGTACTCATCTAATGCACAGGTAAAACTCAAATAAGAGATCTAACCAGAAAGTTTAACTTAAGAACCCTGGTTTGCAAAAAGAATCAAATCGAACGAAGCAAAAGAAATCAAACGGCGAAAGAAAACAACTTCGTTCTAGTAATCTGGATCTAGGGCAAATTTTACAGTAGCAAAAACATGTTTAAGTTGATTATTCGGAAAGAGGGTTTCGAGACGAAACTCCAGGCACTTGAATCGCCTGATTCCGATAAACGAGCGAAAAGTTATACTAAAACGAAAATCAGATCAGAAATCACGATCAGAAAATAACCGCGAAAAATCCGACGAAAAAGAAAAACGACGAAAAGATTTTTTTTTTAAAACAGCACGGAAAACGAGGCGGTGGCGAACCTCGGGCGGCGCGCACTCCGGCGAGTCGGCGGCGGGGTGGCGGCGGCGGCTGGCCGCGGCGGCCGGAGGCGGCGGCTAGGGTTAGGGCAGGGGCGGCTGGCGGCTGGGCTTTCGGGCCCTGGGGCGGCGGCTTATATAGCCTTGGCCGGCGGTGTCCTGGCCGAGTACGGCCCAAAGTCGGTTCCGCGCGTTTTTTTTATAATTCCGCTCGGAAGAAAAATAAAAAGTAATACCAAATGGACTCCAAAAATCACGAAATAAATTTTGCCGGGTTTCTAAAATCAAGCCCGATAAAGTGAACATTTATCTGGGCCCAAACTACGACTTTGAAAAACGCGCATTTTTCCTAAATTCAATTAAAAATACTGAAAAACTCCGAAATAAGACTTATTTGATTTTTTTATTAAATCCTCAATATTTCTATATTTTGGGAAAGTCATTTTATTCCCTCTCTCATATTTTTGTAATAGAAATAATTGATGATAAAATAAATAAAATCAAATGATCCTGTTTACATAATTTGAGAAAACTCAAATATGTAAATAACGAAATCCCCAATTCTCTCCGTGGGTCCTTGAGTTGCGTAGGATTTTCTAGGATCAAAATCAAAAGCAAAATAAAATATGATATGCATGATGACCTAATGTATAAAATTCCAAATTGAAAATTTGGGATGTTACAGTGTTGTTGAGTGGTTATGCCACCATTTTGCAGGATGTCTCAAATCGTTTTGAGCATTTACAGCCGTTATGCTGTCCGAGTCATCCCAGGTTTCTAAGTAGTCTGATGCATTTGCAAATCCTTTCTTTCCATTAATGATATCCTTTTGGGCCAGATTAATCACACTAATCGGTGAGTTGAGGTACTCTGTTGTATCGACATATATGTTGGAGCTATCATTATGACCCTAGGTGTTTTAGGGAGTCACCTAGTAATATAGCCATGTTTTGTGTTCCGGTGTGATGATTCTGGCCACCATTCTCGAAAGCATCCCGTGATGCCATGTAGTGGTAGGTATTCTATTCATGGGTTCTTGAAACCGAGATTCACCCTACTTATCTCATGTTGATAGTGTTGCTAGTTCCTTTAAGATACTAGTAACCTTTGCGATAGTCCTCGAGATCCATGGTATTTCCTTCTTCCAAATACCATGAACCATTAAGGCAGAAGTTCTTTGAACCAAAAGATCACCATTAGAGTACTCCTGAGGAGTTCTCCATTCATAATTGTGTCTCTGCCAGTCCTACCTCTCAGCATGGGTCATCCGGAAGAAATATGTTGAACTTGTTCGACATACTAACCTATGCATCCACAACTCAGAAAGATATATGTTCCTTGAGTTGTCCCTCTGTAGTTGTATTCCGATCCTTGTCTATTAGTTGATAGCCAAGTTTATGTCGTGCATTTTGTGTTATCGATGCCTAGTATTCTTGTGGTTCGTCAAGCCATTCTATTTCAGAATGACTAGGAGAAACAAACTCCAGTACCTCATCCATATCCAGGATTGGGTCAAAGCAGTTGTATTCCGCAGATCAAATGCAATCAAGCTTTGATTCTGTTCTACCCTGAAGTATTACCCACTTTTATGCCAGGAACGTCATGAGAATTTCACCTTATCTTATGAATTCTTGATGCAGTGATACTCTCGCCATCATCGTTCATTCCTCGGTCCCGTGTTGCCATAACCGGAATGCTGACAAGTGAACTATGATGTGTGAAATCAATACTCCTAGCAACCTCGATGCTTGGTAGTTAATGGACAATATTCTCATTCTTAGCGTGTTGGTTATTGAATCATCATTCTAAGATTGATCATGCTACCTGATCCTTTTCCCTAGTGCACTCTTCTATCAAGAGTTGGGACTGTGTCTATCCTTGCTTATTTGATCATATCGTCTTGCCCTAAAAAGCAAGATTTTCTCGAGCTTAGTAACATATTGGTGGTTCGTTATTTCCGAAGATCTTCTCGGAAGTATTACCTGGCTATCACCTGACCGGTATGTTGAGTTCGTGATTAAATGGGTTTTCTTATAAATCACCTCTTCTCCAAGAATCTATGTTGGATATCCCTGAGCTAGTTGGTTAAGCTAAACAACAACTTGGAGAGTTGGAAGATAAAAGCCTTTGCCGAATTTGGTTCTTCCTGAAGGGATATTTTTGTGTTGTGTGTGCGTTGAAGAAAGATGATATCTTCACCAATTGGTCCTCGTGATCAGTTGTTGGATCTATTGTCTTGTCAGAACTTTGACATGAGTATGGGTTATCGTCAAGTCAAATCAGAACCAACGATGTTCGTAGTGTTGTCTTACTCGTGGTTGATCCCTCGAGAATACACCATTACATCTTTTGGTCTGACCAATGCTATCACCGTGTTCACATGATGGTGGAAGTCCAGTGATATGGAAATTCCGATGAGTTGTTGTTGATCCCATCAGCAGCATCTTATTTTCTCCATGGCTCATGTCGAACATCAAGCTAGTGTTGGAAACTTGAGCAAGCATATCTTCATGCTCTGTTCATGAAGTATCTGTCTGGATGAAAGAAGTGACTTCCTCTGGTTCACGTGCAATCGATGCAAGTTGCCGCCATGAATTCAAGAAAGATTGTTTTTGTTTCCTCTAGAATCTTCCCAAGTTAGTCACGCATAGGTGCGAAGTACTCTATGGTTTGATAGGTTGGCCACCTCCATTCTATATGTGTTTTCTAGCACACCAAGCCACTGACTGATTTGTTCAAGGAGAAGAAGTTCCTTCTTAAGAATCATGACTTATGTCAGGACTTCGTTATCTTCGATGACGGTTCCCCAACCTGAACTTGGTAGTATTTTCTTATAAGACTACCACGTGGTCACGCTTTTCTCGGATAGCGTGTTCACAAGTTTGTAACAGAACCAGCTCATGTTTTGGAGCCTGCTATCGCAGTTCATTCCCCGAGAATCTCGCAACGTCATCTCGTCAAATTGTGTTGCAAACCTTCATTTTCCTTTCTAGACTCGATGAGTTTGGAATATCCTGACACTAACCAGATCTGAATCTCAGGCAGATATGATGGTTGGAGCATTTTCCAAGAACTATAATATCGGTCTCTCGATAACCGGTAAAGTGGATGTCGTGGCCAACACACCCAGTCAGAAGATCTATTATTGTAGTATCTTGATTGAAGAAGTTGGTCACCTCTCTACAAGGATTTCGTAGGATTTTCTCCAGAAGTTGTTCCTTATGGATCCTTTGTATTCCGAAGTCCGACCACTACTTGATGGCTATGTTGATGCTTTAAAGCATGACCATGCTAACCAGTACATCAAGGGGAACATTAGAAGCGGAGTGCTAAATGTCTCTCGGTCGATCATCCATATTTTGATTCCTTGGCCTCGCTAAGGTGAAATCTGAGAACGTGTTATCTTTCTTTGCATCTGCATCTTCCACCATTATTCATCATGGTAGCATGTTGTGTTGCTAGGATCCTTGACACGGATATTGGTAAAACCTTGATTGATACGGAAATGCTCAAGTTCTTGAGAGCACGCTTAAGCACTAGGATTTATCGTCGGCATTAACTGGGATCCGTTCTCAGTTTCTTCGATTATGCCATAACCTTTCAAACAGTGGAATCTCTCTCTACTGTTGGGTTCCTCCCCAGTTACTAGAATCATTTCCGGCATTTGCATTTTGTTCCCAGCTTGCACCTCCATTGTGTCCTCCTACTACGGACTACCCTTCTCAGTAATTACTGATCAGGATCATCTTCAAAGTGGTCCTACCATGGGTTCCATCTATTTCCGATGATAAACAAATCATCCATCGCGTTTTCTTCAACAAGGTAGTCCACATCATCCATTCTAGTATGAGTATGCCATTTCTTCAAGCTCCTTCACGCGGTCGTTTGTGATTTCCTCAGGCTAGTGAGAAGAGTTTCAATGATCTCAGAATCAAAAGTAATTCTTTTTGCCACTTAAGGGAATATTTCTACGAGTCACCTTTCCCTAAGGTGTCCCGTTATGGAATCATGGCAATTACCTCCTCGCTACTTTGAAACCATGCACCATCCTACTCCAGCGTGGAATTGTTGCCTACCAATTTGAACCCTTGTCATCTATTACCTTCCATCTCTCTCGATGTGTGTTTTGTGTCTCAGCTCAATTGTCACATCCCAAGTTCTGGTAATGCCTAGTGCTAACATATGGTGTTGCATCATGTCTACTTTACTCAGAAAATTGAAATGGGGATGACAGAACCCCCAGCACCCATTAATCCAGCTAGGATTTACTAAAATCTTTTTCAATGAACCTGAAATGCCCTTCTAAAATGTTCATCATCTTTGCCTTGGTCTTAAACCTCTGACAGAAATGGTGCACATATTTCTAGGACATCATAGGGTCACTGAATTAAATCATACTCTATTTGCATTCGGGCATTTAAATGCTATAGAATATTTTAGATGTCCAAATAATCCTAAACTAAAATGTTCCATGTTGGTTATATGCTGAACAGTGGGCATGAGCAGTTTGATGATTTTTGAAAGTGCCTAAGCATTTTTAGAAAAGCCACAAAGTTGCAGAAAAATATAAAATAGGAAATAAAATAGAGAAAGGAGAAACTTACCTGGCTTACCTGCAGCCTAGCTGTGCGGCCCAACACTGTAGCTTGCCCAGCCCAACTCCTCCCCTGTCTTCAACCTCGTGCCAGTAGGCACAAGGGCGTGTGCCCGTGGCACGCACGCGCGCGCCCAGCCACCTCCTGCTTTCCCGGGGCGCCCTGAGCCTTCCGTCACGCCACGCCACCCCCCAGACCCGTATGGATCAATCTCTCCCTCCCTCGCTCTCGCCCTCGCCCGTTCCCTGCCATGGCCGAAGCCTCCATGGACACACCGCCGCCATTCACCGCTGCCATCGCCCTTCCCACGCCATCCAGCTATGCCACGAGCTCCGCCTCGACCCCCGCGTCCTCTGCACCAATCTAGGCGCCGCCAGGAGCTCCGTGACAACGACTCCGAGCTCTTCTTCCTCCTCGGACCCGTGGATCACCGCCGTCGATTCGCCGGACCCCGTGCCTCCCCTGCCTCGCCAGCAGCACCAGAAGAACTGCGGTGAGCTGCTGCACCGTTTCCCCCATGCCCCGTTGCCTAATTTGCGCCCTAGCTAGCTCCACCACCCCGCCTGAAAGCTTGCTCGCCGCCGGCCTTGTCGCCGCCGTGGCTAGAGCCCGCAAACGTCGCGTCAGAGCATGTTTTCGTCCTCAGGCGCGTTCCCAGGAAACCCAGACACCTACCCACTCATCCTCCCGTGCACCGTAGCACGCTGTCCCACCTCGCCGAACTTCCGGCCGCCGTGGAAAGCAGACACCGGCCGTCGATCTAGGTCCGTCTTCCGGCGACCCACTAGCACCCCAGCCGACGCGGACGAGGCTCAGGATCCCAACGGTGCCATCCGCGCCTCGAACCGTGGCTTGTGCTGCGATTCCGTGCATCGCCGCCGTCTCGGACCTCGCCGGCGGTTAGTCGCGGCAGGTTTGACCGATTTGACCGGGGGTTTGACCCCGTCTGACCAGGGTTTGACCACCCTGGGTCACTGACGCTGGGGCTAGCCCTGCTAATTAACCTAGGTTAGTGTTAATTTATTTAGTTAGTTTTAATTAGCCTCTGACATGTGGGCCCAGGCCTTAACTAAACTAGATTAGGTTTAGTTTAATTTTAGTTAACCTTGTTAGTTAACTGTGTCACTGACGTGTGGACCCCACACGTCAGGTTTGACCTAGACCGAGCCGTTGACCTGCTGACGTCACTGTGAGGTCATGCTGACGCAGTAAAGCACTTTATGGATTTAAGTTTATTCAGAAAATTCCAAAAATTAGTATAAACTTCTAAAAATCATAGAAAATCATCCGTAACTCCAAATGAAATAAATTATATATGAAAAATTATCAGAAAAATTCAAGGAATCCATCTGTACCATTTTCATGCATGTTTGAGAAAGTTAACCTCATTGTTTAGGATGAAACATGATTAGGGCAAATTTCTTAATAGGTTTGGAGTTGGAATTGATATAGTTTTGAATTCCCCTTCAATTAAAATGACTTTCTGTTGCATTAGCCCAAATCACAGCATATTGCCATGTCATGATCATGCATCATATTGTTGCATTGCATTGAGTGTGCTCTCCCTCTCTGTTGCCGGTATCGTCCCCTCTCGATAGACGTGCTTCCGACGATGAGTTCGATGACACCGATGAAGAGCTATAATATCTTCAGAAGTGCCAGGCAAGCAAAAACCCCTTGTTCATTCCGATACAATCCCACTCTCTCACTCCTGCTCTCTTTTACTGCATTAGGACGTCCAATGTTACACTGGTGCGGTAGCATACATCTGATTATCGATAGTCTTAGATCACATCGATGTGCCATGTCTCTGGCCGGCGATATAGTTGCTAAGTGTAGTGTATGTATAGTCACGATCACCCTTAGTGTGCCCCCCACACAGACATGGCCATTCGTCACCAGATGTGAACAGAACTGAGGTAGAAACTATTAATCCAAGTACTGACAAATTTTGCATTTGTGTTATATATCCACACGTCTTACGTCTGATCTTGTTTGCTTACTCCGTTTCGGGGACGCTAGTGCCGAGATGGTATCAGTGGTTGTTGTGAGAGAGACACGGTCCACTATCGAGCCCTTGTCAAATACTCATTCATGCTTTATTTGTCATGCCGTTGCCTCACTGCATGCTACTGCTTAGAGTTGAGTCAGGTCTGATTCATCGGGGATGAATTGGAACAGTGATGAACATGTCCTACTATGTGTGAGCTAAGTGTGTGAACATGATTTGGTAAAGGTAGCGGTGAGAGGCCATGTAGGAGTACATGGTGGGTTGTCTCATTGAAACCGTCCTTAGGAACTGAGTTCTGTGTTTGTGATCCATGAAACAGTTACTACCACACGCATTGGGCCCGAAACCAATGGACCCTCTCGGCTTCTTGATCACCCTTGTCCTCTGTCCAGGAGTTGCAACTAGTTTCTGGTGTTTATAGGATATGTGTTGGCGGCCGTGCGTAGCGCTGACCCTAGGGGTGGGCTATGATGCGGTAGATACACCGTGGCCGGTGCCGGCGCCCGTTTGGTGTCTCGGAACCCTGTACACATCGTTCGGGGCCGTATGTGGAAACCTCGGCCGGACTCCCTGCGGATGGAACCTGGATAGGTCGCAAGATAAGTGTGAGTGCTATGGATGGCCTTCTCGTAGGGAGACGAGAGCGGATCCATAGTGGTGTATTGAATGGTGAACATGTGGACTCGTGTGCGCCACCTCAAAAGAGTTGCTTGCAGTCGTAGTTCAGATTAGCCACTGAGTCAAAGCTGGCTTGCTGCAGTTAAACTCCACCACCCCCTTTGTTGATACCGGTGCATATGTAGTTAGTTCTGATGTAAGTCTTGCTGGGTACATTTGTACTCATGTTTTCCTATTCTATGTTTTTTCAGAGAGACGTCAGTCTCGCTAGTAGTTCCGTGTGGACTTCGACGTTTAGCTTGATACCTCAGCTACGATCTTGTGCCCTCGGCAGGATCTGGTAGATAGTCAGGCTTCTTAGCCTTTTTCATTTGTAGACGTCTGTACTCAGACATGTTAAGCTTCCGCATGTTCTTGATTTGTATGCTATGATTGTTGGGTCATGGGACCCATGTTTGTAATATCTCGCTCCTCGGAGCCTAATGAATAAATGTTTGAGTCGTAGAGTCTTGTTGTGATGCCATGTTGTATTTACACATGTCGAGCATATTGTGTGTATGATTGAAATGCTTGGTATGTGTGGGATCCGACAATCTAGTTGTTTATCCTTGGCAGCCTCTCTTATGGGGAAATGTAGTCTTGTGCTTCCATGAGCCATAGTAGTCCGCTACTGCCTGGTTCACCGGAGTCCTATTAGCCTAGCACTACTGCTCAGGACACTTGACTGGCCGGCATGTGTTTCACTTTGTTCCTGTGTCTGTCCCTTCTGGGAAATGTCACGCGGTAACATCCGGAGTCCTTCCTAGCCTGCTACAGCCCGGGTTCCCGGAGTCCTGTTAGCCCAGTGCTACAGCCCGGATATACACGCTGCTGACCGACATGCTCGATGTGATTCATGTATGCCTGTTCCCATAGGTTAGTGCCGCTTTGGGTTCACGACTAGCCATGTCGTCCCGGGTTCTCTGTCATATGGATGCTAGCAACACTATCATATACGTGAGCCAAAAGACGCAAACGGTCCCGGGCCATGGTAAGGCGACACCCGTGGGAATACCGTGCGTGAGGCCGCAAAATGATATGAGGTGTTACCGGCTAGATCGACGTGACTTGGAATCGGGGTCCTGACACATTGCATATATTGGTTGACATAAACTAGGAGAAGATTTCCCCTATATACAATACTCATCCATGCAACAAGAGTATATAACAGGGTT
Source organism: Triticum urartu (assembly GCF_003073215.2). Lineage (NCBI taxonomy): Eukaryota > Viridiplantae > Streptophyta > Magnoliopsida > Poales > Poaceae > Triticum > Triticum urartu. Next base: position 232,351,221 of record NC_053022.1, read on the forward strand.
AGATATGCATGAGTGACAACAAGCACTACAAAAATACTTATCTTAAACCCTCTAAATTTCTCCCCCATTGGCAACAAATGCCAAAATGGATGGAAAAATCTATAAGACTAATATAGTATGAGTTCCTCCTTAATGTGTGCATATCGCGGAAATGTGAGTGAAATCAAATGCACATATTCAATGATGAAAAATTTGAGGAGCTCAACCCATATATAGTATCTAGAATGCAACAAGATAGTATGATACGAAAATTAGATTAAACATGGGAGGAAAACATTCAAAAGATCCAAAGAACATGTTTTGGACAAGATAAAATAGGAATATCCAATATGATCATCATGTCAAGTATGGGTCCAAAATACATCCAAAACACTTGAGTGCGCAAGGATATATGCAATGCATACAAGCACTCATGACACAACCTCTTACCAAAGCCACTATACGAATAGAAGGAACACACAAAGTGGCCAGCAAGGACTAAATGATATCAAGGAAAGACATGAACTTTCTTATGTATAAAAATTTCTAAGTGGCCAATAATAATCATGATATGTATCCACAAAGAAACCCGTATACACAAAAAAGTTTGTAATTGATAAGAACATGATATCCACAAGTGAATCCACTATTATACAAATTTGAGCCTAGCATAAGAGCAAGGCACATGGCACAAAGTACATGGCACAAATTGATCTCATTTGCATAACACAATGTGACACAAGCAATCAAAAGATCCGACGATCCAGAAGGATAAAAGAATATTATGATTTGAGCAACGGAGTGTTCTAAGGAAAATAGAGAGGCTCCCCATGATTTGTGCACTATTTAGAATTTTTTTTATTTGGATAAGTGCACAAAATAGGATCATCACTCCCCCAAAATCAATAGGAACACAAAACAATTGCAAGCAAGCATAGATAGGAAAATAAGCCTAGCAATTGTAACAAACATATGGTTGAGCAACATGTAAATGAGGCGACCTAATAATAGGCACAACCAAAACGATGTGTGTGAGTCATGTCAAAGCACTTGAGAAGACTAATATAAGGATGAGAATTAAGCATCAACATAGTCTTGAGTAAATGAGATACAAGGTGCCAGATATGTCCTTCCCACACACACGAAGTTAAGCAGGTCACACACACATCAAGCAAATGGGTTCACAAGCTCACTAATAGCAAATTAAAAATCAAAGCTTGTGACAACCCATGGTGAAGATAGGAAATAATAGGCTTGTCAAGGCAAGTGCAAGGACAACAATCTTCACAAAACATGAGTGCACTAAGACACAAAAAAAAGTAAGACACACACTCATACAACAAATGCTTCCACGCCACCAAAGATACAAAATGAGAGTGAAACAGTGGACATGAAAGAATAAGGATATCAATTAGAGATGTAACTTCTCTCACGTGTATAAGATTCTAGGTAGATGACAATCATGGTGATATATATCCACAACGAAGGATGTACACATGAAATGGTTACAAAAGGAAAGAATAAGATATCCAAATGGGAGTCATAAAATATACCAATGAGATCTTTGCTTGAAAGCATAGCACATGGCTTAATATTATCTTATTGTATATTAATGAACTCCAAATACACAACCATCAAAGACATCACAACTAGCAACAAGAGATCATTGTTGGGATGCTTTGAGAAAGGAAACAAGTATCACAGGAACGAGTCAAGAAATTCATGCCATGATGCAACCTACACAAGGTTGACCCCATTTCTATATACATGCATGAAGTAAATACTTGTTACCAAGATAGCATTGGTATGAAGTCATAGATCAATAAAATGTCCAAGCCTGGCTCTAATTTCCTCATAGTACCACCACCTCCATGAATAAGCCAAGCACCCAATGCTTCTTAGATGTACCTAAAACATTTTAAGTACAATATGGTCCCCAAACTTATTGGGTCCGAAGTAGTTAGCATAACTACAACACATAGGGTAAAACCACTTAAGTATGTGCATATCGATATGAATTTGAATTTCATGCACATCTTAGCTATTAAGAATTTGATGGATTTACCAGATATATATGGGATCAAATAAAGCAAACAAGACATGCGAATTTACACATGGAAACTATGCATGCACATTCCTACCAAAATACAGGGAGATACAAAATGGACAAATAAACACATAACCATTAATACTTCCAATAGCATCACTAGTCATTCATGTTGTCCAAAATAAATCAAAGTGAAAAAATCAACATATAATAGCACATAAAGTTCAACATATGAACCAAGGAAAACCAATGAGCATATAAGATATGCATTGCACACATACTCATAGGAATATCTCACTCAATTAGATATAGGTTACTATAAACAATGAGATAACACACTCCCATAACTCCATAAAAACCAATAAGATGAACTCAAACAAAATGGTATTTCGAGTTGTCATTTGGCGTAGAAACCACATAAGTACATGACCATCTATACTAACATAAGCATAACATGAGAGTTTAGAAATAAACACAGAGCTTGGATAGTATATTATTAACACTCTGATTAGATAGATCATCATGCAAAGCAACAATTGGAATAGATTTAATCAAACGATTTTCCGAATATGATTTTGAAGATAGCCATGGGCAAAACCGCACAATAATGCCATATGTAAACAAGGCATTGCATGCCACAGAGATATAAGATAATCTCAGATATATTCTAAGTGGCACCCCATAATTGTACACATTTAACAAGGATTGTGATATGCACAAAGCATATCACTCCCCCATAATGTGGTGATCCATTAATATCTCAAAAGAGCCCTATATGATTCAACTAATGAAGCAATAAAGGCTCAGAACCACACACACAATTATATGAAGTGCATTGCGACGTACACATGCTAGATAACTCAAATCAAGCATAATAGGAGGCACACCATATACAAACACATGCTAGGTACAAAACCTAAACATGAGAGGGACTAGTAACTTTCAATGTAGACAATATAAATACAAATTACCTCCAGGAAGAGCATTGGAATGGCAAATATGATAATACCACTTGACTTGGCTTTGAACCATAATACATGGTGAAAATATTTTTTTCTACATAAACTAACCAAGTCTCCAATGTCCTCCACACACCTATTGATCAAGTTTGAGCTTGACGGTCCCCAACCAAGTTGGGTCCTAAGAAGTTAGTCACAATAGGTTTGGCAACCCAAATGGTCTTATCAACTTTCAAACCACTTTGGGCACCAACAAACTTGGCAAACAAATTGCCAACATTATACTTTCTAAGTGAATAATGATCATTGAAAATTTGAGGCTTAGAGACATTACCGTTGGGACATGATGAAGATATGTGTCCCTTCTCACGGCAAATATAGCAACATGTGCTACCCTTTCTCTTCTTATTTACCTTCTCAACTTGGAGAACATTATCATGGTTAGGCATGGGAAGAGGCCTTTCATTATCTTGAGATTGAACTTGAGGCCACTTCCCTTGATGCTTCACACTTGAAGCCTTCTTCTTCAATGGACAAGATCTCACATGGTGTCCAACATTCTTGCACTTGAAGCAAATAATGCTGGCCGAATTCTTGACTTGATCTCGTCCCTTCTTCTTGTTCTTGGACTTCTTCTTGTTGGAGATGAAATCAAGTCCAATTTTGTCTTGAGGGTCCTTTTGCACACTCAAGATATTATCGCAATATTTTTCCAAGTCTTTCTTCAAACTGGTGACTTGGGCCTTGAGCTCTTTATTTTCCTCTACATGGTTAGTATTAACAAAAGAACTAGAGGAAGTAGAAACTTCATTGTTAGAGCAACAAGGCATGGTGAGCAATTCATCACAAGATGTACCAATATCATGTAGAGAGGAATTGCAAGGACTAGCACATGGCAATAAGGCATTTCGAGTAGAAGATGTGGTAATATCCACATGAGACTCACATGATTTTACCTTGATGCACATAGACTCATGAGCTAACTTTAGCCCATCATGAGAGATTATAAGATCCTCATGAGTGCCCGAGAGCTTTTCATAACTTTCTTCCAATTTCCCATAATTTCTAGTTAGCAAATCAAGTTGAGTCCTTAGCTCAACATTTTCTTTTAATATCAATGCTTCACACAAGATAGAGTTAGTATCACAAGCATCATTATCAATATGAGAGGCGCATGTAGAAGCTAGAGACTCCGCGTGAGTAGCTTGAAGTTCCTCATGAGACTTAGAGAGTTTGATGAGCTCTCCTTTGACCTTCTTGTAGTCAAGGTCAAGGGGCTCAAAATCCTCTTTAAGTTTACAATGTGTAACTTCAATCTCTTCTTTTAAAGACCTCAAGTCACTAAGACATTGATGAGCCATAGCAAGTTCATGTTCAAGTTGTTCACTTTTTGCTTGCTCGTAAAGAAATAAGTCATTACGTTTTTGAAAGCAAGCAAGAACATCTTGGAACCTTTTATAAGTGTTATTTTTAGCTCTACGAAGAGTTTTCCCAATCTCATAGAGATTTTGAGTCAAGACTTCATCATCTTCCTCATTACAACTATCATCATTGTCACTAAGAGAAGATGATACCTCGGCATTACCTCTTGCCATGAGGCACATGTGAACACAGGGGGTTGATGATGATTCTTTTGGAGAAGAGGGTTCTTCATCAACCAAGCATGCCTCACTTTTCTTGATTTCCTCTACATGGTTAGTTTCACAAAGAGAACTAGAGGGAATCATGATATTTTGAATATGGCAACACAAACGACCAAGCATATCATCACAAGAATTTATGAGTGCATCATTAGATGATATGCATGGACTCTCTACACAAGAATGTACGATGTTTTTGGTGTTAGGTATGCTCGTTTCCATAGAAGATACATCACTAGTATCAACATAAGAAAGATTATCAATGATGAGCTTAATACCATCATCACGAGATATTTCTTCACTCACCATGTCATTACCTTGTGGTACGCCACATGTTGGTGAAGTGAAAGATGTTGAGGTATGCAAGTAATCGGAGGTGGAAGCAATAGAGAGCTCTTCATGATCTAGAAATGTGGAGAACTCCTCCATTAACTCCCCGAAAATAATATTGTCTTCATCAAGATTGGACCCACCATATATATCTTCAATTTTGGTCCAAGCCTCATGAGCCAACGAACAAGACGAGATTGACTTGAACACCTCGAAGGTTATAGCTTGATGAATGACACTTAAAGCTTCACAATCAAGATGCATATCATCAAGTGACGGAGATTGTCCATCCTTTAGATTTGAATTCCCTACAACCACAATCCGCAAAGCATTTGTACCCATGGCCCGAAAGCGACAAAGCATGCGTAATCTCCACATAATGTAATTTGTGCCATTAAAACAAAATGTGTCATCATGCACTAGTTCACTAGTCGACATCGTTACTCTCTAGGAGGTTAATCCTAATAAGGAGAGACCTAGCTCTGATACCAAATTGAAAGGACCACGATGTCGCCTAGAGGGGGGTGAATAGGCGTTTTAAAATCTTTTACGGATTTGGCTATATCCTAATGCGGAAATAAACTAAGCGGATACTTTTCAAGCACAAATCCTAAATATACTAGGCTCACTAAGTGCACCAACAACTTAGGATAAACAAGATGAGAACAACGAGGATATGAGTAAGCACAAGTAAGTCACACAAACTTACTCAATGTATATCACGAGATATGGAAATGAATAATACACACAACCACAAGTAAGCAATACAAGCTTACACAAATTGTATCACAATATATGGAATTGAATGATACAAGCAAACTCAAGTAAGCACTACAAGCTTACACAAGTTATGTCACAAGATATGGAAATGAATGTTACAAGCTAGCAATTCACACTAAGCATAAGATAGAACAATAGTAGAAAGTATGAATTGCGAATATAAAGTGTAGGCCTAAATAATCTCTTCAAGGGGAATGGCCAACACAATATAATGAGGACAAAAAGATATAGTGAATGCACGGTCAAGTGACCAAAGTAAACCACAAGTAAGGAGTTAGGGTTAGGGATAACCAAAGTCACGAAGAAGAGGATGTATCCCGATGTTCACTTCCTTGGAGGGAAGCTAGTCACCGTTAGAGAGGTGGATGTTACCACGAAGGCACACCAACACCATGAAGGCTCACCCTATTCTCCTTGAGGTATCACCACGAAGGCGATTCTCATCCACTAGTGGTAGACCTTGAGGCGGCCTCCAAACCTTCACAAACTTTCCGGGGGACAAATCACAAGTTGATTCCTCACCGGAGCACTCCTACCGCCTAGGAGTCTCCAACCTCCAAGAGTAACAAGAACAAAGGGGAAATGCTCAAGACTTGCTCAAATCACAAATTCCTTTGGTCAAGAGAGGGAGAGGGAGTGGATCTATCACTTGATTGGAAAATCTCTCAAGAACTCTCACGAATCTCTCCGGGATCTAAGATTTGATGTAGGAGAAGTGAGAGGGAGCCTTTTTGTGTTCTAGAATTCATATGAATGTGTTGCTCAACCCCTCCATGAAGTAGTGAAGGGGTATTTATAGTGTGGCCCCAAATGTGGTCGTTGGGGAGAATTCTACTCAGGAAAGTGTCGGATGTCCGGTGGATTACCGGACGTCCGGTGGCAAAACAGGCACCGGACGTCCGGTGGAACACCGGACGTCCGACGGCCGTAGCATGCCATCAGACGAATGTAGTAGGATATTTGCGAAACAGGTTTGTCGGACATCCAACACTTGCCGGACATCCGGGCACCGGACATCTGATAAGTACCGGAAATCCGTGTGTTTGCTTCTGGATCGGCGCACCGGATTTCCGGACGTTACCGGACGTCCGGCCAAAATAACAGCAGGAACCCCAAAACTAAAACATGCATAACTTTCACATCCGAACTCCAATTTTGATGTTCTTGGGCTCGTTTTGAAGCTATGGAAAAGCTCCAGGTCCTCACATAGAGAACCACCCAAGATAAACCAAAATGGAGGGTGCAAAGTATGGAAAGGTTAGATTATATATTTTGGGAAACTATTTGGCTTTGGCTTTTCTTTGGTATATAGGATATGAGTGGAATTGTGTATAGAAGATGTTGAATTGAGCAAATCCATCATAAACCCCTTTTATCCCCTCTTAATAGTGCGTGATCCCTATAACTCAAGAATCATAAAAAGAGCTACACTACATAGCTATCGAGAATCCATTCTTGAGTGTATATGTTTCTTTGGTGGTCATCACTCCACAACACTAACATCAAAGTAACTAATACCTTCGACACTAGTCATTCACTTGAGCTTGATGTTGATGTTTCTTCTTGGCTCAAGATGAAGGCAAGACATTGGTAAAGTCTTCAAGTCTCTCCCCCATACACATTGTGGGAAGCTTTGCTTTGTATTCATCTTCACTTGTCCATCATTTGATCATCCACAAGCTTCAAGAATGCAATCCTTTGGGATGGTTATCTTGAACTTGCACTTGTCAACCATGATCACCAACACTTGATGTCATCCTCTCATAGACACTTGAAATCTCTTTCTTGATGCGAGCCCATGAGAATCACCTAACCCTCAAAAACATAGACAACACATAGTATGGGTTAGTACACAGAGTGCAATTGATAATTTCTTATCATACCACAAGATCCTATGTGGTGCATCATTTGTGCTCGTGTGTTGTCCATTTAGAGTTCGATCTTTGAGCTTCATCTTGGTCAACCTATATCTCTACTCCATGTTTAATCTTGATGTCTTGAAGGGTATATTGAATTCTTCACTGGAATAGCTTGCTTGAATACTTGATCAATCATGACTCAACACATGAGTCCATTATGATCATATCTTTGAGTCACTCCTAGAATTCATCATTCAAATCATCCTTTTAAGATCTTGATCCATTATGGCTCAAACAATATCTCTAAGCATGGCAACCCTTAAGATACTCCAATGAACTTCATTTTGATCATCTCAATGTAATTGTTGCTTCAAAGGAATTGTCTTTCATTAATCTTCAATCATATTCCAATGGGACTAACCTTCAAATGTATATCTCAATGCAAACATTAGTCCATAAGGATTTTCATCAATTACCAAAACCACACATGGGGACTACATGTACTTTTAGGTGTTGTTTTAGTGTATATAGGCCGCCTGCCAAGTTTCATCGCATTCGGAGCTCGTTTGATAGCCCAACCGTTAAACTATAGTGGCAATAGTAGTCGGTTTTTCGTCGGACGTTTCGGTCTCCGAAACTGCTGTTGGGCATCTCTCTTCTCTCTCTTTTCTGAGCCCATCAAACCCCTCACCTTTGTTGACCGTGCTGAGACCAACCGAGTTATCGATTCCCTCTTGTCAAACCACCTACTCCCTCTTTGCATAGTGCATCGACCCCTCGCCCATGTCCGAAACTGTCTCGAACCCGACCCGCTCTGTCGTTACCAACGGGTCCGGATCAAACCCAAACATCTATAAATCATCTTCGTTTTATTTATCGGACTCCCTAGCCTATTTTTCTCGACCGCCCGATTTCTATCGGAGGGACGAGTTAGCCCCTAACCTAAACTCATCTGATATAAATATCAGTCAAACACTAGCCTATCCTGTCCCATCCTCTGAATCCCTCCGCCGCCACTCTCTCTCGTTCACCTTGGGGTCATCAGCGAACCAACCAGAGCCTCCACCTTCTCGGTCTCCCCACCAGCCCAACCGAAGCACTCGAACAACTCTCCTCCTTCCTCGGGATCGATCCAGATCCCACCTGGCCAAATCCCCTTGCTCGATCTTCCTCGATCCAAACCACAGCCAACCACTGCCCGAGCTCCTTCTTCCCTGAGCAGCACCCGTCCCGGCCGGCTTCCAGATCGAGCAAGCTCGATCTCGACCAGCAGCCAGAGTCCACGGCCTCCTCTGCTTCTTCTCAAGCACTTCCATGGAGCCAGCCGTACCGGCCGGCGATGAGCAGAAGCACGCCATGGATGCCTCCCCGAGCTCCAGTTCTCCTTGCCGCTGTTGGGAACCGGTGTCCCACGGCCGGATCTGTCAAGTCCACGACCCCGCCTGACCTCTTTCCCGTTCATGCCGCCGCTGAGCCTTCTTCTGCTTCTCCTGCTCAGGGCTCCATCGCCCCTGCTCATCTTCACCTCGTGCACCGCCTCACCGCTCCTACTCTGTCGTGCCAGCGAGCGCGACGCCGGAGCACCGTAGGTCGCCGTGCCTCCTCCTCCTGACTTTCTCCTGCTCGTCTTCCCTGCTGTCTCTCACCCCGCTCATTTTCTCTCTGTCTAGGAGCACCAACGGCCGCCACCATCGCCGGAGATGGGCCCCCGACGCCCAGTTCCGCTCGCCTCCTATGCTTCGGCGTCATCCCCGTCGCCGGAGGATGCAGCACCTGGCCGCCTCGAGCCCCGACGTCGGCGAGCCATCACCTCTGCCGCCCTTGCCCGTTCCCGACTAGCGTCGCCCTGAACCTATCGCTGTGCTTTTCTTCAGAAATGAGCAGAGCAGCTCACCCGCCCCGCTCGACCGGTTGACCTCACCTCCACGCGTCTGGGCTGCCTCCTCTTCGCTCGTTGACCGAGGCCCAGTCCCCACCTCCACAGATCTGGGCCTTTGGCCCATGGGTGAGGCCACACCCCAGCACCCCCTTCTTGTTTTTTACCTGTTGGGCCAGCCTACCAGATTCAGCCCGTATAGTTTTTTTAGGCTCTACGAAATTCTGTTTTTATCCTGAGACTGCCAGTTTTGCAGAATAGCCCCTCTAGAACATGCATTTAATAACCCACAAACTATGCATCACATGTAAAAATTTCTAATATGAAAAATGCTTAGAATTACATGTAGATTAATAATATGTCACTTTCATGCATGTTAAAAATGTTTAAACTTGCCATTTGTTCATTTTGCTATATTGCCATGCTAAATGCTTTAATTCATAACTAAATAACCGTAGCTCCAAACTTAATAAACTTTATATGTAAATGGGGTAGAAAAATGCCTAGTTTAACATGGTTCATTCATCTTGCATGTTTAAAAACTCTAAAATATGGTTTAGAACAGAATAGTACCAAACCAAAAATATGCACATGAGGATTTTACCAAACTTGTTGTTTGTTGTTCCAGCCTCATTTAAACTTGCCTAGATAGGTAGTCTTCATATCCTTCACCTCTTGCCATGTTTAATAACATTTAATATTGTTGGGTACATAAACGGGAGTGAACTAAATAATTGTTGTGGTGTTTCGTCAATATGCAACTCGTTGCATATTGAGCTCCACTTAACTTGTAGTTTTGCTTGTGCATTTTCCCATGCCATGCCTCATTAAACCGGACACACATCATACTTGGTTGTGCATCATGTCATGGTTATGTGATGGTTGTTTTTCTATGTTGTTTGCTTCTTTCCGGTGTTGCTTCTTCGGGTTAGTTCCGATAATGTCGCGTTTGTGAGGATCCGTTCGACTACGTCCATTTGTCTTCTTCATCGACTCGTTCTTCTTCCTTGAGGGATCTCAGGCAAGATGACCATACCCTCGAAATCACTTCTATCTTTTCTTGCTAGTTGTTCGCTCTATTGCTATGCTGCAATACCTACCACTTGCTATATCATGCCTCCCATTTTGCCATGTCAGCCTCTAACCCACCTTTCCTAGCAAATTGTTGTTTGGCTATGTTACCACTTTTGCTCAGAGCCTCTTATACATGAATACATCGAAAGTTTAAACCCTGCAGGGATGTCCCAACTTAGCCCATGACAAGCTCATGATCCGCGGAGACAATCCTCCATCTTGGGACCCTTCGATCAGAATCGGAATCCCGGTGCATATGACATTTCGACAATGGTAAAACAAATCCAACAAGACCTCCCCACGTGTGGACACCTTGATAGTAGCCGCGCGTATCTCGTCTCCGGCCACGACGGATGAGCTAAGCGTACAGGTACCAAAATACCCCAAGTTGCCAAGGGGCGGTCCCGCACGATGCTCTAGTTTGGGACCAACACCATCATCATTGGCCCCTTGTATTATGTTGAATAACGAACCTCGGGTAGAACTAACTCCCTATGCATAAAATTTATTATCATATTTAGTTATTATGTTGGGCAAATGGTAATACCAATGTTGGGCCTTGCTAGAAGAGTTTTATTCAAAGTGAACTGTCAAAAGGGCCCATAAACCCTCACTGTGTTAGGGACGCAAAATCAAGGAACATAACACTAGTATGACAGAAACTAGTGCGGCAAGAGTGGAACAAAACACCAGGCAAAAGGCCAAGCCTTCTACCCTTTACCAAGTATATACATGCATTAAATTAAATAAGAGATATTGTGATATCCCATGATATCCATGTCCCAACGTGGAACAACCTGCACTGGACCTGCAACTAGCAACGCTATAAGAGGGGCTGAGCAAAGCGGTAACATAGCCACACAACGGTTTGCTAGGATGGTGGAAAAGGTTAGAGGCTAACATGGCAAAATGGGAGGCTTGATAAACAAGTGGTAGGTAGCGCGACATAGCGATAGCATCGAGACAACTAGCATAGCAAAGATAGTAGTGGTATCCAAGGTAACAATCATCTTGCCTGAAATCCCGCTAGCAAGAAGACCGAGTCCATGAAATAGACGAACCAACGTAGTCGAACGGATCCTCACAATCGCAACGCAAACGGAACTATCGAGAAGAACCACAACCGGAAAGAAGCAAACGACGCGGTTAACACACTGGCATGAACATGGCATGATGCACAATCAAGTATGATGCATGTCTAGTTTAAAGAGGCATGGCATGGCAAAGTGCAACAAACAATACTACAAATTAAGTGGAGCTCAATATGCAACTCGTTGCATATTGACGAAACACCACATTCAAATATTTAGTTCGCTCTTGTTTATGCTACACGTCAAAATTAAATGTTGGTTAACATGGCAAGAGGTGAAGCATAATAAAGCTACCATCTAGGCAAGTTTAAATGAGGCCAGAACAACAAACAACAATTCCGGAAAATCCCCATATGCATATTTTGAATCCGGTATTGTTCTGCCCTAAACCATATTTTAGAGTTGTTAAACAGCAAAAGTAAGTGCACCATGTTAATCTATGCATTTTTCCACCCCACTTACATATAAATTTTATTTAATACGAAGCTACGGTTATTTAATTATAAAATAAATCATTTTAGCATGTCATTTATGCAAATTAATGGAAACAGCAATTTAAAGGTTTTTAGCATGCATGAGGATGACATACACAAGTTGATGCAATTTTATGAAATGTTGACATGAGCATGTTATGAATCATTTGTCACCATGGCGAAACGAAAGGGGTGCCATGGCAACGACAACAGAAATGGTGCCATGGCAACATTCCGATGATCCGACAACTCATTGAGATACTGGTGCATAAGAGCAAGTGTGCGGATGTGTGGAACATGCTAGCAATGGTGGGGTGATCCCGGTTACCGGGTTCCCACGGGTCGACGCATAGCAAATGATGAGGACCGTGCAATGAAAACCCGGACAAGGTGCAAACACGAGCATCTCATGCAACACACATGCATTCATTCACGGGCGTCGTCTCGGGGTTATACCTTCGAAGCGTGCATTTTAGAAACGGATCAAGTTCATTGAGGGAAGTAGAAGTTCATGTTTCGAAGAGGAACTTGACGGATTCGAATCCCTTCGGCGTTGTCGTGGTACTTGGGTCTTTAGACTTGCCGGTCTCGTTCTTGCGACAACAGTGGAAGTAGTGATACACGACGACGGTAGATGTACTCACGATATTGGCGATGGTAGTGGTACATGTTTCGTAGTCGTACACATTCCGTAGATGTTTGGGGTCATGGCGAGGAACTTGACGTCGATAGAGTCTCCGAGGGTCGATGGTAGTGGTACACACGTTGTCGGGGTACTTGTCAGACCGGTCTTGGCGACAGTAGTTCTACACGGGTCGTAGACACTCGGGTCATGGGTAGGTACTTGGCGCATCGTTGTGGTACGCAAAATCTCGAGGAAGATGCTTGACGGTCCAGGTACGGGTCTTGGCGTCTCATCCTTGCGGATCCAAAACAACGCAAGACAAAAAGGCCTCTGGTGGGCAGCAGCAAGGCAGGGCGATGCGCGAGCAGCGGCAGGAAGCGGGCATGGGGCTCGTGGTGACAACGACGATGAACAAAGGCATGGCACCATGGAGGGGAGGCGGCGTGTCTCCGGCGGTTGAGGCCGGACGGAGGGAAGAGGAGGCGCAAGAGGTCGAGGCAGCCGGAGGTGCGTGGCGCGGCTCCTCTGGTCCATGGCAGGAGGCCATGGCGATCAGGCGGCGTCCATGGTCGGCAGACCCGCAGTGGCGCAGCACTGCGGCAAGCCCGTGCCAAGCTGTCGCGGACACGGGAGAGGGCAAGGCAAGGGGCGGCATAGCAGAGGCTCACCGGCGAGGCAGGAGGAGCAGCAGGTGAAGCGGGGCCTTGATGGAGAAGGAGTGGAGGGACAGCAGCGACGACACGCCTTTGGGTGTGAGGGAGAAGGAGGCGGCGCGTGGGAAGGAGAAGCAGAGGAAGGGGTCGCGCGGAGGGGCATCGTACTCGTCTTTGTCGGGGTCCCAGCGGAAACGGGCGCAGCCATGGAGATCGGGCAGTGGGCGCTGCCCCTCTCTGTGTTGTGTGTGTGTGTGGCGGTGGGAAGAGGGGACGAGGGAGAGAAGAGGGGTTCGAGCAGGTGAGGCTAGGGTTATAGGTAGCGGTCGGATGGGCCTTGGGCCAACTAGGCGGAGATGGAAAAGGCTAGAGGCCTGGTCCAGTCCCTTTCTTCCTTCTCTTTTCCATCTATAGAAAAATAGGAAGAAAGAAAAGAGAGAAGGAAAAGATTGGGAAAGAAGTGGTCACGGGGTTAATTTTCTCAGACTAAGAAAAATGAGCTTAATGCAAGAATAGGAGTGGATATGGATGCAAGGTTTAGATTCAAACACAATTGAATTTAATTCAATTGGGTGAATAGGGAATGGGGGTTTGGAAGGTCCAAAAATGTTTATATTTTTTATAAATGGAGAAAGAATTATCAACAAGGTTTGGAGGTCAACTCGAAGCACAAAAGGCATGGGATTTATTGTACGTGTGTTATGGTACATTCCAATTAATAGAATATTTTACTATAGCTCCTTAATAATATTGGGAGACTTTGTATATGTTATAAAGAGAAATCACCATTGTGAACATCCCTCGTTTCAAATGGACCAAAGATCCATACGATTTGTTTATTTCAGATGCAAAAGTTAATGAGACAAAGCATGATGACATGATGCAATGCAAATGATGCTATGATGAAAGCAACAAACAAAACAAATCACACGACGAAACTCGAAATACATGGAAGGCACCTAGAGCGTCGGTCTCCGATCACTACAGTTCCCAAGCTCCCTTGCCACCTGACACTACTTCCGAAGCAGTCTTGACACCAGACGAGTTGGCAAGATCAGATGAACCTTGTGAGCTTCAATGGCAAGAAGGTAGTTGCCGGAGTCAAGTTATAGTTGCATGCTTCTCTATATGTAGTCTCATAGTTTGATGTACACTAACACTTCCTATGTTCGTTGTTGGACTAGCACCTAGGCGCAATAGGAAACAAACATCAGGGTTAAATGCTCGATAGGTTAACTAAATCTAGAGGATGAAGAATGAAGATCCATTTTGAGGTAGGTTTAAAAAGGCCACGTGATGCTTCGGAGTCAGCCAAGTTAGTATCAGAGGCAGCGGTTGCAGTTAGGTGTCATGCACGTATCCTCCCAACATGGATTCAGTACAGGAATGAAAAATACAAAACTGAGTTCAACACCTTCCTTGGCCATTTATCTGTAAGTATGGTTATGTAGGAAACTAGTAATATCGTCTTGATCTGTCCCATACTTTCTAGGTTGCTGATAATTAGACAACCATAATTTTCAACATATGAGGTTCAAGTTGGATAGCCAATATGATGCAACTAGACAAGCTTGCACCCATGTTTTCAAGTCTGCTCTACGGCAGTATCGGTATAACTTGAGGAAAACTCATTTTGAAGGTAAGGCTAACAGTGAACTTGCCCAAACATCTCTAGTGGAAAATATATCAGATGAAGACTAGAGAGACCTCGTTAAACACTAGTCTGATCTAAAGTATCAGGTATGTTATATGTATGTGATCAGATCACATGTTGAACTCCTATATACGCATGTGCCTCACAAATCTATCTTCTTGTACATGAACTGTTCAAAGAACAAGGTCGACCATACGAAAGTGAAATTCCAACAGACGACAAGATCGCGTAGCTATATTGCACACTGCAAGGCTCTTGCAATTAACTGTTGTTTCACTCTTTTCGTTGTGCCATATAATCAGATATATATTGAATTGTTACAAATGCAGAGGAAAGCCCGCAAGGACCAAAAAGTACCTGAACCAAATGTTGTAGAAATCTTCAAGGACAGTCGCACCAGCAAGACGAAGGGCATGACTACACCAGTCAAAGCCGCTGTTGTAAGTCCTTAATCCTCATGCCTTTTAACTACTACTTACTTTGAATCGTGCATTGAACTGCATGGTTTGCAACCAATGTCTATTACTCTTTTCAATTTTATACAATTGTCTTAGCGTATCATTACACCTTACAAGGTTTAAAAGAGAGGAGTGATGTTCCTTTGATCTTGATCTGTAATCTAGTTCCGTCCTGGACTTGCCCACACAACGTTACAATTGCATGTTTGTCTATTATCGGTTGTTTTGTGATATGAATGATGTCATACTATGCTTACCATATTATAAACTTTGTCTCTTTATCCTTAGTTGTCAATACAATGTGAAGAAATAGACAATACAACTAATATTACACAAGTTCACCAGAATAAGTTCTGTATATAGACCAAAACTATTTTGTTTGGTTTTGTTGCCTCCTTAATATCTTATGTTCTAGTACTACTAATGTAAAAAATTCAACTTTTCAGCAAGCTATGGAAAAAATGGTGGAACCGCCACCTTCTGAAGGTGATGAGGCAACTATAATTGCAATGTCACCTCTTTCTGCAGTGGGTCAGTACCTATCCACTAACGGTGCCAAAAGCATGTTCCTACATAATACTAGGTTGGTGTTAAGATCTTGTACAAACTGCCTCATGATCAAGATATGCAAGCTCAAAACAATGTTATATCCGTGCTCCAGACACAAATCCATTCCCTAACAGAGACCCGTTGTGAAACAAGGACAACCATTGTTTGATGTCGGCAAGATATGATGGTTTTGAAACCATACTATCAGACATTTGCTATGTTGTTCAGGAGCCTAGGAGAAATGAAGGCGAAGGTTATGGTGCTCCATGGGACAATATAGCATGAAAACGTAACAGTCAGGTCAAATGAACTGAGCTTCTGAACTTCTGGTGGTGCATTTATCTGCCAGACTATTAATTTTTATGCCAACCTTCCTTTTGTTTTATGGTTGTAATTTTTTTGTTGTGATACAAAATTTGTTCTTAACGTGCAACCACCGGCTGAAGAAAACAGCAAGCCATTTTTGTATAGTGTAGGGTGTTCCCTATATTTGCACTGGTGGCGAACTTTGATGCCCGGTGGATGTAATATGTGCAATTGCCTTAATAGCCTAGCGTTAGTTTTGGGCTTATTTATTTCCCAGTCTTATTTTTCCCTGGTTTGCTAGTGGCCACAACAACCATGGGCCATATACGGACCGTGGTAACATTGACCCTGCTACAGGCCGTAGGATCCATGGGCCTCCTACGGGCCGTCGGATAAATGAGCCTCCAACGGGCCATAGAATCGGTGGGCCTCGGTCCATCGGATAAATGGGTCCACATGGGCTGTAAACGGGCGTAATTGGTATCAGGCCAGCACAGTAACGGGTCGTTAACAGGCAGGAAGACAGCAAAGGCCTAATTCTATCACAAGCATAATGGGTCGTTAATGGGCCAGAATATAGGACGGGCTAGAAACGACACAACGGGTTAACAGGCCACAAATGGTCCGAATCTAACCACAAGCCAAATTTGGCCCATTAGGGGAATAGGCCAGTAGCGGATTGGAAGTAATTGAGGGCCGGAAAGGAGCCCAAGAACGTATGGGCCGTTAGTAGGCCGAAAGCTAACACGGGCTGGACACGGCCCATGTGAATCATGGGCCGTTAATGGGTACAAAGAAATTTAATGTTCATTATGGGCTAGACTCACCGTGGGCCACTAAAGGGCCTAAAGATACAAAAGGCCTCATATGGTCCGAAAGACATCATGGGCCGAAAGTGAAACAGGGTGGTGTTATATTCGACGGCCCGCGTGACATTGTTGGGCCAATTTATGGAAGGCCCTAATGGGCCATGAGTTACTAGGCCATAAAATGGGCTATATGCGAACAGACCGTTAACATGCTTTTCATGGGCCGGCCCGCTATCTTTTGACCAAGTTAAACGGGCCGGCCTTTGTAAGCTAAATGGGCCTTTGTAAGCTAAATGAACCAAGTCAAACGGGTTGGACATATCATTGGCACCTATCTGACCCAATGATGAGCTGACGTGTGTTTCCTTCGGCCAATGAGAATTTTACACGTGGAAAATCCCCATTGGTCCGGGTTGTTGACAGGTTAGCAGATCCAAAACCGGACCCGGTAGCTTAATGGCGACCCATTACGGTGGATGCCACGTGTCGGTTACCCTTGACGAAAGCACTTCCATGACGCATCATTTATCAACATGGAAGTGAACACTTCTGTGATGATAATTCTGGTATTGTCATGGAACACTTCTACGACAGCACAGGTATGACTATCTTGATTCTGTCATAAAATTGCCATGGATGTACATACATGACAGAAAACGCGACCTACTATGACAAACACGTATCATCACGGAAGTGAATTTTTTTTGTAGTGTTCGCGTCCATTGTAAGGAAGCCAGGGAAGACAAGCTGAAGGCTCTTCAGGTGGCAAACACGAAGAAGCTCCGGTTTGAAGATTTTATGGAGACCTTCATTGAGGCAGCCAATCGGATAATAGATGGCATTGACCTGGACACCTTGGTCGAGCCTGCGAGTCCTCCTTGTCGGATTTCGGGTTCCGCAGACCCATGAGAGGTTCGAACTCTGGGGTGTGTGCGAAGAACTCAACCTCCCCAGTCTACCTACTCACCAATCTCTCAGCCTAGCTCGATGAATAGGAAGGAAACAAGACACAGCAGTTTACGCAGGTTCGGGCCACCTTGCGGTGTAAAACCCTACTCCTACTTTGTGGTCGATTGGCCTCGAGGGGCTGAGGATGAACTAGTCTAGTGGGGAATAGCCTCAGGAGATGTGTTCTTGAGCTGGCGGGGGAGAGGATGATCTCTCTGATCCGGGTCCGGATCTCCCTCCTCCTCTATGGTGGTGGCTAGGCCCTATTTATAGTGGCCTTGGTTCTCTTCCCAAAATGAAGGCGGGAAGGGTTCCCACAACGGCCAAATTCAAAGGGAGATAACTAGCACATGCTATCCTGAGAAAAGTAGTCTTTGCCTGCAAAAGCCTCTGGTCGTGACGCTGCGGTGGGCTCGGCGATGACCTCCGTCCTACCGTCCTGGCGGTCTTGGTCTTGTTGCACCAGAATGGAAACCTTTGGCTGATTCGTCGGGACTCCGCATCTGCACTTGGCTCCTTAGCACCAAAGAGGAAACTTGCATACTGCGTCCGCTGGCGCTCGCCTAGCCTTGGTCGTCATGGCTCACGTCATCCGATCCTCGTGAGGTGAAGCTGGCATAGAAATCTCTGCTCCTCGGGAGCCAGCCTGAGGAGGCCGCTCCCCGTGGAGGTCTCCGTGTCGTCCGCCTCGCGAGGCTTGGCCCCTCACGAGGGTCTCGAGTTGTTGATGCTAAAGCTGGGCCGTACCAGGCCATTGGCGAGCCACGCCGTGGGCCGCGGGCAGGTAAGTCTGGGTTCCTCCGTTCCCAGAATGCCTACAGTAGCCCCCGGGCCCAAGGCATGCTCGAACTTGGCTTCGAGGCGAAGCCAATGGGTCAAGTGCGGAGCGCCACAGGCCCTAACCACCTGCGGCCTTGGTCGATGCGTGGCAATTGATGGGACATGGGCATCTCTGCTTCCCCATGCTACCTCGGCAACCGTTCGACTTGACGAGACTCTGCTGCATGCAGAGAGAAAACCATCATTGCGTGGGATCATGGAGGCCGGTTGTTGGCCTCCCTCCGGCTATAAATGAAGAGAGGGGCAGAGCCCCCCCCCCTCGCTCATCCCCATCTTCTCGCTACCCGCTCCTTCTTCTTCGTCGTCTCGTTGTCTTGCCGATGTCTTCATGGCGCCGATGAGGAAGTTCTCCGCCGCTGAGAAGGGGAAGGCCCCCAAGGAGGGGTCGGGTTCGCCACCACCCAAGAGGAGCCACGGACGCTCCCGCAAGTATGTGGCGACCCCAGCGGTGGTTCCTAGGGGGCGCATGCGCACTCCTCCAAGGGCGGGCGCTACCTCCGACGGTCGCGGCGGTGCTTCTCCTTGCGGCGGAGGCGCTATGGCTGAGGCAGCTCCTGCAATGAGAGAAGGCATGCCATGCTTGCCCGACCTCCTCGGCCGCGCTTCCACTCAGCGGACGTGTTCCCGGAGTTTGTCGTGTGGTCGGAGAGGCCCGTGGGCACCTGGCTCCCGCTCCCGCGCTTCTTTGAGAGTGTGCTTCCGTCTACGGGGCTTAATGGCCTCTGGCTGCACGCGGATGGCTGCTATAGCGGGGCCTCATGGGCTGGGGTCGAGGTCACCGCCGTCGGCGACGTGTCCTTGACCTGCGGCTGGTAGGCGTTTGCCCCTATGCGTGGCTTGAGCTGGAGGTGCACCCTCCACTTCAAGTACGACGGCCTCGTGACCCTCTATGTGAGGGTGTTTGGGGAAGACGGCTGCCGCGCGGGGTGCTGCCCCGAAGACGGTAGCAGCAATGATGAGCTTGGCCTTGACGATGGCCGTGACGATGATGAGGGTGAGCTTGCCCTTGGCGACAGCCGCGGCAGCCCCTGCGGCGGCGGCTCCTCCTTCGGCGAGAGCACCAGTAACGGCGGCTATGATCACCCACCTCGCCGACGGGCTCGGATCGGGGAAGGCGACGGGCCATCTTGCCTCCATGCTCTGGTGAAGCAGGAGGAAGGCTCGGACTGAGCTTCAAGCATTGCTGGAGCCTAGCCCCGGGAGCTGCTGCAGGCGTGGGGCCTGCTTTTGTTTAACCTTTGCTTTCTCCTGCATTTTGAAAAAATAGAGTACCCCGCTGGGGTGTGTAATGAACCATGGCACTTATGCCACTACGCTATGTTTATTATTTTGATGTTTTGCCATATATCCATGTCTTGAGTAGGTGTGGTTAGGGTAACTTAGCTTGAAGTGTTTGCAGTAGTCTCCCACATCGTGAGGGCGCACCCTTCCAACAGCACTTGGCGAAGCCTCCTTCCTGATGACTCAGGAGCCGCCGGCCTCATGAGACATTGTAGAGCTGTAGAGTTTTTACAAAGCTTGACAGGGCGCCTTGTTCTTCCTCACGGGATCCCCCGGGTGTGGGTTGGTTGTGGCTAATGCACTGTATCGTGCTGCTCAGGTGCACGGACCTAAGAGGGTGCTCATGTCCATGAGCTCATTCGAGAGTGTCTCGCGAGGATTAAGAGAGACGAGGCACTGGGGAAACGAGGTTTCGGCGAGGTGTGTTCGCGTGCGGGCGAACCCAAATGTGCACACCTGCCTAGCCCCCGCGCGCGGGACGCGCGAGGAGGAGCGACGGGCAACTGCCACTCTTCCTGGGTCAAGACTGAGAGGCGAGCGAGGTAAGAGGAGAAAAATCCAACTCAGGCGAATGGAAAAACGCGGAAACTCCGAATTCCATTAAAAAGTTGCAACCAACTACAGAAAGCAAGCAAAGGAATAGCCGCGTCCGGCGTCTAGTCTTCTCACCAGCGTGGAGCTAAGTGCTGCCACTCGGACGTGGGAGGGAGCCCCCGTGAGGCCCGCGGGCGGCGCTTAGGAGACTCTGGGGCGTGTACAGCCCCACTCATTATTACGTGAGAGTGTCATGACCGGAGACCTTCACAGGCACGGGGCCTTGCTTCATGGGTAGAACTTCCAGAGGTGCTGCATGTTCCAGGCGTTCTGGATGGGGATCCCGTCCTGCGTGGCCAGGCGCGCGGCGCCAGGCCTGGAGACGCAGTCGATCCTGAACAGGCCCTCCCACATGGGTGAGAGCTTATGCAGCCCCTCCCTGGAGAGCGCCCGCCTTAGGACGAGATCACCCACCTCGAGCGTCCTGGAGTGGACACTATGGCAGTGGTACCGCTGCAGCGCCTGCTGGTACCTCGCTGCTTGGAGCGAGGCTTGGCGGCGGCGTTCCTCCCCCAGCACGAGGTCCATCCCCCGTGAAGCGTCCTGGCATGCCTCATCAAACGCCAAGACCCGCGTGGAGCGATGCCTGCCCTCGTGAGGGAGAACCACTTCAGCTCCATAGACGAGAAAGAATGGAGTTTCGCATGTCGGCTTGGTCGCGGTAGTGCGGATGGACCACAACACGAACTGGAGCTCATCGAGCCAGCCCCTGCCACAGGCCTCGAGCTTCTTCTTGAAGGTTCTTGCCTTGAGGCCTCTCAGGACCTCCGCGTTGTTGCGCTCGGCCTGGCCATTGCTCCTGGGGTGTGACACTGAGGCGTAGCATATCTGTGTTCCAAGGTTAGCACAATATGTTTTGACAAGGTTGCTAGTGAACTGCAAGCTGTTGTCGGTGATGATGCGATTAGGGACCCCGAACTAGCTCACGAGGCCCTTGATGAACTTGACTATCGAGCCGGCTGGGATGGTGCGGACGGCTTCCACATTCGCCCACTTGGTGAACTTGTCGATGGCGACGTAGAGGTAGCGGTAGCCCCTGGGTGCTCAAGGGAACGGGCCCAAGATGTCCAGCCCCTAGACCGCGAACGGCCATGAGAGTGGGATGGTCTGGAGACCCTGAGCGGGTTGTTTGATCTGCTTGGCATGGAATTGGCAGGCTTCACATGATCTCACCGACTAGGTGGCATCATTGAGCACCATGGGCCAGTAGAACCCACTGCGGAATGCATTGCCCACGAGGGTGCGCGATGAAGAGTGATGTCCGCAATCCCCACCATGTATATCGGCTAGTAGCTTGTGTCCCTGCACCCTGGAGATGCACCGCAAAGAGACATCATTCGGCCGTTTTCGGTAAAGCTCGTCGTCCTGGATGCAGTAGGTTGTGGCCTGGCGAGCCACACGCTCCGCGTCTTCCTCCTTCTCTGGCAGGGTCCCTTGGAGCAGGTACGCCTTGAACTCCTCCGTCCAGCACCCCTCCTAAGGCTCGAGCGCGAGGAGCAATAGGGCCCCCGATGTCGGGCCGCAAGCAGGTGTGCCCGAGGGGGTGGTGAGGGGAGCTCCTCCTGAGGCGTTGTCGGTTCCATGGTGGAGGGGGTTGCCGATGGCTTGAAGAGCCGCTCCTCGAAGACGCCAGGCTCCTGTGGCAGGCGCCGGGATGCCCTCTTGGCGATGTCATCTGCCTCCTTGTTCGTGTCGCGTGACACATGTTGCAGTTCTTGGCCCAAGAACTGTTTCTCAATTATGCGTACCACCTTGAGGTATGCCTCCATGTGCTCGTCCTTCGGCTCGTATACTTTGTTGGAGAAGTTGACGAGGAGTTGGGAGTCGCCCTTGATGGTGAGGCGCTTCACTCCCAAGGCTAACGCGTCCTTGAGACAGGCTATCAGGCCTTCGCATTCCGTGATGTTGTTGGAGACCTTCTCGCCCTACTGGAAGCAGAGCTGCACAGCGTAGTAGAGCTTGTCCTGGGTGGGCGAGATGAGCACAGCTCTAGCCCCCGCGCCCTGACACATGAATGCGCTGTCAAAGTACATGACCAAATCGTCCGGAGCCTCGCTTCCAGGCGAGAGGGGTCGGTCCTCGTCTACTTCGGGGCTGGGGACGTCGGTCCACTCTGCCATGAAGTCAGCAAGTGTTGCGCCCTTTATAAGTCTAGTGGTGCTGAACTCCAACTAGAACGCCTGCAGTTCTATGTTCCATTCGGCGTCTCTCCCCGCAGCATTGGGGCTCCGGAGCACCGTCTCCAGGGGGTAAGCTGAGACAACCTTGATGGGGTGGCCCTGGAAGTAGTGGCGCAACTTGCGAGAGGCGACGAGGAGTGCGAGCAAGAGCTTTTGCTGCATAGGGTATCATGCCCGCACATCGCATAGAACCATGTTGATGAAGTACACTGGGTGCTCGACGAGGGCGGAAGCGTCGGTGGAGTCTTGTACCTCCCGAGACTGTATGGCCTCAGGAGCTTGGTAGCTCGTTGGGGCAGCCAAGGCCTCAGGAGCACCGTCCTGGGGAGCTTGGTCATTTGTTGGGGCAGCCGAGGCCTCAGGAGTACCGTCGTGAAGCCATTGCATCTTTACCGGGTGCGGGGTGCTGCACCGTGAACCCTTAGCCAGGCGCTCCTCCCAGACCGTCACTAGCGTTGCGCTGGTAGAGTGAGGCGTGGCAGCCAGGTAGAGCACCAAGGGCTCAAGGGGATGTGGTGCTACCATTACCGGCGGGCCGGTGAGGTACTTCTTGAGGTCTTGGAACACCGCGACAGCCTCCGGAGTCCACTCGAATGGTCATTTCTTTTTCATCAACTTGAAGAATGGGAGGGGACGTTCCCCCAACTTGGAGATGAAGCGCCCCAGCGAGGTCACCCAGCCCGCCAGCTTCTGCATCTCCTTGAGGGTTTGTGGTGGGCTCATCCTTTCTATTGCCTTGACCTTCTCCGGGTTGGCCTCGATCCCCCTGTGCAACACCAGGAAGCCCAGCAGCTTGCCAGAGGGGACGCCAAACACACATTTCTCTGGATTGAGCCGTAGATCCACCTTGCGCAAGCTGGCAAAGGTCTCTTACATGTCTTCAATAAGGGTCCTTGCCACTCAATACTTCACCACTGTGTCATCGACGTAGGCCTCGGCATTCCTTCCGAGCTGCTGGCCCAGAGCGATGTGCATCAACCACTGGAAGGTTGCCCCGACGTTGTGCAACCCAAATGGCATGCAGGTGTAGCAATACACCCCGCACGGGGCCAGGAAGGCTGTCTTCTCAACATCTTGCACCGCCATCTTGATTTGGTGGTAGCCTAAGAAGGCGTCCAGAAAACACAGTAGGTTGCACTCGGTGGTGGAGTCGATGATCTGATCAATGCGTGGAAGTGGGGAGGGGTCTTGAGGGCAAGCCTTGTTGAGGTTGGTGAAATCGACGCATATGCGCTCCTTCCCGACTTTCTTGGGGGCAATAACCGGATTTTCCAACCACTCTGGGTACCGCACCTCCCAAATGACACCATCCTCTTGCAACTTGCGGGTTTCTTGGACGATGAACGACTGCTTCTCTGTGGATTGCCATCGTTCCTTCTGCTTCACCGGGCATACGTTGGGGCACACCCTCAGGTGAAGCTCGATTAACCCCCATGGAATTCCAACCAGGTCCTTGGGCTCCCACGCGAACACATCCTTGTTCATGTGCAAGAAGCTGACCAACGCCTCCTCTTGATCTGGAGGGAGGCCGACGCCTATGGTGAAGGTGGCGCCTGATGCCCCGTCCTCGTTGACCAGCACCTGCTTCGTCTTGGCACGATCTTGAGAGAACAGTTGCTTCTTCTTTGCTGGCGCAACCCCCAGAGCCTCTGGGGCTCCTTCCTCACTGGGTTACGCGGCCGCCGCGGCCCTGAATGCTAGCTTGAGGGCCAACGGCGCTTCCTTTGTGTCCCCCGCCACAGTGAGGGCGCCGCTGCTTCCCGGCATCTTCATAAGATTGTAGGCAGGGTGAGTTGCTGCCATGAACTTGGCCAAGGTCGGGTACCCAATGATAGCATTGTAAGGGCAATGTCGAAGTCGATTAGTTCGGTGTGGTAGTTGTCGCGGGTGCCGAAGGTGACGGGGAGGTGGATCTACCCCAA
Source organism: Triticum urartu (assembly GCF_003073215.2). Lineage (NCBI taxonomy): Eukaryota > Viridiplantae > Streptophyta > Magnoliopsida > Poales > Poaceae > Triticum > Triticum urartu. The sequence continues at coordinate 232,376,148 of NC_053022.1, forward strand.
GGGGCAGGTGGAGCCATCGATGACTCCGGAGAAGGGCTTGGTGGGGCGAAGCCGGCCATGGGGCACGTGAAGCAAGCCGAATGCTTCCACTGAGAGCACATTGAGGTTGGCTCCACTGTCGATAAGGGTCTTTGTGACCGCTACGTTGCAGATGGTGGGAGTGCAGAGCATCGGGAGCGCACCGGCTCCCGTGGTGGTCGCGGGGTGGTCCTTTGAGTCGAAGGTGAGGTTGGCCTTAGGTGCCGCCCAGCCCGGAGGAGCTCCCTGTTGTACGTGAGTGCCGCCCACCCGGCGGAAGAACTGCTTGATGTGGTGGCCTGAGGGCGACGCCTGCGAACCACTAAGGAGGGCGGCGGCGGCGTGGGGCGTCGCGAAGCGCGCGATGAAGAGGTCGTGCAGCTCCTCCCAAGAGGCTACAGAAGACCATGGCAAGCTGAGCAGCCCGACGCGTGGCATGCCCGCAAGGGCCATGGGAAGCCAGTTGGCCATGACCTTGTTGTCGCTGCCGGCTGCCAACACGGCTTCCTCGTACGCTCGAAGAAAACCTGCCAATCCGCCGCGCCGTCGTATCGGGGCGACAGCTCCGGCCTAAACTTGGGTGGCCACTGCCCCCGCCACAGGGCGGGGGTGAAAGCTCGGAGGCCCTTGGCTCCTCCGTGAGCGCGCGTCGGTCCGGTCGGTGGAGTAGTGTCCGCCATGGGAGGCGAAGAACGGAATGCAGTGGGTGGAGAGCCACATCTTCGACGCACCCCTACCTGGCACGCCAAATGTCGGATTTCGGGTTGTGCAGACCCTTGAGAGGTTCGAACTCTAGGGTACGTGTGAAGAACTCAACCTCCCCAGTCTTCCTACTCGCCAATCTCTAGGCCTAGCTCAATGAATAGGAAGGAAACAAGACACATCAGTTTACCCAGGTTCGGGCCACCTTGCGGTGTAAAACCCAACTCCTGCTTTGTGGTGGATTGGCCTCGAGGGACTAAGGACGAACTAGTATAGTGGGGAACAACCTCAGGAGATGTGTTCTTGAGCTGGCGGGGGAGAGGATGATCTCTCTGGTCCAGATACAGATCTCCCTCCTCCTCTATGGTGGTGGCTAGGCCCTATTTATAGTGGCCTTGGTCCTCTTCCCAAAATGGAGGCGGGAAGGGTTCCCACGACGGCCAAATTCGAAGGGAGACAACTAGTACATGCTATCCTGACAAAAGTAATTTCCGCCTGCAAAAGCCTCTGGTCGTGACGCTGCGGTGGGCTCGGTGATGACCTCCATCTTGTCGTCCTGGCGGTCTTGGTCTTGTTGCACCGGAATGGAAACCTTTGGTTGATTCCTCGGGACTCCACGTCTGCACTTGCCTCCTTAGCACCAAAGAGGAAACTGGTACACTGCGCGCGCTGGCGCCCGCCTGGCCTTGGTCGTCATGGCTCACGTCATCCGATCCTCGTGAGGTGAAGCCTGCATAGAAATCTCCGCTCCTTGGGAGCCAGCCTGAGGAGGCCGCTCCCTATGGAGGTCTCGGTGTCATTTGCCTCGCGAGGGTCTCAAGTTGTTGATGCTGAAGCTGGGCCATACCAGGCTGTTGGTGAGCCACACCGTGGGACGCAGGCTGGCAAGTCTGGGTACCCCCGTTCCCAGAACGCTGACACTCCTGGCTCGTGAAAAAACTTTATGATTCGAACTTATTTGCCATGGAATGCCAAGTGACCATGTAACTGCTAAACTCGTTCGGGCCTGCCGCCTGAGTAACTTTGTTGCGTTTCTAAACTTGATGGATTTATCTGAATATTTCTTTCCAGTTTATTGCATGTTCTGAGTGAACATATTTTTGAACTTAGGTGAGGGCTGGCTCGCGACTAAGCCCCCGAGTGGGAGGAATGCTCTCACATGGGGTAATTTTTTAACTTAGGCGAGGACTGGCTCGCGGCTAAGTCCCCGAGTGGGAGGGATGCTTTCACTCGGACTATATTTTTAACTCAGGCGAGGACTGGCTCGCAGCTAAGCCCCCGAGTGGGAGGGATGCTCTCACTCGGAGTAGATTTTAAACTTAGTCGAGGACTGGCTTGCGGCTAAGCCCCCGAGTGTGAGGGATCGATGCTCTCACTCGGAGTAGATTTTAAACTTAGGCAAGGAATGGCTCGCGGCTAAGCCCCCGAGTAGGAGGTATGCTCTCACTCAGAGTATATTTTAAACATAGGCGAGGACTAGCAGGCGGCTAAGCCCCCGAGTGGGAGGGATGCTCTCACTCGGAGTACATTTTTAAACTTAGGCGAGGACTGGCTGGGGACTAAGCCCCGGAGTGGGAGGGATTCTCTCACTCGGAGTAGATTTTTAACTTAGGCGAGGACTGGCTCGCAGCTAAGCCCCCGAGTGGGAGGGATGCTCTCACTCGGAGTAGATTTTTAACTTAGGCAAGGACTCACTCACAGCTAAGCCCCCGAGTGGGAGGGATGCTCTCACTCGGAGTAGATTTTAAACTTAGGCGAGGACTGGCTCGCAGCTAAGCCCCTTAGTGGGAAGGATGCTATCACTCGGAGTAGATTTTTAAACTTAGGCGAGGACTGGCTCGCGGCTAAGCCCTAGAGTGGGAGGGATGCTCTCACTCAGAGTAGTTTTTTAACTTAGGCGTGGACTGGCTCGCAGCTAAGCCCCCGAGTGGGAGGGATGCTCTCACATAGAGGAGATTTTAAACTTGGGCGAGGACTGGCTCGTGGCTAAGTCCCTGAGTGGAAGGGATGCTCCCACTCGAAGTAGACTTTAAACTTAGGTGAGGACTGGCTCACGGATAAGTCCCCGAGTGGGAGGGATGCTCTCACTCGGAGTAGATTTTAAATGTAGTCGAGGACTGGCTCGCGGCTAAGTCCCCGAGTGGGAGGGCTGCTCCCACTCGGAGTAGATTTTAAACTTAGGCGAGGACTGGCTTGCAGCTAAGTCCCCGAGTGGGAGGAATGCTCTCACTCGGAGTAGATTTTTAAACTTAGGCGAGGACTGGCTCGCGGCCAAGCCCCCGAGTGGGAGGGATGCTCTCACTCGGAGTAGATTTTTAACTTAGTCAAGGACTGGCTCGCAGCTAAGCCCCCGAGTGGGAGGGGTGCTCTCACTCGGAATAGATTTTTAAACTTAGGTGAGAAATTTTTAAACTTGGGGGAGGGCTGGCTCACGGTTAACCCCCCCCCCCCCCCCCCCCCGAGTGGGAGGGATGCTCTCACTCGGAGTAGATTTTTAACTTGGGCGAGGACTGGCTCACAGCTAAGCCCCCGAGTGGGAGGGATGCTCTCACTAGGAGTAGATTTTTAACGTAGGCAAAAACTAGTTCGCGGCTAAGTCACCCAGTGGGGGTTTTGAACACACCCTTATGCGAGAGAAATCATCATGGGACTGCAGGAGTCATGTCTTGATAAACAATCTAAAAGTACTCTTATTACATCTCGATAATCCGAGTGCTAGGTATAAAATCGACAAAGAAGTTCTGCATTCTAGGCACGCGGCTCGTCAATCTTGTTCGCGAGGTTGTAGAGGTGATAGGCCCCGTTGTGTAGCACCTTGGTGACGATGAAGGGGCCTTCCCATGCGGGGCGAGTTAGTGTGGTCGCTGCTGATCCACTCGGATTACAATATCTCCTTCTTGAAATGCTCGACCTTTGATATTCCTGGTATGGAATCGACAAAGATCTTATTGATAAATAGTCGACCGTATTAGGGCCATCTCACGTTCTTCTTCCAAGAGATCAACGGCGTCCTGTCGTGCCTGCTCCGCCTCAGCTTCCAAGTAGAGTTCCACTTGGGGTGAATTGTGGAGGAGATCACTAGGCAGCATGGCTTCAGCTCCATACACCATGAGAAAGGAGTGCGGTCAGTAGACCGGTTTGGAGTCGTCCTTAAACCCCATAGGACAGATTGTAGTTCAGTCACCCAGGCTCCAGCTGCATACTCAAGGTCGCGTATGAGTCGGGGCTTCAATCCTTGAAGGATAAGTCCGTTCACCCTCTCAGCATGACCATTCGACTACGGGTGCGCAACGGATGTGTAGTCCACCCGAGTGCCTTGGGTGGCGCAGAAGTTTATGAACTCTTCGGAATCGAAGTTGGAGCCATTGATACGTCTCCAACGTATCTATAATTTTTGATTGCTCCATGCTATATTATCTACTGTTTTGTACATTATTAGGCTTTATTATCCACTTTTATATTATTTTTGGGACTAACCTATTAACCAGAGGCCCAGCCCAGAATTGCTGTCTTTTGCCTATTTTAGGGTTTCGAAGAAAAGTAATATGAAACGGAGTCCAAACAGAATGAAACCTTCGGGAACGTGATTTTCTCAACGAACAAGACCCGGGAGACTTCGACCCTACGTCAAGACACAAAAGAGGAGGCCACGAGGTAGGGGGTGCGCCTACCCCCCCAGGCGCGCCCTCCACCCTCGTGGGCCCCCTGTTGCTCCACCGACGTACTCCTTCCTCCTATATATACCTATGTACCCCCAAACGATCAGATACAGAGCCAAAACCCTAATTCCACCGCCGTAACTTTCTGTGTCCACGAGATCCCATCTTGGGGCCTGTTCCGGAGCTCCGCCAGAGGGGGCATCGATCACGGAGGGCTTCTACATCATCACCATAGCCCCACCGATGAAGTGTGAGTAGTTCACCTCAGACCTACAGGTCCATAGTCATTAGCTAGATGGCTTCTTATCTCTTTTTGGATCTCAATACAATGTTCTCGCCCTCTCTTGTGGAGATCTATTCGATGTAATCTTCTTTTTGCGGTGTGTTTGCTGAGACCGATGAATTGTGGGTTTATGATCAAGTCTATCTATGAACAATATTTGAATCTTCTCTGAATTCTTTTATGTATGATTGGTTATCTTTGCAAGTCTCTTTGAATTATCAGTTTGGTTTGGCCTACTAGATTGATCTTTCTTGCAATGGGAGAAGTGCTTAGCTTTGGGTTCAATCTTGTGGTATCCTTTCCCAGTGACAGTAGGGGCAGCAAGGCACGTATTGTATTGTTGCCATCGAGGATAACAAGATGGGATTTTCATCATATTGCATGAGTTTATCCCTCTACATCATGTCATCTCGCTTAAGGCGTTACTCTGTTTTCATTAACTTAATACTCTAGATGCATGCTGGATAGAGGTCGATGAGTGGAGTAATAGTAGTAGATGCAGGCAGGAGTCGGTCTACTTGTCTCGGATGTGATGCCTATATACATGATCATACCTAGATATTCTCATAACTATGCTCAATTCTGTCAATTGCTGAACAGTAATTCATTCACCCACCGTATAATACTTATGCTCTTGAGAGAAGCCACTAGTGAAACTTATGGCCCCCGGGTCTATCTTCATCATATTAATCTTCCAATACTTAGTAATTTCCTTTGCTTTTATTTTACTTTGCATCTTTGTCATGAAAATACCAAAAATATCATCTTATCATATCTATCAGATCTCACTCTCGTAAGTGGCCGTGTAGGGATTGACAACCCCTTACCGCGTTGGTTGCGAGGATTTATTTGTTTTGTGCAGGTACGAGGGACCCGCGCGTAGCCTCCTACTGGATTGATACCTTGGTTATCAAAAACTGAGGGAAATACTTACGCTACTTTGCTGCATCATCCCTTCCTCTTCGGGGAAACCAACGCGGTGCTCAAGAGGTAGCAGCCATTATCCGTGATTATACTGTGTGGAACTACATATCTGAAGATCAACTCTTTCAAGAACCTAATGGTTGTCCTTGAATCTAACTTCTTAATAGGCTTGGCTTCAACCCACTTGGTGAATTTGTCGACTGCTACAAGCAAATGAGTGAAGCCACTTCTATCGGTCCTGAGTGGTCTAACCATGTCCAATCCCCACACAGTAAACAGCCAGACAAGTGGAATGGTCTTTAGGCCAGATGCGGGTTGATGGGACATGTTCGCATAGAACTGGCATCCTTCGCAATGCTGAACGATCTTCTTTGCAACTTCATTGGCCCGCGGCCAATGAAACCCATCTTGGTATGCTTTGGCCACAATTGTCCGAGCAGACGCACGATGACTACAAGTCCCCGAATAGATCTCTTCCAAAATCAGTGACCCTCTTCTGGAGAAATACATCTTTGGGCCACGCTAGTGACACTCTCTCTGCAAAGCTGTCCATTTATCACTGTGAAAGCTTTGGATCTACGGACAACCTGACGTGCTTCAACTTCATCTTCTGGAAGCTCTCGCTTGAGCAAATATGCAATGTATGGCACTGTCTAGTCGGGTGTAATTACTAGGATCTCAATAACCAATTCAATGACTGCAGGGACCTTGATTTCAGTCAGATCGGTAGGACTTATCGTTTGGGGAGGCTCTTAAGTGAAATGATCCTCATGTACTGACGGGGAATGAAGGTGCTCAAGAAAGACATTGTTGGGGATAGGCTTCCGAGCCAGATCATCAGCTGCTTGATTTTTGATTCATGGAATATGGTGAAGCTCCAAACCTTCAAACTTTTTCTCTAGCTTCCTTACTGCATTGCAGTATCCTGTCATGGCGGGGTTTCTGACACCCCACTCCTTCATCACCTGATTGGCCACCAAATCCGAGTCACCGTAGACCATTAGGCGACAGACGCTGAGTGAGATAGCCATATGCAACCCGTAGAGGAGTGCTTCATACTCGTCCTCGTTTTTGGAGGAATCAAAGTGAATCTGGAGGACATAACTGAGTCGATGACCTCTTGGAGACACCAGGACCACTTCGGCACCAAAACCATTAAGCATTTTAGATCCATCGAAGAACATGGTCCAGTGTTCCGAGTACACCTGAATCGGTCGTTGCTGTTCAATCCACTCGGCCAAGAAAGTTGCAGGTGCTTGGGATTTGATCCCCTTCTTTGCTTCAAACTTAATATCCAAAGGGAGCAGTGCAATTGACCGTTTGGCCACTCAGCCAGTTGCATCCCGATTGTTCATGATTTCAGATAACGGGGCGTCATTAATGACTAAAACCAAGTGACCTTGAAAATAATGTGCGACTTTCTTCGTTGTCTGGTAAATCCCATAGACAAGCTTCTGATAATGAGGATACCTCTGCTTGGATGTAGTCAAAACCTCAGAGATATAGTACACTGGTCGTTGAACTTTGTAGGCCTTGTCTTCTTCTTCTCACTCCACTATGAGCACTATGCTGACAACTTGATGAGTGGCCGCAATATACAAGAGTAGAGGTTGTTTGCTGTTCGGAGCAGCGAGCACCGGCTGGGTGGAGAGCAGGGCTTTGAGTTCAACAAACGCTGCCTCAGCCTCGGCAGTCCACTTGAACTTATCGAACTTCTTCATCAATCAGTAAAGAGGCAGTGCCTTTTCACCGAGACGAGAAATGAACTGACTCAGTGCTTCAAGACAACCCATGAGTTTCTGGATGTCATGTACACACTCAGGGCGTTTCATTCAGACAATTGCACCGATCTTCTCTGGATTGGCATATATCCCTCATTCGGAAATGAGGAAACCGAGTAACTTGCCTCCAGGCACTCCGAAGGTGCACTTGGACGGGTTCAACTTGATGTCGTACCTTCTCAGATTGGTGAATGTTTCAGCGAGATCAGTTAGTAGGTCGGAACCTTTGCGCGACTTGACCACGACATCATCCATGTAAGCCTCCATATTCCGACTGGTCTGAGTGAGCAGGCACTTTTGAATCATGCACATGAACATGGCGCCAGCGTTTTTGAGACCGAATGGCATGGTGACATAGCAAAAACATTTGAAAGGGGTGATGAAAGCCGTTTTTATTTCATCTGGCCCATACAGTCGGATCTGATGGTATCCAGAATACGCATCAAGAAAAGACAAGTGCTCGCATTCCGTAGTCGAATCAACTATTTGATCGATACGGAAGAGCAGAAAATGATCTTTCGGGCAGGCCCGATTGATATGTTTGAAGTCGATGCACATGCAGAGTGAATTATCCTTCTTGGGGACCATGATGACATTGGCGAGCCACTTGGAGTGGTATATCTCGCATGTGAACTCATCTGCTAGGAGCTGAGCCACTTCCTCGCCAATCGTCTTCCTCTTCTCCGCAGCAGAGCGGCTGAGATGCTCTTTGATAGGTTTGGCCTTCGAGTCGACTCGCAAACGGTGATCAGCTAGTCCCCTGGGTACACCTCGCTTGTCGAATGGTTTCCATGCAAAGATGTCCCAGTTCTCATGGAAGAACTGGATGAACGTGGCTTCCTATTTGCTGTCGAGTGTCATTGAGACAATGGTTAGAGCGGACGTGGGATCCTCCGGGTGAATGTGCACTGGTTTC